>NW_027555958.1:195143138-195675638 GCF_003287225.1 Phascolarctos cinereus | reverse complement strand
CTGGACTCAAATATTCCCAAAGGCAGGATGAGTAAATCCTGTACATTAGTCACCTGCTGGACTCCCTTCAGAAACACTGGAACTGTGCAATTTTTTTCTGAGTACCTGAAATATTTTCTATATCTCTAGAATAAACAAGATAACCCTGGCCCTTTCTCAGACTCTAGGGAACTTTAGGTCCAAGTGTGATCTCAGACACTTCTCAGCAAAACTGTTGATCTGTGCTAAATGTTAATTCCCATGTACATTCACCTCATATTTTCATTCCTGAAGTTGCTCTTCAATGTCCACAAAAATAAATGTTCCTTTATCCCAGCAAATTATGCTTTCACCTGGGAGAGATGTAATCCTGGTAATCTTTTTTTCTCTTATATCACCAAAGTCATTGTCAAGTTTAAGTTCAAAGAAAGAAATTATTTGGGTCATCTTCTGAGTACTAAATGGCTATCAACTGTAAAGCTGACATTGGAAGGTTATTGGTGATCAGGTGCAAATAATTATAATCAGTCATCAAAGTCTTAGCCAAGGAAATAACTGGCCCATATGTTCAAAGCCTAATGGAAATTGGCAGGCGAATGAAAAATAAACAGTAGACAAAATTTATAACTTCCTGTCTAGTCTTTCTCTTCCATTTTTGTGATGTCTAAAATGGGACCTCCATGTCATTTTGAAATTTTATGTACTTGTTTACTCTGAAAGAAATGACATGAATTTATAGATAGAATACTGTTCTGAGAACCAGAATTACCTGGTCTGAAATCTCATCTCTTACATTTACCAGCTGTATATTTATGGGCAAGGCATTTAACCTTTGTGTGATTCAAGAAGCTCCTCAGGAACTGTCTACTATGTCATAGAAGGGTGCAATCTATTTCAGTGGAGTGAATTCCCATATCAGGAGTTCCTAAACTGATGAAACCTTAGCTGCTTTGAGTGTTCCATATCTTCCACTAGAAGATCCTTGAGTACAGGGTCTTCTTTACCTTTCTCTTGCCTCCCTACCTCATGTTTAATAGATTGGTCTCTATTTGTTAACATATAAGTTCGGTCCGATAAATCCTTACTATTGATTACCTACTTCAGGATATCTTGCTCATAATCTAGTAATGTGGAGAGTGAAGAGGAAAAAAAGAAAAGGAAAATTAGAGTTGGCTAGAAAAGGAAATAATGGCAAGTGCAATACAAAATTATTGAATCAAAAAGAATTCATGGAGAATATTGTACAAACATTTTATTTTCCCCCAGTGGCATTCACTAAGCTATTTGGAGCCTGGATTTTCAGCCAAAGTTTTATTTCTCACACACTGCTAATTTCAGGATGAGCTCTTGAGGCTTCTTCCAGTCCTATTATTGTACTTTTTTTTTCACTTTCTCTGGTATTCTTTTTTCTTTTTCTTTGGTTTTTTTCTTTCTCTCATTTTTTTTCTTCAGTTTTATCCTTTAGTTATGCCCTTTACTTATCTCTGTTTCTCTGCTTGAGATCATGAGCAGATCATTGTTTTCTTTTGAGTTTAGTATAATTTGTTTTCTGTGTTCCTCTTATTATATGAACCAAATCTGGTTATGGACTTTCCATAATAAACAACCTTTACTTCCTTTCCAATTCTTAATGAGGGCACCAATATCTGTTCTCTGTTTTAATTATCATTTCTTTCTCTCTTAATATATATGGCCTAACTATTCATTTTTATTTTGATGACAAATGTTTCATAATATTCAGTTTAGCAACCATTACTTTTTTCCCACAGAGAATGGTATAGTTTTGTTTTTTATTATTTAAATCAGTTAACAAATGTCCATCAAATATGTACTTTTTACTCAGTGCCATGCATGATGCATCTGAAAGATACAAAAATAGAAAAATCCTATTATATGTGGCCCTTGCCAATGAGTTTATAATCTGATTTTTCCATTATTATTTGTCAAAAACAAGTTTTTAGCTATCTTATTAATAAATAGCTTCACAGTACTTTGAAATTATTCTTGCTTGTGTGTATGTCATATGTAATATATATGTATATGTATATATATATGTATATGTGTGTATGTGTTTGTGTGTATGTATATGTAAAGATACACATATACATGCATACATACTATCTTGGCTAATTTTGAGATAAATCTCCTTTATCCCACATCTAACAATCCTATATTAACTAACAGTGAGAAGTTTCCAAATCTCCTTCTTCCCAATTTCAACTACCATCAGATGATACTATGGTTAGTTCTGCTGGCTACTCTCGGGTAAATGTTAATAATTTCTCTGCCATTTACAAATAGGTCGAGTGCTAACCCAAGGTATAACAAAGTATCCTAACAGCAGTCCTGATCTAAGGATCAACCTGTCTCTATTGAAGTTTAGTTGCATAGTATGACAATGGAAGAGTAACTAGTTTTAAGTACTTTGGCTCAAGAGACCCATCCCACTCAAAATATGGGTTATTATAACGCAAGAGCTGTCGTATTTAATAGCAGTACATTTGGATTTTTGGAGGAGGAATAAGGAATCATAAGAACATAGTTTTAAGGCTGGAAGAGACTTTAGAGACCATCTAATCACACCTTCATTCTACATTTCTCCTTCTCCTTTTTCTCCTCCCCTTCATAACCATTTCCTGGATTCCTGATCCATTAGTTAAGGCAATGAGAAGAAGGTGGAGCAGAATCAGAAGGGGATTGCGTAGTGACACTGATACAAAACTGAATGATCACAAAGGCAGCTTTGTGCAGAGTTCAGAGTAGTGGTTGAAAATATAGGAAGACAGTCAGAAAGAGAACTGATGCAAAGTGATACATACCTGTTTTTTACTTTGTCTTTCTTAGGTTGTTGTTTCTGTTTTGTTTTGGTTTTTTGTGGGGGGAGGGGTCTGTGTTTTCTTTTGCAACTTGGTTAATATGGAAACATGTTTTACATGATTTCATGCAATGTGATGAGTATTGTATTATTTGTCTTCTCAATGGGTGGGGGGAGGGGCTGGAAAGAGAGATCGAAGGACTCAGAATTTTAAAAAATGAATGTTAAAAAAATTACATGCGATTGAGAAAAAAAGAAAATGAGAGGAAGAAAAAATGAAGTATAGGAAAAATACAAGTTGTTTTGAGTTCTCATAGCTTAACAGTAAGCTTTTCTCTTTAAGGGAACTTGTGAGTCATACTTTTAATTGTATGGCCTGAAGAAGTATCTTGAATTTGGATGTAGTTTACCTTGCTCTGGGGTCCTAATCTGCTAGTGTGAGTTAAGAGGAGGAAGAGGACCCAGAGGGGACACTACAAATAAAAAATGGGCTCTTGCTACTTCAACAGTAAAAGTGATTACCAGAAGAAAAGAAGCAGGGGGGAGGGGGGACAGGCAGAAGAATCCTACTAAGAATACATTTCCTAGATCATCAATGAGCCACTAATCTCCTTTCTTTTTCCCCTCAGAGGCAATCAGTGTTAAGTGACTTGCCCAAAGTCACACAGCTAGTATGTGTCTGAGGTGGGATTTGAATTCAGGACCATCTGGCTCCACAGCCAATGCTCTATCCACTGTGCAACCTAGCCATCCCCATCTCTCTGCTTTCTAAGAGGTCTCAAGATCTACTGAACCTCATTTAGAGTAATGGGCTCTAGTCTTGCTTCTGTGACTAACTTGCAGAATAAAACAAGCAATGACCAAGAGAGATGGTTTCTGGTCCCCACTGTTCCACTATGCAGCTTTAACACTTTACACAAGGCACTCTAGCTCTCTGGGGCCCAATTTCTTCATCTTCGAATCCGCTTCTAGCCCTAAACTTCTGAGGTATTATGGGGCAAAAGCTGTTTGTATACAAAGTTACACATTTTCTTTTTTGTAATATGAAAGACATAGACTAGATGATACATAAAGTCTTTTCCAGCTCTAAGATTCTAAGATTTTAGTTAGATAGTGAATAAACAGGTACTAAGTGCCTGCTATGTACCAGACACTGGGCTAAGCCCTGGGGAAACAAATAAAGGCCAAAAATAGTCCCTGCCATCAGGCAACTCACAGAGGGAAACAATATGTAAACGTCTATGTACAAAGAAGACATATAAAGGATAAATTGGAAACAATTTGCAGAGGGAAGGCACTAACATAAAGGGAGATTGGAAAAGGCTTACTGTAGATAGTGGGAATTTTGCTAAGACTTGACGGAAGCCAGGAATTTTCTGAGTAATATCCTGTTACTGCCTCCAATATACAAATATTGGGCCCTGTAGTAGCAACTACAAGGATAAGAGGCTTATTACAGCCTGATTTGGAAGAAACCAGGAAGTTTAAATTGAAATGTATTGCAGGCCCTAGAATGGGCATGTCTCTGAGGTTAATTTCAACTGAGCAAACTGAATTACTTGGGACAAATCATCTACTCTGCCATCTACATTGATCAAATTAACCAACTAATAGCATATTTCCGCTTTACCCTGTGTTTCTACATACATCAGAGACTAAATGCAAATTAGATGCAGGTAATCAAATTTCATGAATTAAATACATCAGAATGGAAATCTGTACCTTCCACATTTTAGTTTGAACCTTCTTGAATATGTTGCTGAATGGGCTTTTTGATCAGATTGATGCTTTGGCTTTATTATGTGGGATATAGACACAACCTCAGAGATTGATGTTATTTTTAACTCTGCCAAATCATAATTCATGTTGTTTACTTGTTGATCCCAATGACTTATGGTAGCTACTTAGAATAAATCTTAACCAAAAGTAAGAAAAATAATGATTAAAAAAATTTGTTAACCTTTTTGGAACTAGGCAATAAAGTATGGTTGATAAATAGTACTAGTTTTTGTTGTTGTTGTTTTAGTCCTTTACTCAATAGTCAGGCAGAATTCAACAGTTTACTTTGGGGGCAGCTAGGTGGCACAGTGGGTAGAGCGCTAGCCCTGAAGGCAGGAGGACCTGAGTTCAAATCCGACCTTAGACCAAACACTTGACACTTAGTAGCTGTGTGACACTGGGAAAGTCACTTAACCCCAATTTCTTTTAAAAAAAATTATTCACTTCAATCAGCATGATTTAAGGACTTACTAAATATAAGGCACAATACTAAGTGCTAAGTATACAAAAAACAAAAGCAAAACATGCCCTAACTTCAAGAAATTTATGTTCTACTGGAAGGGTTATGATATGTATAAAGTAAATGAAAGCATATATACATTCATACTGTTATTTCAAGAGGACTACTAATAATCGTGGGATGGGGGATGAATAGTTTGGGTTGAGTATGAAAGACCTTGATCAGGATATGGTACCTAAACTCTATTTTTAAGAAATTTAGAAGGGAGTCAGATTGTGAAAGACTTTAAATTCCAAGTCAAGGAGCTCATCTTTTGTTTTCAAGAAATTCAAGTGCCAAGGCAGCTAGATTTCATGTGGATGGAGCACTGGCCCTGAAGTCAGGAGGACCTGAGGTCAAATCTGGTCTCAGACACTTACTTAGCTATATAACCCTAGGCAAGTCACTTAACCCCATAGAAAGAACTATGGTGCCATTACAGATGATATGGTCAGATCTTTTCTTTGTGGAATACCAATTTAGTAATGATAGGACAGACAGGACATCCAGGATAGGCTAGACTATTTCAGTCTGGTATCTAGCATAGACTGGACTACTCCAGAGAAACTGAAGTCAAGGAGATATATTAGTCTGCAACAGTCTGAATGACATGACTAGAATAAAATCTGTATGAATGGAGTGAGGAGAACAAATTCACTCAGAAAGTGATCAACACTGGCTCTAGTTGGATGTCCAGTTAGATGTCCAGCCAGTGTCTCAGTAAGGTACACATTAAGGGGCCATACAAAGCTTGATGGATAACAGGAGACCATGGATGAAATGGCCCAGAAAACCAACCTCAGCTCAATGGGAAGTATTCGTGTGGGTTTTTTCTGTACATTTTTGGAAGCAAGAGATCACTTTAGAAAGTATTGCCACAAACTAAACTTTAGTTACTTGGTGGCAGAACCAGGCATACGGAGACATCAGGAGTACATGAAGCTACAGCTCTTACTGTCTAGCACATCAAATCCTGGTTCCCTCATTTCAGCACAGTGCATAATAGACAGCTTGTTAGTGCCTGTTGATTAATTGAATGATATGGGACCAGATTTTGTTCTTCTGCTGTTCAGAACTTTCAATTGTCATCCAGCTGAGTGAAAGTATGAAACACAAGGAGTGAAGAAAAAGGTCCCATAAACATACAAATAATAACTCATTCAATTCAACAGATATTAAGCAACTAAATGGCTCAGTGGATAGAGTACCAGTCCTGGACTCAGCAAGACTCATCTTCCTGAGTTCAAATCCAACCTCAAACACTTCCTAGCTCTATGACCTGAAGCAAGTCACTTAACCCTGTTTGCCTCAGTTTCCTCATCTGTAAAATAAACTGGAGAAGGAAGTAGCAACCCACTCCAGTACCTTTGCCAAGAAAATTCCAAATGAGGTCACAAAGAGTTAGACATGACCAAAAATGACTGAACAACCAAAAATTGCAGGATACTGTTGATAACAACTAGCAGAAACTAAGAATAACAACCAAATTCCAATAAACTAATCTATCAAGACAAAACTGGTTTCAGGGTCAGTAGACTAAATCAACCTAGTCCTTTGTAACACTTCCTGTTAACTTTATTTTTTTTCTAAAAGTTCATAAATGTGCCCTTTATGTGATCCAGGTCTGTATTTTTGTAGACAGCTGGAAAATTTCACTCACACATTAATGTTTCCAATGAACACAAAATACCTCTTCCATGGAGCAGCTGCCAATAAGCAGTATTTTTAGAGGTGCTTGTCACAGTTTCTGTTTGGCTCTGTTGTGAATGTTAATGATCTCCGAATGACTTACAAAACTTACCAATACAAGACAATATAGTATTGCTTCATTAGAGGCTATGGGTAATAATAAGTGTTTACCACTTATTTATCTAAAGCATATATCTCAATTTAATACATTCTAGTTAAGTGACTTAACTCATCCTGGCAACTCACACAGGTTAATTTCCATAAAAATCTGGAATGACACTAATTCCTCGTTCTGAGTTTCCTGTGCTAAAGAGGAAGCTGATGTGAACAGATACTGAGAAGAAGGGTAGGAATGGCATTCTTATCCTTTTTTTTTTTAAGAAATAACATAGTTCTAAGACAACAAATATTATAGCTGGAAGGAACCACAGAGATTATCTAGTCTGGCCCATATTTTACATATGAGGAAACTGAGGCCTTGAAAAATTAAGTGTTTTGACCCAACGTTGCAGAATTGGTCTGAGGCAGAGCCAAGACTTTAACCTCTACCTTCAGTTTCAGTGCTCGTTCTTTTTTTTTCTTTAATTCCCACTGCCTCTGAATATTTTGGTTAGCTTGCTTACAAAAGTTTAACACTCATAAATATTGGTCTATCCCTCAGTTTATCATAGTGATAAATGACGAGCTGCAATGGACCTTCAAGTATCATGTTCATAGCCACACAGATCAAGAGTTAGAAGGGACCTTAGGTTACAGTATATCTAGTATTATCCTTTCATTGTACAAAGAAAGAAATTGAAGCCCAGAAAGGATGAATGACATGCCCAAAGTCACACAGGTAGTTAAGTATCAAAAGCTGGATTTGAACAGATGCTCCAGCTCCAATATCAGTAATCTTTCATTGCAGCATGAAGCCTCTTCTAGACATGGTAAATGGTATGGTAAATCAAAGATTAAATGGTAGATACAGTACACATAAAGGCAGCTAAATGACTCTGTGGATAGAGCACTGTGCCTGGAGTCAGGAAGACCTGAGTTCAAATCCAGCCTCAGATGCTTACTAGCTGTGTAACCCTGGGCAAGGAGTCCACTGGGAAACTTCTTCCACTGGAAAAGGAAATGGCAAATCATTCTAGCATCCTTGCCAAGAAAACCCCGTGGACAATATTGGCACGCTATGGTCCACAGAGTTGGATACAACTGAACAACACAGTACACATATAATATGCATAAAAACACTAGAACTAGCCTGATATTACATATATATATATACTATGTATTCTGCATATGGCCATAAAGTCCTTGAATGATTGCTAACCATAACATTGTGTGTAGCTTTCCTTTGGAAATTTGAGAGCTGGAAAATCTTGTAGTTTCTCAGAGTAAAAATCTATTTTCCCTCTTATTCTAAGAAGTGGAAGGATTGAACAGAATTTTCACCATCTTGCCACTTCGGTATTCTCTAGAAATGAATAAAAGACTATATAGTTGTTGAGAACACTTCAAACTACTAATATATAAAATGCTAGAAATAATGGTTATTGCATAGCTGAAGAAGTGGGACAGTCATTTAGTTGCTATTTTGGTATTACCTAAGAGAAAATTTAGAACTAAAACGTTGTATCAGTCATGCCTAAGCATTCATTACCTTAGGGTAAAAAAAAAAAAGTAAGGATTAAATACTATCAGAATTATTATATTTCCCATTTTAACATATTGTTTTTTACAGCTATGAAAGATATCATCCTCTAGTTTGTTCTTGACCCCAAATCCACTAGTAACATTTTTACACTGGAAAATTTTTAAGTGCAAATAAGATCTTGTGCCTAACTTTTCCCTCTTAGAGGAAACTGAGCTCTCATGAACCCTATGGAGACCATCTCTTTGTACCCATATACAAAGCGATAAATAACTCTTTCCAGGAATGAGTATGGTCCTAATGGGATACAGCATAACTCAAACATAGACTCAGCCAGGTAGCAAAGATGTGAGAGATGGCCAGAGCCAAAAGCACACAAATAAATAGGCTGTAGGTGACATGGAGACTCTACAACAGTTTCTGTGCTGTTTTTGAAGCAGCCTTGGATAACTGCTAACTTTCCAGTCTAGAAAAATAAAATCCTTGGTGGAAGAAAGGGTGAGGCTGTTACAGTGCAGAGTACACAGTCAAATCCTGCCTCTGATACTAGTTGTGTAGCCTTAGGCACTTCACGGAATCACCTTCGGCTTCAAGTTCCTCATCTATAAAAAGGAATTGGACTGGGTCGTCTTTGAATTTCCTTTATTTCTAGACTATGGTAATTTTGTCTCTTCCTAAGAAGAGCATTTATTTTGGTTTTCTAAAGTGTCCCAAAGCTCAGTTAATATAAAAATGGTATATTAAAGCTAAGTGAGGTAATCAATTAATCAATAAACATTTATTAAGCAATGTGGTACAGTACGTACAGGGCCAGCCCTAGAGTCTAAAAAACATGGGTTCAGGTTTTGCATTTGATCTATACTAATTGTGCAATCCTGAGTAAATAATTTAACCTCTTAGTGCCCCCAGACAACTTCTGTAATATTAAGTTATAGATGGGTTGTTGACCCACATAGTTAGAATAAGTTTCCATGATGAAAGGTCTCTGCATTAATGAAATAGCATGTGTGGACCAAATTATGTAGGTAGGTAAGTGGCAGAGGCGGTGGGGGAGACAGACAGAGACAGACATAGAGAGCAGAGAGAGAGACATGGAGGGAGGACTGGATGGATGGATGGATGGATGGATGGATGGATGGATGGATGGATGAATAGGTGGGTAGATTAGATAGATAGATAGATAGCCTTCTAGATAATAAATATGAACACTCATTTCAATTAAATCTCCTCCTCTGGAATGAGAATGCTATTTAAGGTGATATCTAAGATCCTTTTCCAGCTCTAAATCCTATTATGATATAATCCTATGGATTTTATCAGCAATGTCACATTTTAGGTGAAAAGCACAGCTTGTAATGGGAATTTTTTTATGGAGCATCTTTTTGTTGCTACTACCATAGCAGCCAGGTGGTGTAGTGGATAGAGTGACAGACCTGGAGTTAAAAAGACTCATCTTCCTGAGTTCAAATCCAGCCTCAGACACTTACTAGCTATGTGAACCTGGACAAGTCACTTAATGCTGTTTACCTCAGTTTCCCCATCTGTAAAGTGAGCTGGAGGATAAAATCACAAACTACTAGAGTATCTTTGCCAAGAAAACCCCAAATGAGGTAACAGAGTCAGACACAACTGAAAACAACTGAACAACATTACTATAGAGAATATATGAAATCATTTTAGTGCTGAGGATATTACATGCCGTTCAACTAATTCAGCTAAAATTGAGTGTAGAATAGCCATTCTTAATAGTATGGTGAAGGAGTGGCTCAGGACCAGCATTCTGTAAACACAAAACAAATAAACAAACAAAAAACCTTGTTTATACGTTAGAGTAAGTGTTGTAGCCTTCTGCTGAAACTGTGTATACAATTTAAGTTTGAACATTGGCAATAAAAAATGGTGGCATAAAATGAGATGGAGTTGAAGAGCCACTCTGAATGAGAAACTTCCCTCCACCAGTAAGGAAGGATGATAGTTTTATTTGCTGTGCACGGGAATAACGAGGCTGATTGGTTTGATTTCAAAGCCAAGATGCACTGAGAGGCCACGGTTCCTGGCACATGAGCACCAGCAGCAGATGTGGGAAAATGTTTCAGATTATAGGAGTTAGTGAGACTAAATAAATAGAACCCATAACAGGCCAGGTATACTCCCCCACACCGTCAATGATCTGCTGTAGGTTGTCATTTGGATTATTAGGAAATATAATTTTAAAGGAGAAAAAATGATCGATTATTATTTAAGCATGCTACAATGTAGATTTTCCAAAGGAATGTCCAATCAATGTTGCTTGAGGATATATTTATAGGGTAGTGTTACAGTATAGCACGTGAAATCTTGGAAGAAACCCAAGTTTGCTTTTTTGGCGCAATTTAGAAAGGCATCACTTTTCAGGCAGTCATCCTTACCTTTCTAGAGGTGTTGTTTATTGTTTGTTACATGGGAAAACCATGTAATTTGATGTCTGCAGCTTGTTGCATGTTGTGTTTTGTCAGGGGCCTGTGGCTAAAATGATTGTCTTTATTGGCACACACACACTCACTCACACACACGTAAACATTTCAATAGCTTTGTGTTAAAGACTTTTTGAGCAGGATTTTCCCAGTGAGAAAGTTCAACACTGGTTCATCACCAAGTTGGCTTGATGGAAATTATTTCCTCATCTATTGATTCAAACTCAAGGACTGGCTGGACCAGATGCAATCCTAGGTACCCTCTCACTCTGAGTTTTGGTGATTTTATGATTCTGGGACCATCTGCTAAATTGTAAAGGGGTCATAATCTTCACCAGTGAAGGAATACTTACTCCACTTAAATTATAGATCCTTGTAGTATTGAAGTTTAAGCAAATTTCTTTCATTATGAAGATTCTACACTATGAAGTATGCTAAGTACAGTAAGAAACAGTTATTCTTGTAGTATTCTAGAATTTTTTCTTGTACTACAAAATAAGGATGCTATACTTAGTAGTTTATAAGCTATCTAATGGGTGGGAAGCAGAGATAATTAGGGTGCCTGAATAGTATCCTCTCCCCAACTTACATTCTTCCCTCTTAACTATTCATAGCTCACTGATTCTCATACAATGCTCCAATTTCATCCTCACTTATTGGATTGGGAAGGGGGAGAAGGGACTCAAGGGAAGATGTCAATGGTTATTTGTGATTAGGAACAAAGATAATGTGATGGACTACTCTAGTACTGGTTGTCACAATGACTGTCATCCAGACCTTCTGTGTGTTCCGTGTGTGTGTGTGTGTGTGTGTGTGTGTGTTGTCAGAAGATTACTTTGACTTTCTTCCCACTTCCATAAAATGCCAAGCTAGAACTTGGATGATCAGACCAATCTCTTTTCCATTATTGTAGATTTTACTGAAAAGGCTTTGCTGTATTCCAGGGCTCAAGGAAGGAAAAGAAAAGGAAGAGAAAATGGAAAATAAGAAAATACCAGTGGAGTGACAGGATAAAGGGAAAGTAAGCAAGGTAATATATTTGGCCAATGGAGAGTTGATAAAAAGGTGATGAGGAATGTTCAATAAAATATAGCACAGCCAAGAAACTGTGGTTCCAGTGGGGTAGGTCTCAGAATAATTGATGGTTCTAGACTTCTACACCAGCCCTTCTGCCACCCTGGGCAATTGCCTGTCTAACCTGTTCCAGTAATGGCATGTTCCAGAGGAAGTTGGGCACTGTAAACATCTAATTGAGTATGTTCATAAGCTATGATCTTGTTACAATACCCTAGTGTTTGCTGGGATAGTTTTTCTTTTTATTCATTGGTGATAATTTGTGAATTATTTCCATTTAAGAAACAAGACTAGTAGAAAAATAATGTCCCTTTAATTCTCACAGATAAAAAGTGATGGAAAGAGAAGTTCTTTGCAGAATCAGGATGAAAATTTTAAAAGCTCTTTGTTCTTCCATGTGGCATTCATTGACAGAAGTGCCCCATGCTGTGTTAGCCTTGCTCATTAAGGATGTTTCTCAGAAGTGCTTTCAATCTCACACTTTTCACACACATCAAAGAAAAACCTGAGAAGTGAAAAGTTGTCACGCATTTCAATAGTGCATTATTCTCATGCAGTAGTGCATGTGAGGTTTCAGTGGATCTCTTAAAACTGCCTAATGCATACTACTAGCTAGCCTTTTAGTGTTCTTTTCCCTCTGGCAATTGTAAACAGGTTTTTTATTCTCATCATATCTTGTTTTATCATATCGTCTTTTCGTTTTGAGTTTTTTTCTTCCAACTCCTTCTCTAACTCAACCTAACTGTGTATTCCAACTGCCTTTATGCATATGGGTCATAAAACACAAGTACTTATTTTCTATCTTTTGTTATCTTGCTAGGTTGTCTTACCTGGGGTTTCTATTCTATTCTAGTCTATTCTAAAATAGAAACAAGGATGGCATTTTTTTTTCTTTGTGTATGTAGTCAACTCAAATCAACAGTCATTTATTGAGTACCTAAATGTACCCACTGGGCTAAGTGCTAGGAAATATTAACAACAACAACAACAAAAAGACAGGAACACAGTCCCTGCTCTCAGACCATTCACAGGCTATGTGGGGGAGACAGTATGAAAGTAACTGTACAAATAAGATCTATGCAAGACAAACCAGAATGAAAAACATAAAGAATGTATTAAGAAGGATTTGGAAGGGTTTCCTGAAGAAGGTGAGGTTTTGGTTGGGACTTGAAGGAAGCCAGTAAAGCTAGGAGACAGAGACGAAGGGAGAAAATTTCAGGCATAGAGGCCAGCCTCAATGAAGAGTGCAGAGTTGGGAGATGAAGTATCTTGTTTGAAGAAAGCAAGGAGGTTATTGTCACTAGATTGCATACGTGGGGGTGAGTAAGGCATAAGAAGACTAGAAAAGCAGAAGGGTGGCAGGTTCCCAAGAACTTTGAATGCCAAATGAAGGCTTTTACTTTTCATCCTGAAGATGATAGTCTCATATAATAAAAGTTTTAAGAAGAAAAGATATCAGATATTTCAGATTTGCCCAACATGGCAAATACTTTCCTTTTTCTTTCTTTCTTTCTTTTTTTTTTTTGAAGGGGAGAAGTGGTAGAGCAGCTATCTTGTTTTGCTCAAGCTGTCTATTTTACCTTATTTTTTGTTATATGTCTAAGTCAATTCTTTTTTCAATCATACATTTCCTCAAGGAATTATGTGGGAGAAAGAGAAAATACGCTGGCCATGTGGGAAGCGAATGATAGGTGGATGGCCAGAGTGGTCCACTTGTAATGAAACAGGAAAGGAGGAAACCTTCCAGCACGTTGAGTGGATTTTCTGTGATGAACTTTGCTGAAGACACGGATGAGAGGTACATGAAATGGGCACACATTAATAGGTTGCAATCTCCTTCATTGGATGGAATTCCCAAAGCAATAAGATCATTGATATACTTGCATATTTGAATACATGAACTCTACAATTTGTTTTATTTGGATCCTATCATACAAGTGATCATCAATAATATTCGTTCGCCTGCTTGTTGTCAACATTGTCCTATTACAACTGTCATTTTAATTCTTCTGAAAGAATGCTGTATGATTTGTAGCCATATGGCACCTCTGTGAGAACATTTGTGTTCTTTAGATGGCTTCTGTACTAGCTGGCATTTTGGAGGATCATTGAAAGACCAGCAGAGACTCCCAAAAGAAATCTAACACAATCTTCTCCCACCTAATTCTAGGCTCAGCAGGTTGCACATTTGTACTACTTGCTCAAGACTGTTATTGAGTCATTTCAGTCATGTCTGACTCTTTATGACCCCATTTCGTTCTCCAACTCATTTTACAAATGACCAAACTGAGGTAAATTAGGGTTAAGTGACTTACCCAGGGTCACACAGCTAGTAAGTGTCTAAGGCTGGATTTGAACTCAAGTCCTCCTAACTACATGGCCAGAGCTCTATCCACTGCACTACCTAGCTGCCCAAGATAGAAACATCAATAAACTATTTCAATTGACTGTCCACTATAATGCATGAAAATTAGGAAATGTGCATTTTCATCCACTTTAATTCTCCAGTCCCTTCTTCATTATTTTTAATTTCATCAATAATTCATAATTTCTTGGCTCAATGCAATTAATATGATGTCTTCTATAAAGAGAAAGGGGCAGCTAGGTGACAGCAGTCTGACAATATTTTTACTAGTTTGTGAGTATTAGTTTGGAAGAGGTAGCTAGATGGTTCAGTGGATAAAGTGCAAGATGTGAAGTCAGGAAGACCTGAGTTCCAATCCTGCCTCAGACACTTAATGACTGTGTGACCCTGGGCAAGTCACTTAACCCTGTTTGTCTCAGTTTTCTCATCTGTAAAATGAGCTAGAGAAGGAAATGGCAAACCACTCCAGTATCCCTGCCAAAACAAACAAACAAACAAAAAGATATCATGAAGAGTTGGACATGACTGAAATAGCTAAACAACATAAACAGAAGCATTTGAAAAACTTCATTGTTAACAAATAATTTATTTTCTTTAGACCTTATGCAAAACATCTTCTGTGACACTTGTGAGTATCTATTTCTACATTTAACATCTTGCCTAATGTGTATATTCATCTATCTGTATATAGTCACATATTATAGGACCTTAGAAGATATTGATGCATACATGAATGATACCTTGTCCTAGGAGAGCCTTTAAGGCTACATATTGTTCTGATCAGCAAAATCCTTTGTTTAAATAAATGAACAATACACTTAGTTGCTAATGCCTTCAATAATACTTTTGGTGAGAGCAGAGAAGTGAGGTGGTACAATTATCATTTGTGATCTTTTATTTCTTTTAGAACCATCCTTAATTGGAGATATCCTAAAATATTGTGTGCATACATGCATATATCTTTAAATATCTTTAAAACTGTATACTTTGGTTCTCATTTATTTCAGTGCAGAGATGTACAAAGAGGAGTTTGATGCAATCTTTTTTCTGGAAAATACGGTTCAGATAAAGGAATGAAATTATGGGTTCATAAAATACTCAAAAATCTCATACCTAGATATTACACAAGATTTTTTAAAGGTAAAATTTAAAAGATTTTGGATAGGTCAAGCACTGAAGGATATTGTTTAAAAAATGAACTTGCCTGTAGGATAACATCATGATATTATTCCATCAGAGTCCTTTACAATTTTACTCCTTTGAGATTCCCATAATTGCTGTATGAATTATCACTGAGAAAATTGTCAATTGAGTTTAGTGAAAAAGTGGAATTTAGAGACAGTAAAACTCTTTGAAAAAAAATACAGCTTCAAATCCTGGATTCTAGTTCAGATCAGCCATTGATCCAGTCAATCTACAGAAATGACTAATATCTGATTTGTCTACTCAAGTGATTTTGATTGTTTTTTTTTAATGGATAATGCTTTTTTTTAAACATGTGTTTTTAAAACTTTGGGTTTCAAATTTTCTTCCTTCCTTTGTCCCTCCCTACCCACCCTCTCTGAAAAGGCAAGCAACTCAATGTAGGTCATACATGTGCAGTTATGCAAAACACTTCCATAGTAGTCATCTTGTGAAAAACTAACTCTATTTCCCTTAATCTTGTCCCCCCCCATTTATTCTATTCTTTCTTTTGACCCTGTCCCTCCTCAGAAGTGTTTCCTTCTGATTATCCCCTTTCCTAATCTGCCCTCCTCTCTGTCATTCCCCTGCTCTGTTGTCCCCTTCTCCCCCTATTTTCCTGTAGGGTAAGACAGATTTCCATACCCAATTGAGAGTGTATGTTACTCCCTCAAGCCAAATCCTATGAGAATAAGATTCCCTCATTTCCTCTCACCTTCCCTTGTTTCCCCTCCACTGTAAGAAGCTTTTCTTGTCTGTTTTGTGCGAGATAATGTACCCCATTCTACCTCTCCCTTTCTCCTTCTCCCACTATAACCCTCTCTCACCCCTTAATTTTATTCTCCAGATATGACCCCTTCATCTTCAACTCACCCTGTGCCCTCTCTCTCTCTCTCTCTCTCTCTCTCTCTCTCTCTCTCTCTCTCTCTCTCTCTCTCTCTCTATCTATATACATACATATGTTTTTTTCCTTCCAACTACCCTAATGCTGACAAAGGTCTCATGAGTTATAAATATCATCTTTCCATGCAGGAATGTAAACAGTTCAACCTTAATAAGTCTCTTATGATTTCTCTTTCCTGTTTACCTCTTCATGTTCCACTTGAGTCTTGTATTTGAAAGTCAAATTTTCTATTCAGCTCTGGTCTTTTCATCAAGAATGCTTGAAAGTCCTCTATTTCACTGAATGATCATTTTTCGCCCTGAAGAATTATACTCAGTTTTACTGGGTAGGCGATTCTTGGTTGTAATCCTATCTCCTTTGCCCTCCTGAATATTATATTCCATGCCCTGCGGTCCTTTAATGTAGAAGCTGCTAAATCTTGTGTTATGCTGATTGTGTTTCCACAATACTTGAATTGTTTCTTTCTGGCTGTTTGTAATGTTTTCTCCTTGACCTGGGAACTCTGGAATTTGGCTACAATATTCCTAGGAGTTTTCCTTTGGGGATCTCTTTCAGGAGTTGATTGGTGGATTCTTTCAATTTCTATTTTTCCCTCTGGTTCTAAAATATTGGGGCAGTTTTCCTTGATAATTTCTTGAAAGATGATGTCTAGGCTCTTTTTTTGATCATGGCTTTCAGATAGTCCAATAATTTTAAAATTACCTCTCCTGGATCTATTTTCAAGGTCTGTTGTTTTTCCAGTGAGATGTTTTACATTGTTTTCTAATTTTTCATTCTTTTGGATTTGTTTTACAGTGTCTTGATTTCTCATAAAGTCACTAGCTTCCAATTGCTCTATTCTATTTTTTAAGGAAGTATTTTCTTCAGTAAGCTTTTGGATTTCCTTTTCCATTTGGCCAATTTTGCTTTTTAGGACATTCTTCTCCTCATGGGCTTTTTGGACCTCTTTTGCCATTTGTGTTAAGCTATTTTTTAAGGTGTTATTTTCCTCAGTATTTTTTGGGTCTCCTTTAACAAGCTGTTGACTTGTTTTTCATGATTTTCTTGCATTACTCTCATTTCTTCTCCCAGTTTTTCCTCTACTTCTCTTACTTGCTTCTCAAAATCCTTTTTGAGCTCTTCCAAGGCCTGGGACCAACTCATATTTTTCTTGGACGCTTTGGATGTAGGAACTTTGAATTTGCTGTCTTCTTCTGGTTGCATGTTTTGATCTTCTTTGTTAACCAAAAAATGATTCTATAGTCTGACACTTCTTGTGAGGTTTGCTCATGATCCCAGCCAATTACTTAAGTTATACACTCTTTATTAAGGTAGAGGGCTGCTTCCAATGTGGAGAATGTACTGTCCCAAGCTTCAGGGGTTTGTACAGCTGTTTTCAGAGATATTTCTAGGGACCTGTAAATTTTCAGTTCTTCCAAGGTGGTATGATCAAGGGCGAGGTGTTTACTCCTTTCCTGGCCTGTGCTCTGGTCTGTGGGTGACCACAAGCACTCTTCTGTCTTGGAACCGTGAGGAGAATTCTCTCTCACTACCACTACAATCTCCACCATGCCAGCACTCTTCCTTGCCCCAGGACTGCCACCCAGAACTGTGACCCAGATCCAAGCACGGGCAAAGCAAGAGATTCCTGCCTCAGCACTGGCAAAGAGATCCCTGCAATGCCTCTCTGATCAGCCACTCAATTCCCCCTCAATCTGTGGGCCGAAAGCTGAGGAGGCAGCCACCACTCAGATGCCGAGCTTGGGGAATGAGGCTGGGATCCCCGCACTTCTCTCTCAGCATAGAAACAGACTTTTCCCACTGACCTAAGTTGTCTTTGGCATTCACGGGTTGAGAGGTCTGGAAACTGCCACAGCTGCCTGTGATTCAGTCCTCTGAGGCCTGCTCCAGATTAGCTATGGCCTGCTCGCCCACACCAAGCTGAGCTCCTTTACCCGCCCAGCGCAATATACCTTTCTGATCAATCATCCAGGTTGTCTTGGGCTGGAAATTTGTTTCACTCTGTCTTTTTGTGGGTTTTGCTGCTTTAAAATTTGTTTAGAGCCATTTTTTATAGTTATTTGGAGGGGTTTGGGGGAGAGCTCAAGAAAGTTACTGCTTTCACTCTGCCATCTTGGCTCCACCCCCTCAAGTGATTTTGAAAGCTATAATAGTTAATACAGATGCATCAATTTAAAAAAAAAATGTAGATCTGTGAAATGGTATGGTTATTTTGGAAAGAAATTTGGAAGTATGCCCAAAAGTAACTAAACTGTGCATGACCTCTTATTCAACAATACTATTTACAAGAGAAATCCAAAAAAAATATTTTACTAGTATTTTATTTAAAAATTTTGCATCTATATTCATTAGGGAAATTGGTCTATAACTTTCTTTGTCTGTTTTGGCTCTTCCTGGTTTAGGTATCAGCTCCATATTTGTATCGTAAAATAATTTGGTAGGACTCCTTCTTCACCTATTTTCCCAAACAGTTTATACAGTTTTGGAATTAGTTATTCTTTAAATGTTTGATAGAATTCTTTTGTAAATCCATCTGGCCCTGGAGGTTTTTTCTTAGGGAATTCATTGATGGCTTATTCAATTTCTTTTTCTGAAATAGGCTTGCTTAAGAATTTTATTTCCTCTTTGGTTAATCTGGGCAATTTATATTTTTGTAAATATTCATCCATTCATTGATATTGTAAAATTTATTGGCATACAGCTGGGCAAAATAGCTCCTAATTGTTTTGATTACCTCTTCATTGGTGGTGAATTCACCCTTTTCATTTTTGATGCTGGTAATTTGGTTTTCTTCTTTTTTTTTAAGCCAATTAACCAAAGATTTATCTATTTTATTGTTTGTTTTTTTCATAAAACCAACTCTTAATTTTGTTTATTAGTTCAAGTTTTCTTAATTTCAATTTTATTAATCTCTCCTTTGGTTTTCAGAATTTCTCATTTGGTATTTAATTGGGGATTTTCAGTATGTTCTTTTTTTAGCTTTTTTAGTTGCATGGCCAATTTATCGATCTCTTCTGTCTCTATTTTATTCATGTAAGCATTTAGAGATATATATAAAACTTCCACTAAGGATCACTTTCACTGCACCCCATAAGTTGTGGTAAGTTGTCTCATTATTGTCATTGTCGTGGATGAAGTTATTGATTGTTTCTATGATTTGTTGTTTGACCCGCTCATTCTTTAGGATTAGTTAGTTTCCAATTAATTTTAGTCTATCTTTCCATGGCCCTTTATTACATGTAATTTTTATTGCATCATGTTCTGAAAAGGATGCATTTAATTTCTGCCTTCCTGCATTGGATTATAAGGTTTTTATACCCTATTACATAGTCAGTTTTTTGTGTAGGTGCCATGTACCAATGAGAAAAAGGTATATTCCTTTCTGTTCCCATTCAGTTTTCTCCAGAGTTCGACTATATTTAGCTTTTCTAAAATCCTATTGATCTCCTTAACTTCTTTCTTGTTTACTTTGTGGTTAGATTTACCTAGTTCTGAGAGAGAAAGGCTGAGGTCCCCCACTAGACAGTTTTGCTGTCTGTTTCTTCCTGTATCTTCCTTAACTTCTCCTTTAAGAATTTGGCTACTATACCACTTGGAGCATATATGTTTAATAATGATATTACTTCATTATCTATGGTACCTTTAACCAGGATGTAGTTTCCTTCTTTATCTCTTTTAATTAAATGTGTTTTTGCTTTTGCTTTGTCTGAGATCAGGATTACTATCCCTGTTTTCTTTTTTTTTACTTCAGCTGAAGTATAATACGTTCTGCTCCAGCCCTTTACCTTTGCTCTGTGTGCATCCCTCTGCTTCAAACATGTTTCTTGTAAACAATGTATTGTAAGATTATGGTTCTTAATCCACTCTACTATCCATTTCTGTTTTATGGGAGAGTACATCCCATTCACATTCACAGTTATGATTACTATCTGTGTCTTCTCCATCCTGTCACCCCATTTGTGCTTTTCTCTCTCCTTTTTCCCTTTCCCTCCTCTGTAGAGTTTTACTTTCAATTACCCTCTCTTCCATTAGCCCCCTCCCTTTTCTTTTCTCTTTCCCCTCCTACTTCCTATAGGGTAAGTTAGATTTCTATGCCTAACTGATTATGTTTCTCCCCCCCCCCGTGAAAAAAATCTGATGAGAGTAAGGTTCAAACAATGCTCATCTCCTTCCCTTCTTTCCCTCTACTGTATTAGGTTTTTGAGCCTTTTCATGTGATGTAATTTATCCTTGTCTACCTCCTCCTTTCCTCTCCTCCCAGTACAATCCCTTTTCACCACTTAATTAGATTTTTCACATCACATCAAGGTTTACTTATACCCATGCCCTCTGTCTATGTAAATCCCCTTTTAAATGTCATAATAACATTACATCCCTTGTAGGGATGTAAACAGTTTGCCCTCATTAATATGTTGGGGTTTTTTCTATCCTGTTTACTTTTTTATGCCTACCTTGAGTCTTGTATTGAAGGTCAAATCATCTGTTGAGCTCTGGTCTTTTCATCAGGAAGGCTTGGAATTCCCCTATTTTGTTGAATGTCCACCTCCTCCCCTGAAAGATTATGTTCAGTTTCATTGGCTAGTTGATCCTTGGTTGTAATCCAAGCTCCTTTGCCTTATGGAATATTGTATTCCACACCCTCTGATCTTTTAATGTAGAAGCTGCCAGGTCCTATGTAATCCTGACTGTGATTCCACATTTAAATTGTTTCTTTCTGGCTGCTTGCAGTATTTTCTCTTTGATCTGGTAATTTTGGAATTTGGCTATAATATTCCTTGATGTTTTCAATTTGGGATCTCTTTCAGAAGGTGATCAGTGGATTCTTTTGATGACTAATTTTCCCTTTGGTTCTAAATCTCAGGGCAGTTTTTCTTGATGGTTTCCTGAAGGGTGTTGTCCAAGCTCTTTTTTTCATCATGGTTTTCAGGTAGACCGATAATTTTTAAATTGTCTCTCTTGGATCTATTTTCCAGGTCAGTTGTTTTACCAATGAGGTACTTTATGTTTTCTTCTAATTTTTCATTCTTTTGTTTCTGTTTGACTGATTCTTGCTCTCTCATAGTCATTAGCTTTCACTTGCCCCATTCTAATTTTTAGTGAGTTGTTTTCATCTATTAGATTTTCTACCTATTTTTCCCTTTGGCCCATTTTACTTTTTAAGGAGTTCTCTTCAGTGAGTTTTTGTGCCTCCTTTTCCATTTGGCCAATTGTATTTTTTAAGGACTTATTTTCTACAGTTAATTTTTGTCCTTCCTTTTCCAAGCTATTGACTCTCTCTTGCATACTTCTCATTTCTTTTCCCATTTTTTCTTCTACCTCTCTTATTTGGAGTTTTTGGGGCTTGAGACCAGTTCATATGTCCCTTTGAGGTTTCGGATGTGGGTATGTTGACAATATTGTCCTCATCTGAATTTGTGCCTTAATCTTCCCTTTCTCCAAAATAAGAATCTATGATCATTTTCCATTTCTGCTTTTTGTTCATGGTGTTTGCCTATTTCCTGACTTTAAAAAAAAAATCTTGAGTTCTCCTGCTGGAGTGAAGGAGGCACTTACCCAAGGTTCTTTTCCTGATCACCTGGGCCTTGCATTTGAATGTTTGGCTCCTGCTGTACTGGGCTGCCTTGCACAGGGATGTTTCACTGCTGGTAGATGTCTGTCAGCCTGGAGTTTTGCCTTCTGGAACTGTGCTTCCCAGAGTTGTGTCGAGGTACTAAGTGATTTCACTGATGGAAAATACCACCACCCATAGTGGTTTTCCAAGCTGATACTTACTTTTCCCCTGCCTGTATTGAGATTTTTGGGGGGTCCTGGTATTGGCACTTACCTGCTCCACCAGCCTGGGTCTCAGGATCTCCCCCTGGCATGCTGAGGGGCCTTCTGGGATGCCTCCAGTCCTATACTGCTCTTTCTTCCCAGAGTGAGAGGGGCCTTACCTGTTAATCCCTCAAGCTTCCTGGCCTACAATACTGCTGTGCCCTGTCTTTTTGCTGGTTTAGGGTTTTTCCTGGGTTGTTATTTTCTGGGCTTTCAGAGATCAATGAGGGAGGAGGAAAGCAATTTACTTCTTAATCCACAGAAGTAAAAAAAAAGATATTTTAATAGGAAAAGTTCTTTATGTAAAAATATAAATATACAAAGACCTAAAGTTTCCTTGTGGAGGTGGATGTTGGAAGGGTTGCTACTTATGAGTTCTTTTTTTTTTTTGGCAAGGCAGTTGGGGTTAAGTGACTTGCCCAGGGTCACACAGCTAGTAAGTGTCAAGTGTCTGATGTCAGATTTGAACTCAGGTCCTCCTGACTTCAAGACCAGAGCTTTATCCACTGTGCCACCTAGCTGTCCCAATGAGTTCTTATAAAGGGAGTTTTCTATGTTCTCTACATGTTTTGCTGCAAGAAATTGTACATAAACAAACACAAAATTTTATTATGATCAAATTGTCCCTTAATACATCAATTGCAATAGAATAAATTTTCATTTTCAAAAAAAAAATCATAGGTAACTGATTGTAGTCTTTGTGACTGTGATCATATCATACACTGTCTCTGTTCCCTCTGTACCTTAATTTGTAAAATGAGGATTATAAATCGTTATAATTACAAAGTAACAGCCTTCTTTGAATAGATGATCCTCAAGGTGTATCAAAGAACTTAACTTTCGTAAACTAATAGAATGGGGTTGATCAAGGGAGTAAGAGAAATTAATCTCTCTGCATCTCCCCTGTGGCAGACTTAGGGGTCATTGCTAAGTGGCTCCAGCACCATTTTTCAGAAGCAGACAGACTATGCAAGCCACTGGAGACTAGTGCTTCAATTTAGCTAAGTTAAGATTTGCTCCAGAACCAAATAATACTGAGACAAGGGTTGGGGTTACATTTTTTTCCCATTTCATAAGTGGAAACAAGAATGGGAGAGAATCAAGCTTGGAAACATCTCCATTATTTCCATCTCACCAATTAGACTGTCTTATTATTGATAAAGGAAGGAGTTTTTAAGGGTTTTTTTTTAAATCTTTTGTTATTAGGTATCTCATCAAGGAAAGAGTAGAGCAAAACTTTTTCACTAGCATAATCAAAACCAGTTTGTATTAAAACATATATAACATTATAAGATTTGTGCAGTGGGAAAAACACTGGATTTTGGGTCAGATGACTTGATTTCAAATCCCAGATCATTTATATACTACCCCTGTGACCTTAGGCTTCAGTTTCTTTACCTGTACAATGAAGGCATTGGAATAATGACCTATGAATCTTCCTGCTATAAACTTATCTTATTTTTTAATGTCTTAATTTACCTACTACATTAAATTCCCAAATTTCATTGCTGTAGATCCTCTCCCCATGTTATTAGAAAGTCATTGTAGGATACTGGACCACAAAAATTTAATCACATTGCAGTCAATATGGGGATAAACCTTTATAAACTAAGCTTGGTTAGGCATCAGATGAAAGATTTAACAGCCTTTCCAGCTAAGTATGACCTTCCAGAACCCAGGGTCACCTCCATACCATTATGTGGTCTCATAATAAAATGTATAATAAATAAATAAATAATCACAAAATAAAATCATAAAAAAGAAAGTATTTAAGATTTAATTTACTCAAATGTATGGGATATTAAAAGCTAGATTTTTTAAAATTATGCTTCAAAAATGTTGCTATGATACAAATAAAAAGGAAAATGATGTATTATTTCATAATAATGATAGGTCAAAGATGCTCAAAACTATGGACAAGATTAAGAAAATAGCTTTACTAGATGGTATAATAGAATTATAGAATACAGGATGGGAAAAGACATTAGAGATTATCAAGCCCATCTCCCTCATTCTCCAGATGATGCAGCAAGGTGATAAAGTGGATCGAATACTAGTATTGGAGCCTGGACAACCAGGTGTAAAATCCTACTTCAGATACACCTCAGTTTTGTGACCCTAGGAAAGTCACCTAACCTCCCTAAGCTGTGTGACCCTAGGAATGTCACCTTACCTCTCTAAGCCTCAGTTTCCTCATCTGTAAAATGGAGATAATAATAGCCTCTCTGTCACACAGTTGTTAGGTGGGTCACATAAAATAACATTTGTAAAATTGTTTTGCAAACCTTAAATTGCTCTGAAAATATTGACTATTATTATTCATCTAAGGCAGCCAGTTGGTATAATAAATAGAACACTTGGCTTAGAGTCATGAAGACCTGAGTTAGAAACTGATCTTAAACACTTGCTCTGTGACCCGGCATGTCATTAACCTCTGTCTAGCTCAGTTTCTGAAACTGTAAAATGGGGATAATAATAGCACCTACCTTCCAAGGTAGGTTGTTGTGAAGACCAAATGAGATAGTGTTTGCAAAGTATTTAGCACAGTGCCTGGTACATAGTAGGCATTTAATAAATGATTATTCTCTTCTATCCCTTATTATTGAGGAAACTGAGGCCCAAACTGGTGAAGGGACATGTCCAAAGTCACTGTTTCTTGACTACTTACAACTTATTCCACCATGAAGTCCTAAGTCAGTAAATCAGTTGGCAAAATAAAATTGTAAATAGCTTTGTGTATTGATCTCCCTCAGCTCATTTAATTTAATATTAAAACTCAAATTAAGCAGGCCCTAAATCATCTATTATGTCTTATGAGAAGCAGTTAGAAGGTAAATACATGGATCAATATTCAGATAGACAGAATTGGATTAATTTATGTGAGCAAATACTGATTAAAATAAAGAAAAAAATCCTTTAAGATGGTATGTATTCATGTTAGCATGACTTAAAATATTAACTTGTTTCCCTCTGTTGATTAAAACCATGATATTACTATAGCCAATATTTTCATATGGACATTTATTAATATAAATTACATCATGGTGAAGAGTACCATTGAGAAATTCACAATGTAAAGAAGTCATTAGTTTATTTCAGAAAGTAAGCAAATGGTAGCAAAAGAACAGCTAAGATGGGTGATTTTCTGTATTAGGTATTATTCCCATGGTGTATGTGTGTGTAGTTATTTTAATTATTGACTTTTATGAAGGCTGAGCTAACCACATATGAAATTCACCTCTGTATGACCATTAATATTTAACTAAAATGTTTGCACTGCTGTTAAAGGAAATTTTTTTTAAGTGACTGGCATTTTATAGTCACATGCATATTTTTACCAAGCCATATAATGCTCTTGACCTCTGTGTGTTAATAATTTATTTAAGAAGTTATCTAGAAGTTTTCAGTAATGCACTTAGCTCACTTCTATACTGTTACGTTGTGTAGACATATCTAAGACAAAGGTTATTCATATGTTTTGTCAAGTGTGGTATGCATGCTTGAAACAAAGTCCATTTTGGGGGCTGAATTTCATAGAATCACAGAATTTACTTGCAAAGGATATTCAAAGGGTAATTCCAATTCCCCCCCCCTTTTTTTTTAAATGAGGAAAGTAACATAAGAAGTCAATGAGAAATCAAGTTTACAAAGGTAGAAAATAGTGGAGGGCTCAAAATCAGGATGCCTCTAAACCAGTGGTGCCAGTTGGGATATGGTTTAAAGGTTGAGTGATTAGGTAAAGACCTGAGAAATTATTAGCCATCCAGCAATGAAAGAAAAGAGGAGGAGGAAAAGAAAGAGGAAAAGGAGGAGGAAGAAGGAAAATAGGAAGAAGAGGAAAAATAAGAGGAGAAGGAAAAATAGAGGAGGAGGAGTAAGAAGAAAAAGAGAAGGGAGAGGAGGAAAAATAGAAGGAAAAATAGAAAAAGGACAAGGAGGAAGAGGAGGAAAAGAAGAACAACAACAACAAAAGGGGAAGAGGAGAAGGAAAAAGAAGCATAAGACCTGATGTTTTTATCTGAGTTATCTTAAAAATCTTAATGCTATTAATACTAGAGCTAAGTACCATTGTGTCATCTCCCACCTTTGCATTTCTTCATAGCTAGGGTTATTTTTTTTTAATTTTAGAATTATGACTCTGCTACTCTAGAATTCATTTCCAAAATTAGGAATATCTGGGTGGAATGATCAAGAAGAGATTTTCTTTTCCAGAGTGGCTAACGTACTTAACATGCCTCTTTAACATTTATAAATGTCCTCATAAAACATTCCAGTGATCACAAGATTAACTATATGGGGCTCCATTTGGAAAAACATCACTCTTACAATGCTCCTCTAAATTAGCATATTTATAATAGTGAATATATAATAGGCATTTTTTTTCTGGATCACTGAATTATAGGTCAATGATTCTAAGGTCTAAGAAAGCTGAATGTCCTCTTAGAGAGGCAGATGATAGAATTTTATTGCTGTCTGCAATCATGCTTAGGTCTGTTTCTATGCTCCAATATCACTAAAAATGCCAAGAATGCAAAAGAAATTATGGCTGTCTTCCCTGATTTTTTTTCCCTCCTTTGGAATTCTCTCTTTTCCTGTCATAATCACTCTATACCTCCCACTTGACACTTCATTCTGCTTTAGGAAAGGTAGCACTCTAATGCACCATATGGTTAAGCATGCATGATTTAGAGCTGAAAGGACCTTAAAGATCATCTAGTCCACCCTCATATTGATCATCCCCTCATTTTACGAATGAGAAAATGGAAGTCCAATGTTAAATGATTTGTCAAAGGTCATAGTCAAGTAATAAATAGGATCATAAATTTATATAGTACACCAAAATTTATAATACATTTTCTTCACAACCGCCTAGATCATTGGTACAGAGATTATCTCCATTTTACAGATGATGAAACTGAGGCTCCCAGATACTAACAGATTTCCCAGGACCTCAAAAATACTAATTATCAGTTAGAATTCAATTCAGAATTCCTGAAGCAAAATCTAGCATTCTTCCACTAGAACATAGTTTCCATAGTAGAGAAGCCACAACATTCCTCAAAAACTATCCATTAATAAATTAATAAATAACTATAATGCCCTCTTACAGGAAACAAGAACCCTGCATAAATGCTTTGTGCATGGCTTGAATATGTAGAATCTTAGTTAGAAGGAATCTCAAAAGATGTCCAGTTCAATCCACTCATTTTACAGTGAGCAAAGTGAGATGCAGAGAAGGTAAGTAGCTTAGCACTGTTCCTGCCGTATAGTAGGTGCTTAATACATGCTTATTGCCTGACTTACTAAGTGACTGATTTGCCGAGGGTCACATGGGAAATAAATATCAGAAGAAGGATTTCACATCATTTGTTCTTCCCCCTTTCCTCCCTTCTCCCACAAAGCACATTATGCTAGTTTTCTTCTTCTTGAAAGGATGCTAATTTAAAGCACTTTTCTATTTGAAAACTAAAGACCACTCTGTGCCATTCAGAGTAATTGCCCTCACTCATACTCTCACATGTGTATTCACCTTCCATGTCATATTCACAGGTGTGATCACAGAATAATCAATAATCTCAAAGCTTAATTTTTTTTCATGTGTCTGTGTTCCTTCATTCCTGGGGAGTTATAGGAGATGGGGAGTGGGATGGGGGAAAGATGAAAAATGTAGACAATTGTTCCAATTTTATGCCAAACTTTAGCTTCATAGAAAATAATTTTCACAATGAAAACTAAAAGAAGATGATATGACAAAAACAAAAGCTTCTACTTATTTACCCAAATCCCCAAATTGTTTGATTAGCATGTGGGTATATTTGGGAGGGTTAAATTTTTAAATGGCAATAAAACTCCCCAAGTTAAACAGCTATAGTAGATTTTAGAGTCCACAGTTTGCTCTATAAAAAGAAACTCTTCACACTGATGCCAAACATTCTGTTTCATGATAATTTAGGGTTGTTTAAGGCAAAGGATTTTGGCAAACATATCTTTCTCTCTTTTTTTAGTGGCAACTGCCCTTTTTGCTTAAGAATTTCTCATTTCTATCTAGTCCTCCAGGTTCTAAGTTAGCAAACTATTGTAATGAATCATCTACTAAGAAGTTGGTTAAGTGCAAGGAGGGGTTGGGTGTACAAAAATGTGTAATTTTTTAGTTTGCAGGTAGTTTAGCAATAAGTAATTCAGGATTTACTGAAAAAATATTGTGGAAAAGACTGTTGGAGTTGGGAACTTCTTCTGAGAGGCAGAATGTAGTAGAAAGAGCATAGCATCTGGAGTCAAAATATTGGGGTTTGTGTTTGAATCCAGGCTCTGCCAGTTCAATACTTACAGTTGTTCAGTCATTTTTCAGTCATGTCTGAGTCTTTGTGACCCCTATTTGAGGTTGTCTTGACAAAAACACTGGAGTGGTTTGCCATTTCCTCCTCCAGCTTATTTTACAGATGAGGAAATGGAGGCAATTGTTGTTAAGTGACTTGCCCAGGGTCACACAGCTAGTAATAAACATTACTTGAAGCCAGATTTGAACTCAAGAAGATGTCTTCCTGATTCCAAGCTCAGTTCTCTATCCACTTTGTCACCTAACCATGCTAATATCTTTACCGAGAAAATCCCCAATGGGGTCGCAACTGAACAGCAAATTGACTTACAAGATCTTGAATAAATCACTTAATCTCTCTAGGCTTTAGTTCCCTTTTCTAAAATATAAGCATGTTAGGCTAGAGAATAACTATAAGTTCTAAGCATCATAAATTAATTTGATACCTGGATTGCTTAAAATGAAGTAGCATTATAGATGTAGAAAGAGCCTTAGAGATTATAGCACAGTATCTTCATTTTAAAGATGAGGAAGCTAATTCCAATGCCCACATCTAAGGAGTGTGAAATCCAAAACTAGAACCTATTTCTCCTGACTCCACGCCCAGTGTCTTTTTCTGCTTTAACAATCTGCTATTGCTTTGTCTTCAAATCATCAAATTTATAAAGAAAAGTATGTAGAAGCCCTTTTATTTCCACGATCATTTTGTCTTACTCTTTTCTCCAAGCTGAGGTCACAAAGTTAATCTGTGGAGTCACTGAATACCTTTTACAAGTAGGAACTGTAACACACCAGAGAATCTGTAAAGTTTAAACAATAGTGGTGGAGAATTGTTTCCGGCAGGTATCCATGAAATGAAACATCTAAGATAAGATACGGCTATCTTATCTCAGATAAACCAAAGTCTCTTAACTTCCAACTTGATGGATGGAAGCCATCTTTAATGTGAGCCCAGCATTGTTCCAAACTTCTGTTACCCACACATCAGCCAGTTTTTAAAGGTTCTGTTGCTATTATGATATTCTCTGAGACCCCTGGAGGCAAGTTTGAACAATAAGAGATATTCATGGGAAATACAGCATGGAGCTTGTAACAAAATTACTTAGGGAGGAACAAAAATGTTTTCTTTCTCTTTTTTTTTTTTTAACATGCTGTGCTTTTTTTTTTTCTTTCTAGACTAGGCCTAGCTGGAATAACAATGTGAGAGGAGCTAGTCTGAACAGCAGAGGAATTTGTAAATTAAAAAACCAAATAAAGTATACATTTCAAAATCAGAGCATAAAATAATAATGATAATAAATGTCAGTTCTTTTGCATAAAATCACTGAGTTTCAACAGCTTGTTTTAGCTTCAGAAAACCAGGGTTGATTTGCCTATTTCCAATAAATAATGTTTTTATAGAAATAGATACAATCAGCTTACTAATTAAGGTAAGACAATCCAATAGATGTCACATTCCATGGTTTACCCTCCCCCTCCCACAATATTCCTCTGTTTAGTCAAATCCCAAGTGGGACAGATCAAAGGAACTTGAATTTCAATTAATACTCAGATCTCCACCTATATCCTGGGCCATCTCCAGTTGTCCTGATCTATATCTGGCCACTGGGCCCAGATGGCTCTGGAGGAGACAGTGAGGCTGGTGATTGCACAGCCCTCCCTCACTTAAATCCAATTCAGTTGCAAGTCATGGCATCATCTTCCTGATGTCATGGTCCTCTTTAAGAACAAAGACTTAACCACGCATGACAATACACAATATGATATCATTGATTCGGGAGTTCCCTCCAGTAAAACAGATCATAACCTATTCATTCCTATCCAACATTTGCCCCCCTCCCACAGAGAACCATAGTGGGGTTTGCCCAGAATGGAGCAGGCCTTTCTTGCTCTCTCCTAAGAGATATGGTGGGAGTACTAGTGCAGCACTCCAGGTATACATCTGTCATCCTTTGCAATTGCCAGGTGACCAGCCCATCTTCTCTTCCAATCAGTCAGTCAATTAATAAACATTTAAATACCTACTATGTGCTGGGTACTATACTAAGTGCTGATGACACAAAGAAAAGCAAAAGACAAACCATGCTCTCAAGGAGCTCAAAGTCAAACAGGGATGATAACATGCAACTTCCATGATATTCTTTGCCCCTCTTCTTCTTTAGAGTTCCTTTCTGACTAGATGCTATAGTCTGCTCCCGCCCACCATATGCTTGTCTTGTATTCTCTGTGTCATGTTCATCTTTGGTTCTTTGGAGGTAGTGGTATTCCCCATCTTGTTGCCATATAGCAACACCAAATGAAGAGATGGACCATTGCTTTAATAGAAATCTTGGGGTCACTAAAACAACTTTGCAGTTTCCCAGTCCTTCTCCTGTTGAATTCTGGACCCAGTTCATTGTTCATCTGTACTCTCTGTGCCAGATAAACAATATTGCTGGACAAGATCTATAGAATATCCATCCAAATACATGTTGAAATCTGGGCAATTGAAGATATTCACTTAATGACCATGCAAACCCTTAATAATCAGCTGAAGAAACCAAAACTGTTACTGAAGAACGTCAGCAGGATGATACCTATTGACCAACAGAGGGCTGTGCTGTGTGTTTTTATGTTTTGATGACGAGAATTTCAGCATGTACTCTTAAAGACACTATGGTAAAAGCTTAAGAAAACCTTGGTCTGGATTACAAGAGCCAGTGTCCAATAAGCATAAAATTTCTAGTTTGCCACAGTCCCTGAATCAGACCTTAAAATTTGGGAGCACAAGAATTTGCAAATCCATGATGTTGCTTTAAAAATGCATGTATTTTGCTAACTGTATTTCAAAATAGTTTCCTTTGTCATCCTGTTTTTTAAAATTTTCAACATTTGAAAACATCATTTTCAGAAGGGGTCCATGTGCTTCTCCACATTTCCAAAGGACTCCGTCATACACACACACACACACACACACACACACACATACACACACACACACACACACACACACACACACACACACACACACAATACTAAGAACTCTTGTTCTAAAGTAACCTTGCCATAGACCCTTCCTCACTGTCTGTTGGTTTGGGTTCAGTTGGGTTGGGTTTATTTTTTTTTCCATTGAAACTGGGCACAAACTATTTTCCCAGTAGTAATTTGTGTGTCAGTAACAGCTGCAGAATGAGGATCACACAAGTCATTGGCAAGAGCTGTGGCTTACTCCCAGTTCCTGACCTCCAGCCGTTTCTGAGTCGGCGAGATGCTGCATAGTGTCTGCCTTTTGCTACTTCCAGCAAGGCATGCTGCACTTTGTAATGCTAACCTCATAAGTTCGCTGGACATCTAGAGAAGAGAAGAAAATGACAGTGGAAAGAGTGAATGTCCTAAATAGTTTGTGAGATTAATAAGCATGGATCAATCCTGTAGCTATGTTAAAAGAAGTGTGACACAGTGAGTTCTGTCTAAAAACCAAATCACTTTATCCTCATTATCCATGTTTTTTTTTTTGTCTAAGAATACTCTTTCCTTAGAATCCCCAACATGTGAAACATTTAAATATGTTTTTATTGGATTAATTTAATTTTTTCCAAAATATTTCTATTAATAAATATGATTTCTAATATTTCCCTCATAGTTCTTGTCTGTTGAGTGTCACTATATCCCAGGGAGAAGCAAATTGAGCTTCAGAGTTTCAACTCCCATATTATTTCTGAAAATTAATTCAGTTAAAATACCCTCATGCTTTTATATGACAAACCTTATCATCCTGACTACTGTTTTGGAAATGGATTGAGCAAGATGTGATATTTGCAGTTTAGCAAATGCCTGTCTCTGGAGAATTGAGATGATTGCTTAAAATATCACACTGAAAAATAAAAATATATTAATTTTTCTTGCAAAAATTGAAACATAACTGAATTAGAACTGTTACCTATCTTTCTTGAATTTTTACGTCCACTAATTATGACAACTTTTCATATTTTGCAAAGTAAACATTTTTCATGCTGTTTTATCCTTTTCCACTTAGCAGATATTGATTTTTCTCTCTCTATTAAGCAAGCGAAATGGATGTAAAAATCAACCTGCCTTTTAATTTATACATTTACTTGTCAATGTCAAATCATCAGGCTGTTAAATCAGAAATGAGATTCACTTTCTGCATTCTGGTGATATTGTGCCAAGTATCACCTACAGAGCAAGCCCAAGCTGAGAAACAGCATTGCTTTGGAAGCAGGAGAACCGTCATAAGACCTGAGTGTCCTGAGTCGATAGCTTGAAGCACTTAAGTTCTAATTCAGTTCATGCAAATAAGGGCTAATCAATCAATAGCTATGGTTGGCAAAAAGAGAAAACACAGAAATAGTCCCTGTCCTCAGTGAGCTTACTACATACAAAAGGAAGAGACAACACCTAAATTAATAGCCCAGAGATACATATAGAGTAGAAAGGGTAAAGCTTATATGATTGGAGGGGTTAGGGGGAAATGAAGAGAGCTATGAAGGCTCATTCAGAAGATGGTATTTGTGCTGAGTTTTGAAAGAAGTTAGGGATGTTACGTGGAAGAAGTGAATAGAAAGAGCATCCTGGGCACAAGGGACAATAGTCCGAAGGCACCAATGTGAGAGAAGTGTTATATGGAATGGAATGAAGGAAAGAAGGAAGGAAGGAGAAAGGAAGAGAAAACAAGTCCATGCCTTCTAGAAGATTATATTCTACTGAATGGACATGTTTACACAAGTAGGTATGTACAAGATAATTATAGGATTGCTAGTAATTATTAATAAGTAGTATTTTTAAAAAGAGCATCAGAAAAGGCCTCCCATAAGTTCAAGTACCTGAACTGAGCCTTTAAGAAAGCAGAGGCATCAGAGGTAGGGGTGAAGAGGGACAACATTACAGACATGTAACACCAGCTATGTGAAGGCAAAGAGACAGGGGATTTAACGCCAACTTTAGAGAGTAGCAGGGACTCCAGTTTTGTTGGAACACACAGTGTGTAACAGGAAGTAAGATGAAATAACTCTGAAAAACTGGGCTGAAGCGACACTGTGAAGGTTTTTAAATGCCAAGCTTAGTAGCTAATATTTCACACTAAAGGAAATAGGGATCTCCCTAAAGTACAGGTCTGACCATGTCACTCCCCTACTCATTAAACTCCAGTGACTCCCTATCACTTCCAGAATCAAAGGTAAAATTTTATTTGGTATAGGACTTTCAAGTGCTTCTCACCACACCTCCACCTTTCCAATCTTCTTATACTTTAAACTACACCTCTCTATCCTTGGCAATCCAGTGATGCTGATCACTTGGTTCTTCCTCAGATAACAACCTCTGTCTCCTGACTCCACGCATTTTCACTGGCTTTGTCCCCTGCCTGGAATGCTCTCCCCCCTCATCTCTATCTTCTAGCTTTCTTGGCTTCCTTACCTTGTTTCAAGTTTCACATTCTATAGGAAATTGTTTCCAAGACACCTTAATTCTAGTGCCTTCCCTTTGTTGATTATCTCCAATTTGTCCTGTGCATAGTTATTTTCATGTTATCTCTTCCATTAGACTGTGAGCTCCCTAAGAGTAGAGACTTTTTTTGCCTTTTTTTTTTTAATCTCCAGTGACTGGTACATAGTAGATATTAATAAATGTTTATTGTATGGAATGGCAAATAGGCCAGTATCATGGGACCACAGATGTACGTGGGAGGGAGTAAAATGTGAAAAGACTGGAGAGATTGGAAGGGGCCCAGTTGTGAAGAGTCTTAAATGCCAAACTTTTGTTGTTCAATTGTTTCAGTCATGTCTGACTTTTTGTGACCCCATTTGGGGTTTTCTTGGCAAAGTTACTGAAATGATTTGCCATTTCCTTTTCCAGCTCATTTTATAGATGAGGAAACTGAAGCAGTGTTAAGTGACTTGCCCAGGGTCACACAGCCAATAAATGTCTGAAGACAGATTTGAACTCAGCAAGATGAGTCTTCTTGACCCCAGGCCTGGTGGTCTATCCATTGCACCCCCTAGCTGCCTCTAAATGCCAAACAGAGAACTTTTAGTTAAATACTAAACCCTATCAAGAACCAATAGAGTTTATTGAACAAGAGATGACATGGTCATAGCACCTACTATGTATGAGGTGCTGTGTTAGGACTAAAAAAAGCAAGAAAGAAGGAAAGAAAGAACAAAGAGAAGGAAGGAAGGAAGGAAGGAAGGAAGGAAGGAAGGAAGGAAGGAAGGAAGGAAGGAAGGAAGGAAGGAAGGAAGGAAGGAAGGAAGGAGAAAGGAAAAGAAAACCAGTCCATGCCTTCTAGAAGATTATATCAATATTTCACAGGGAAATGATTGGGTAACAACCAGGGGAAAGAAGAAGACAGATATGAGCAATCTTGTGGAGGTTGAATTGATGAAACTTGGCAACATATTGGATATGAGGAGTGAGGGGGAGGGAAGAGCTGAGGATGACCCCAAAGGTTATAAAACTGGATGATTACAAGGGTGGTGGGGAATTTGGAGGTATCATGGGTTAGAGGAAAAGATTAATTTGATGTGAGACATAATAAATTTGAGATAACTGTGAGACATCGGAATGGAGATTTCTAGCAGACCAATTACATCAAGTCAGTGCTAGGCACTGTGCTAAGAACTAGGAATATAAATACACGTAAAAATCCTTCCCCTCAAGGATCTTAAATTCTTACGAAGGACAACAACACATGCGCACGCACGCGCACACACACACACACATCGGTGCTAAAAAGTAGAAGGTTGGGAAATAGTTGAGAAGTGTAGAGAATCAGGAATATAACCCAGAGAGGAGTGGTGGAGTGAGCATGGCTGGTCTGGACACTTCCTCAAAATGGATATTCCAGGAAGAACTCGCCAATCAAAAGAGGAAGCCATAAGGGTGGAGCAATCTTCTAGGGTGAAGAGGTAGCTGAGGATTGGTAGAAAAATATGGGCAGTAAACAGGTGAGCTGAGAGATGAGTGAAGGATTGAAAGTGAAAGGGTTGAAAGCATTTGATGATATGGGCTCAGGAGAGAGATAAAGGCTACATATACAGATTGGATAACTCATTTACTGATAAATCTATCTGCAAACATTTGTTAAATGCCCAGTCTGTGCCAGGCAATGGGCATACAAAGGTAAAAGTAAGACAGTCCCTGCGCTCAAAAAGCGTATTTTCAATTAAGGGTTTACAATATATCTGTACATAAGTAAATATAGGATATTTGGGATTTTCTTGGCAATACTGGATAGTGGGGTGATTTGTCATTTCCTTCTTTAGCTCATTCTATAGATGAAGAAATTGAGGCAAACGCTTAAGTGACTTGCCCAAGATCACAAAGCTAGTAAGTATCTGAGGCCACATTTGGACTCAGATCTTCCTTACTCCAGGTCTGGTGCTCTATCCATTGAACCATGTAGCTTCCTTCCCCTGTGGAAAAGTCCAGATCATTTTATTCCATGTCCATTGCCCTTTTCCAGTCTACTCTAATACCTCAAATATTTAATATCTAAAGAAATTTCTCTCTGTCAAGGATAACACCTTCATTTCAGTTTTCCAGATTCATAACCTTAATAGAATTTCTATGACAGCTCTCAGATCTTATCTTTGGTTTCAACTCAAACAGCCACCACCTTAGTTCACCATAGTTCCCCTAACCTATGGCAGCGGCCTTCTAATCAGTCTCCCTGCCTCAGGTCTGGGCCTACCACCTCTTAGCTACAAGAGAGATATTCCTTAAGTGTTGCTCTGGGCCTATCACTCCCAACTCAGTAAACTCCAGTGGTTCCCTATGGCCTGTAGAATAAAATATGAGCTTCTCTGTTTGTCTTTTAAGACATTTTACACACTGGCCTCAATTTATCTTTCTAGCCAAATTATACATTACTCAACTTCTCACCCTGTGTTCAGGGATTCTTAACTGTTTTTGCATCATGGAGCCCTTGACAGTCTGGTGTTAACCCTTTCTCAGAGTAACGTCTTTAAATGATTAAAACAAAATATGTGGTGTGGCACAGAAAACTCTTTATTTATATTGAAATAAAGATATAATTTTTTCCCATCCAACTTCACAGATTCCTGAAATCTCCACAGTTGTCTTGAGAACCTCTTGTCTGGTCCAAAAGGCTTCCTCTCTGTTCTTTACACATCTTTCACACCAGCCATCCCCTATGGATGGATGGTATTCAATCCTCATTTCTGTCTCAAAGAATCCCTCTCTTCCTTCAACTTGCAGCTCAGGCACCACCTTCTACATGACGTCTTCCTTCATCTCCCCCCAATGCCAGTATCATTCCTCCCTGGCTACTTTGTATTTATTTTGTTTTAATTAAATGTATTTATTTTAATTAATGTATTTAATATAAATCAATTTATTTGTTTAAATATATTTTGATTTAAATATATTTGTTTTAATTAATATATTTAATTTAATATAAATTAATTTAGTTATTATTTAAGTTAATAGATTTGTTTTGCATCAATTCTGTGTTTATTCTGTATATACTTATATATGTACATATTATCTCACCTGGTAGGTAACAAGCAGAGATTGTTTCAGATTTCTTTTTTCATTGTAACCCAAACCTATTACATTGCCTGATGCTTAGTACACCCTCAATGCATTCTTGTTGATGGATTACTGATCGAGTGATATAATGATATTTAAGTGTTTTGTATTTAGTGCTTTACATTTTTCAAATGTAAAGTAGTAGTAAATTGAGTGCCACATCTGGAGTTAGGAAGATTCATCTTCCTGAGTTCAAATCTGGCCTCAGACACTAGCTATGTGATCCTGGGCAAGTCACTTAACCCTGTTTACCTCAGTTTCCTCATCTATATAAGGCGTTGGAGAGGAAATAGCAAACCATTCCAGTATCTTTGCCAAGAAAACCCCAAATGGGGTCACAAATAGTCAGACATGATTGAAAAAGACCGAAAAACAAAAATTATCACATAATATGTTCGTGAAAGTACTTTGAAAATCTCTATACAGATATTAGATATTATTGTTCTGATTCATTACTTTTACATATTATAAAGAAAGAGGAGGGCAGCTAGGTGCTGCAGTGGATAGAGTATCAGCCCTGAAGTCAGGAGGATCTGAGTTCAAATCTGGCCTCACACCAAACACTTGACACTTACTAGTTGTGTGACCCTGGGTAAATCACTTAACCCCAATTGCCTAAAAAGAAAAGAAAAGAAAAAGAAAAAAGAAAAAAAAGAAAGGGGCTCTTTGATGAGTGGGCTGTGCCCAAACTAAAAACAAACAGAAATCCTTGATCTTGAAAGAAAGATAACAAGCAATTCATTTCAATTGGATCAAATGCATGGATGAAAAAGAACAGAGTGAGTGACCTTTAGGAACTTGGATACATATATACAGTGAAATATGAGATAAAAAAGAATACAATATGATGAAATGAGAAGCCCAAAGAGTTCTGTCTGGAAATTTTAAAAATCTTTAAAAGTCTTCTAGACCGTGGGTTCATAACCTCAGGTCTGTGCACTTTTTTGTTGTTTAGTCATTTTTCAGTCATGTTCAACTTTCATTATCCTTTTTGGGGTTTTCTTGGCAAAAATTCTGGAGTGGTTTGCCATTTCCTTCTCCAGTCCATTTTACAGATGAGGAAACTGAAGCAAACAAGGTTAAGTGACTTGCCCAGGGCACATGTCCAGTCTGATACCACATTTGAACTCAGGTCTTTCTGACTCCAGGCATGGTGCTCTTTCCACTGCACCACCTAGCTGCTCCCGTTCACTTTACAATAAATTGATAATTGAATTCCAGTATGATTGGTACCTTTGTAATCCCATGTCTTTTATTTCAAAAGCATTATTCTGAGGAGTCAAGATGGTCACAAGATGGTCAAAGGAGTCTATGACAGACAAAAATAAAATGTTAAAGATTCCCATTCTAGGGGAAAATCAGAGGATCTGGGCTTGAATTCCCGCTCTACTATTTACTACTATTGTGATGTTGTGCATGTAATGTAACTTCTCAGTACCTTGGTTTTCTTATCTATAAAACGATGGCATAGTGTAAAATGACTTCTAAAATTCTTTAATGTTCTAAGTCGTCTGGTTCTATCCGATCCATTGTATAAACAATCAGCTACCAGAGGAGGTAATATTATTCATATACTTGATAAGAAAAGATGATTAACCTTTGACCTCAATCAACTAGAAAACTAGTCATTTCCATTAGGAATAGATTTTCTTGATATTCTTATTTTCCATTTAATTGCATATCAAGCAAAGTTGGGGTTATAATTTAAATGTAAGAGAATGTTAAATGGTCTCATACCTATCATTGTGGTGTCCTTTTAAAAGCTTCAGCAGATGGAATCCATAATTCATTAAGCCTTTTAAAAATAACCTCACTCCCAACCCTAATTTTGAAAATTAGAAAAGAAAGAAAGAATACTCCTAGCAAATTAGTATATACTACCCTTACCCCAATTAATTAGGGTATTGTCACCTTTACCCTAGCCTCTAACCCTATGCATCCCTCTATAAATTCATCAGAAAGTATTTATTAAGCACCTATTATGTGTCAGGCACTTTGCTAGGCAATGGGGATAGAAAAACACATTATTTTTTTTTCAGTTGTATCCAACTTTTTGTAACTCCATTTGGGGTTTCTAGGCAAAAATATTGGAGTGGTTTGCCATTTCCTTCTCCAGCTCATTTTACAGATGATCAACTGAGGCAAACAGGGTTACGGGACTTGCCCAGGGTCACACAGCTAGTAAATATCTGAGATTAGATTCAAACTCAGGAAGATGAGTCTTTCTGACTCCAGGCCTGGACTCTATTCACTGTGCCACAATAAAATAGTTCCTACTCCTGAAGAACTTACATTCTAGTTAGAAAGCCATTAAGTACATAGAGAAATACAGAGATCATAAATATAAAGTTAATAAATGTAAATATATACAAAATTAAATACAACGAAGTTTTGAAGAGAAGGCCTCAGTAATTGTAAGGACAGGCTTGATACAGAACTAAATTAAGATGTTTGAACTGCATTTCTAAGGGACAGAAGAATGCTATGAAGAAGAGGGAAGAAGGGAGCACAGTCCAGCCATGTAGGACATCCAGTGCAAACAAATGCATGGAGATGCGAAGTGGAGTGCCATGTGTGAGGAACAGAGGTGTCCAGTTTGACTTGATTGCAGAGGGAAGAAAAGAGAGTAATGTCCAATGAGGCTGGAAAGATAGACTGAGCTGAAATTACATAGGGCTTTAAAAGCCAAACAGAAGAGCTTCTATATTATCCTAAAGGCACTAGGAGTTAATTGAGTAATGGAGTCACGTGGTCCGATCCGCAAATTACTTTGACAGGAAGTATATAGGAAGAGATTGGAGGCAGGGAAACTAATTAGGAGGCCATAGCGCTCTAGTTTACAGTACTAACACCAACACCAACTGAGACTTCATAGAACTAATTGTTGGCCTCTAATGCTAACCCTGAAAACAAACAACAAAAACCACTATAGCCTCTGTTTCTCCCATACAGCTCTTTTTTGATTAAGTCATTTTGAAAGAATTGTTGTGGTTAGCCCAAAGCAAGATAAATTCCACAGCCAGTGAAGCTATTGATTGATGCGGAGCTGGTTTAGAAATGTTCCTGACCTATCCTTTTTCAAAGAATCACAGTGGGATGGGTACAGATGTTCTATTCATAGACCAACCACCAGAGGTTTCTATCCATTGCTTTCTTTTGAATGGAGGCAATATTATTTTCTTAACATAGCACTTCACATCTTAACACTAATTTTTAAAAGGAACAAATTATTTCAAAAGTGGGACTACAAGATTGCAAGGTAAATATACCAGTTGAATCTGCTTTAACCACAGAGTATTAGGAAAGAGTTCAGGCACCAGTCATGTCTTCCCACGAGATTAGTTATTAGATCTCCTGATATGATTAGCCTTGTTAATGCCTTAGGAAAAACCAGATAATTATCCTGTTCTAAATTTAGAAGCACTCATCATTTTTTTGGAGATTAGAAATAGTGAGAGTAAGTATCTCCCTATCAGTCTTTTCATTTCAAAGGTTAAAAGTTAATACATGAGAAGAAACCGTGCTGAGGAAAAATATCTACTGTGAATCTCATTTAATGAAAGTGTTTATGTAAAGATGTACTTAAATATATTTTGGCTCCATTTCCTAACATTCTTTCTGTGGCCTTGAAACACATGACTAAATATATTCCTGGCTTTAAGAATACACAACTCACCTGTAAAAAAAGATTTTTTTTTTAAAGACACTAGTTAAACCATGGCCAGATCCAGTTTACTTAGAAACAGACATTCTATCATTTCCTCTGGCTTAGAGCCTTGTTCCTTATCATACCTTCCCCATAAGGACCTTTCTAGCCTGAGGCCTAGTAATAATTTATATAATATTTTAAAGACTGTAAAGCACTTTATATATACAATATACCACGTGAGCCTTACAGCAACCTTGTGAGCTAGTTACTAAAGGCATCATTCTCCCCAATATACAGATGAGAAAATTAAGAGTCAGAGGACTGAAATGATTTTGCTCATGGTCACACAGCTAATAAGTCCAAGAGGCAGGTTTCAGGGCTTGGTTTTACCATGTCCAATTTTGGCACTTTGCCCATGTGCTGCCATTTCTGAAGGACCATAGAAACTGATCACAAAATATTTTGATAGATGCTTGGAAACTGAAAAACTTTTATGAACTACATAAAGAAATTCTAATGGTAGAATTAGCACTTGGGTGGTGCTGAGGGAATATCTTGGCCAGGAAGGTCTGGAACGAGTCACAGTGCTTCATTTGATACTAATCAGGCCCCATTACATATCTGATTCTTCTTTCAAAAATAGTAAATGAAACCACATGCTTCTAATATTCATTCATTCATTCATTCATAGACTAGTAGTTTTATAGAAGATAAAATCAAATCAAAGTTCTTCTAACCCCAAACCCAAGACCCTGCACTTTCTCATCCTTGTATTTTTTGTTCATTCTGTTCTTTATTCCTGGAACATTTTTACTCTCTCAATTGACTGTTGAATTTCCAGCCAACATTTAAGGCACAGCTCAAATGCTACCCTCTCTATGAAGCGCTTGCTGGTACCTTCTAATATTAACTACTCTCCCTTAGAATCTTATGTATCACTTTGTTTTGCAACTCTCTAATTGATATATGTGTGTATGAAATAAGATATAAAAAGTATGATAACATATATATGACTGCAGCTATGTATATATATAAATGTGTGTGTATTATATATGTATATATACACATATATACATATATATATGTATATCTCAAAGTGATATAAAATTTACCCAAGACAATGTTGTTACCTGATACCTCTATAGAGCTTACAATTTATTAGAGAGATAAGATATAAAAATTACAATAATATATATGTTACATATATCCTATATATCTTTCTGTGTATATACATATACTAATATAATATACTATATTACTATAATAATTCATCTGTGTATGTATTGGGCATGTGTATATATACATATGTGTTTACATGTTTATATGTATATCTATTTATATGTATTTGCGTACACGTGTATATACATATGTGTTTATATACATGTATATATTATTATAGGTTTTTGTATATTATTCATCCAATAAATTGTAAGTTCTATAAAGGTATTAGGCAACAACTTTTCTTATGTAAAATTTTATCACTTCCAGTTCCTAACATAGTATTCTGCACTTAGCAGCTGCTTAATAATTGTTCAATTAGATTGAATTGATCCAAATCATTGACATCAATATTGAACAGAACCCAGAGCACAGATAGATTCCTGGAAGCCATTCCACCTAAGACCTTTTTCCTGGTTAATATAGATTTGTTCATCAATACTCAATCAACCAGTTCCAAACACACCTCATTACACTATAACCCAGGCTATATCTATCCATCTTGTCAATGATGGATATTCATTCATTTGATCAGTGGTATTTATTCATTTGAAAATATTTCTCAGAAAAAAAAAATGAATTTTAGAGCTCTAATCCACCTCAGAGATTATCTAGTTCAAATCTTTTATTTTATGGATAAGAAAAATGAGAGTTCAAAAGTTGATATCACTTTCTGGTCATCAGATAGTGCTAGAACTATTGTTCCCTAAATCCTACTCTGGAACTCTTTCTATTATATCATATTAAGTGCCTATGCCCAAGTAAGACATTATACTAAGCTCTTTAAAGGGTACAAAGATGTATAAAGTCTCATCTTCTCCCTGCCTTTCAAAAGCTTATGCCTTAACAAACATGATACCAATACAAATAACACCAGTAAAAGGCTACACATAATAATTGCCATATGATAGTCAGCAAACTTTTCTTAAGCTCTCGTTATGTGCCAGGGACTGTGCTAAGTGCTAATTATACAAAGAAAAGCAGAAAATTTGTCCCTGCCATCAAGGAACTCACATTCCAATGTGGAAGACATTGACATAACTATGTACCTAAAAAATTGGAGGACCTGGAAAGGTCTTTGGCAGAAAGTGAGAATTGAGCTGAATTTTGAAGGAGGCCAAGGAAGCCAGGAGCAGAGGTGAGGAGGGAGAAAATTCCAAGTATGGGGGATAGGCAGTGAAAATATATGGAGTGGCCATGTCGGAGGAACAACAAGGAGGTCCCCATAGCTGACTCATAGAGTATGTGGAGAACAATAATGTATAAGAAGACTGGAAAGGTGGGGAGAGGCTAAGTTGTGAAGGGCTTTAAAAGCCAAAAAGAGTATTTTACATTTCATCCTGAAGGCAATAGGGAGTCCCTGGAGTTTACTCAGTATGTGGATGACTTTGGACTTTTGCTTTAGTGAAATTACTTTGGCAACTGAGTGGAGGATACATTGGAGGCAAAGAAACCAGTGTGAAGGTTATTACAATAATCCAGGCATTAGGTAATTACAGACTATACCCAGGTGGTGATAGTGTCACTAGAGGGAAGAGTACATAGGTGAGAAATATCTTACCAAGGTAGAAATGACAAGCCTTGACAACCAACTGAATATGTGAGGTGAGCTAATGGGGCTCTGAGTGCAAGAGTCAACAGATATGAGCATTCAGAGATTGTCCTCTGGGATTACTTCTGTCTGGGATGATTAGGGGAGACTTCAAAGACAAAGTTACAGAATTGAAGTTACAGATTGGATAATGGGAAAGATTTCAGTGGGTAAGGATGTAAGAAAGGACATTCTAAGGAGAAGAGATAGCATGAGGTTTCAAGGTAAAAATTCAAAAGAGAAGTTAATGAACAGCAAATAAACCAGTGGATCCATTTTGTCAGGCAATTAGAGATTAAGTGACTTGCCCAAAGTCACACAGCTAGAAAGTGTCTGAGGCTGGATTTGAACTCAGGTCTTCCTGACTCCAAACCTGCTCTATCCACTGAAGTAACAGCTGCTTCCTAGCAAACACCAAGTAAACCAGTCTGGCTAGAGTGGAGGGTACAAAGGGAACAAAGGGAAATATGAACAGAGGGTAGATTATAGAAAGTCTTGAACATCAGGCTAAACATGCATGATTTGCATTATGGTTTTTGGAAGATTAATAGGGCAATAGGATAGATCTAATGTAGGATAGATTGGAGAAGAGAAGGTCTGAAGAAAGGAATAGTTTTGTTCAGACTGCTAGTGGTAATATAGTGGTAAAGTGTGGCAGGCCTGAAAACTTAGCTTGATCTTGGCAGCTAGGAGGCTCAATAGATAGAGTCTGGAGTCAGAAAGACCTGAATTCAAATCCAGCCTCAGATACTTACCAGCTATATGACTCTTTGGCAAGTCACTGAACCTCTATTTGTCTTAATCTATTGGAAAAGAAAATGGCAAACCACTCCAGTATTTTTGCCAAGAAAACCCCAGGGACAGTATAGTCTGTGGGGTTACAAGGAGTCAGATACAATTGCACAACTGAACAACAACAATGGTATGCCTGCTTGAGTAAACAGTGGAAAGCAATAAGCTGCAAGGGAAAGCTCATTGGATTACAGAATCCTATCTCTGTTGCATAGTAGTTGTATAAGCACAGGCAAGTCACATGACCTTTTTGAGCCTTAATTTCCTCATCTGTAAAATGGGGATAATAATACCTATAGCACCTACTTCACAGTATTGTTATGAGGATAAAATAAAATAATATATGTAATGTGCTTTGTAAACCTTAAAGCATCATATAAACATCAACTATTATTATTAAAACCTCAAAGTGTTTTGTGCATAAAAAGCTTTGCAAAATTTTAAAGCATTGTATAATTGAGAACTGCTGTGTTTCCATGTGCCTAACAAAGAATTGCCTAGACTAAATGAGTGGTTGGATGTTGACAATACGAGGGAAAGAAGGGAGCTGGAGAAGGCTCTGAAGTTTTGAGCCCGAACAAGGAAAGTAGTGGTATTATTAAAAGAAATAAGGGGGTCAAGAGAAAATCCTGGTTTGGAACAGATTACATTAAGCATAGCTTTAGCTAAGTAGAGTTTGAGATGATAGTAAGACCTCCAAGACATACTTTCCATATGAAAATGGAAGATTGTAGCCAAGGTCAAGAAATACAAAACTTGGAACTTCAATTTGGGGCTGAAGTGAAAAATTTGAAAGCCATACAGGTAGATGGGACAGTGGAAGACAAGGTCTTCAAAGAAGGTAGTATAGAGATCAAGAAAGAACATTAAGAAATTCCCACATTTAAATGGTTGGAGAGGCAAAATGGACCAGTGAAGAAATCAGAGAAGTAAGAAAAGAAATTGGGTAGTGTAATATTAGGTAGCCAAGGGAAAAGAGAATTCCAAAGGAGTTTCTGTCACTAGTGTCATGTACTTCAGAGTGGAGAAGAGTAAATGAGGACCAGAAATGCCTTTTGGATTTAGTCATTAGAAAAACATTGATGACCTTGAAGAGTACAGTGTCAGTAAAGAGTGGTAGGTAGTGAGACTTAGATTGCAGAGTCTTAAGAAGACAGGGGGTGTAGAAGTTGCTACCTTATCAATGTAGACATGTTAAGGATGAAAAGAAGGAAAATAAGATGATTAGCTCGATTACTAACAGTCAAAAGAAGGCTTTTTTTTTCAGAATAGGGAGATCTGTACTGTTTGAAGGCAGAGATGAAGGAACCAGATATTGAAGATATTGGAGAGAGCAAAGATATTTGCTGGACAAGGTCCTGAAAGAGGGAGGCATCAGTAGATAATGATACAAAGAACACAGGTAGAGGTGATCATTGCTCAGACCAACTGGTCCTGAAGAGATATGGAGCATGTTTTAGTTACAGATCAGTAAAATTACTGTACTTAGAAGTCTTGCTGAAGAAAACCTTGAAGCATTAGTGATTTCCTATAGCAATCCTGTTAGAAAACACCTATATCACGAAGTGCAGAAGGAGTCATTTGGGGTGTCCTCTCCATGATCTTTTTTTCAGGGGGAGGTGCCTTATGTTGGCAGCAAATATCATGGAATGGTGGGCTGAGTGAGAGGGCACACTCTTGAGGAACATTCCTATTGGTGTTTCCTCCTCCTCAGCAGTCTATGCATGCCTGTGGCTAGGGCCCACTGCCAACTAAAGATCAAATACAAAAGATCACCAAGCGTTTCTGAGGTTCTGTGACAGGAGTGGGGTGTATAGGCAGAATCACTTTTCACACTGTCAGGGCCATATGGTGCTTGACTCACCTATCATCCAGAATAGCCTCATTTCCCTAAATAAGCCTTTATGCAGGACTGCAATTCAACCCTGCAGGCAGCAGGAAACCAACAAGAAAAGAATCCCATTCACCATCAGATCCAACAAATAATTGTAATAATTTCATTTGATTTAATGGGACTCTACCATGTTCTAGGTGGTGTGCTAGAGAATTAAAATAACATAGTCTGTGCTGTCAAGGGACTTGGAATCTGGGGAAAGGTGCTATTAGATGGAACACGACCCAGTAGAAAAAAAAATACTGGATGTGTATTCAAGCTTGAGGTTTTAATCCCAGCTCTCTTCTTTATTTTATGATTTGGGTCAATAGGGATTATTATCACACAACATAGTTAATATGAGGGCTTTGGGCTCTCTAGGGTTCTTCTCCACTCTTAAATTCAGTCATTTTAAAATATGCCCAGTGTCTATATCTGCTGTGAAGCTTTGAAAGGAATTCTGGGTAAGTTCAGTGCATGGTCTCTGTGTATTTGAGCCTGTAAAGAACTCAAAGGGTAAAGCAGATAGTTGCACTAAAGTTTTGGGTAGAGTTATAGCTCTGCTTTTCTGCCCTGCATCTTTAAAATGTAGAGCCAGATCTGATAACAATCAAAGTCAAACTAAGTGTGGAGCTCCCTAGAGTTTTCCCAGTTGCTCCATCTCACTGTTTGAATGTTAGCAGTGGCAGCTAGATCTAATTAAAGTATTAGAATTATATTATGTTATCAGAAGATTTTAATTTTTTTCCTTTATATGAAATACTTTTCAATAGTTTGCTGAGTTCTTAAGGGTTATATTTGTGGCATCTCAAGCCAAAGATTTTCCTTTGGGAGTGCATTTCTGAAATTAAAACTCAAGTTAATAAGACAAAAAGGTTTTATTTTTGTAAAACCCTGATTGATATAATTCTCTAGGAGTGTATTGTGAAAGACAAGGCACCTCTGTGGTTGTTGCAGCTGATTGTTCATATTAACATAAATTTAGATTGATCTTGGCATAAAGGATGAAATACTCTGTTTAGCAGGGTTTGATAAGGCCTCCAGTAATTTTTCAAACTATTAGAACTATTATATTGAAGTTTTTAAAGTGCCTATTATATTACAGAGCCAGTGAGGATACAGAGAAGAATAAACATGATCTCAGCCTTGAAGGAGCTTATAGTTTGGTGGGAAGATTAGACAAATATACAGGCATAACTTCAGTCAGGTGGCTGCATGGATAGAGTGCTGGGCTTGATATCAGGAAGACTTACCTTCATGAGTTCCAATCCAGCCTCAGACACTTACTAGCTGTGTGACCCTGGGCAAGTCACTTGTTGGTTTAGTTCTTCATCTGTAAAATGAGCTGGAGAAGGAAATAGCAAATCACTCCTGTCAAGGAGTTTCTCTGTCAAGAAAACCCCGAAAAGGGGGTCACAAAGAGTCGTTCATGACTGAAACAACTCAACAACAACTATAGTTCATGATACACTGTGGTGCAGTGGGTAGAGTGCTAGACTTGGAGTCAAAGAGAATTGATTTTGAATCCTGCCTCAAACATTTACTAACCTGGTCACTTAACCTCTCACAGACTCAGTTTCCTTATGTGTAAAATGGGGTAATTATTGTGCCTCCCTCAAAGGTTGCGGTAGAAACAAATCAAATATGCAAAATTCATTGCAAACCTTAAGCTTCTATGTAAATATTAGCAGCCATATCATCATTATTGTCATTATTATTGTTGTTATAGAGACAAAAGGGACTACATCTATCTGACTGGAGGAATACTAACAGAAGAGTTTATAGATGATCCTGGAAGAATCCTAAATGATGAGCTTTGATCCCTTCTTAAGTAGGGGAGTGAATTCAGTCAGATATGGGTGCTTTAGGAAGATCACTTTGAAAATTTTATGGAGGTTGGATTGAATTGGGGAAGGACTGAAGGCAGGGTGATCAATTAAGAGACTATTGAAGTCATCCAGGTGAGAGATTTTGAGCTGTTGTATTTGAGCAGTGCCTATGTGAGCAGAGAGAGGGATAAATATGGGAGATGTTATTGAGATAGAATCAACAATATGTGGCAACTGATTCTTCACGTGAGGTGAGTGAGAGAGAAGAGTGGAGGAAGATTTTAAAGCCACAAACCAGGGTGACCGGAAAAATGGTGGTTTTCCATATAAAGATGGCAACTGGGAAAACCTAGACTGTAATTTGAATAAGAATTGCCTATCTACATTGATAGAAAAAGTTGTTTCTTTGAGAGTTCCCTACATCAATGAAATCATCTGCTCAAACTAAATGATTGGTATACTTGCTAAAAACTTGATTGTTTCATCCAAGTCAAATATTTTGACTCCTTTCATTGGCTTTTGCCAGAATTTTTCATTTGACAATCAAAAGCATACGCTTTCACTTTGAAGGTCGTATAATCCCACCTCTACACCCCTTTAACCACAGCTCTTGTTGACTTCTTCTCATGCACACTGAGCAGGCATTCCCATTTCTAGGTTAGTGCTTCTCATACATTTTTGTCCCTTGACTGCCTTGTCCTTTTCGTTTGTGATCCTCCCACTACCAGCCCCCTGCCAGTGGCTCTGCAGAATCTAGAAGGGAGAACAGACCTTAAATGATAGCCAGTGAGAGTGAAAGATGAAGCAGTTTGGTCCTGGGATGACAATCATTCTTCACAATCCCCCTTACACTCATAAAGCCATAACCTAACTACTTAACCACTGTAGGTTGCTGTCCAATTCATCCTCCCTTATCTGAATTTGTATTCTGCTTTGTATTTCATTTCTGATTGCCCCAATTAGATAGTCTCTGTGACCTTTTACAGCATAAGCTTTGTAATCTCATGACTAAATTCAACCCTTCAGTCTTCCTAGCCTTTTCCTAATGACCTCTGTACCTCCAAATTTTGGAGAAGAAAAAAAACTTGAAAAATATGTGATCAAAAACAATAGCTTGTAAGCCAAATACCCCCATATCCACCCCCAAAAAGAAAAAGAATTTGTACCAGTTTGTACAAATAGGCACCTGAACCACATCAGGTTCCATCTTGCTCTCCCCATTGGTGATGATTCAATTCAATAAATATTTATTCATTCATTCAAAAGCATTTACTAAGTGCCTGCTATGTGTCAGGCACTGTGTTAAGCACTATGGATACAAATAAGAAATGGAAAGACAGTCCCTGCCCTCAAGGAGCTTACAATCTAATGGAATACACAAAAGGGAAGTAAAAGGGAAGGAGGCACCAGAAGTTACCCAGTACAGGTATATGATGTTCTGAGCCACTGCTGGAAAATAGAATTACCTGGAAAGTTCTGAACCCTCTATAAAGGAAGGCTTTAGGAGGAATTTATTGGTCCACCTTCTGGCCCTCCAATCAGAGGGGAGAGGCAACTGAGGGAGCTGAGAAATTGTTGAGTGTCAAAAGCTGAGTCAATTTACATGATGATGAGATTTCAGATGATCAGTCTATTCTCAGGGAGGCGTGATGTTTTATGGAGTCAAAACCAAGCAGAGCCACTGATGGAAAGTGGAAAAATTTACAGTGAAAGCAAGACCAAATCTAATACAATAAAATGCCAGCTTTTTATCAACTTTTGAAAAATTTTGTTCATTTTACAAAAGTTTTAATTAACTTTTTTGTCTTTTAATAGAGCCTCTTTTAAATTCATTCCATCCTAATACAGATACAATACAGTGCAATGTACCCTTTGGAGCAGGTGTCTTCTACATATTCACAAACAGGAAGATTCCATTCATATTTGAGCAGGTCAGATCCACCTCTCTGCAAGTATTTACAGTCAGTGGTCAATAGGTATGTCTCCATAAACAAGTCATAACATATAGCCATTCTCTAATGCACCAAATTCTTGCTGTTTGTGAATTTGGAAATAAGAGCTAATCTACATAAAATTCTCTAATTGACTGCTTCCTTTAACAAATACAATCCCATTAAATTGTGTATATATATATATATATATATATATATATATATATATATATATGTTTTAATAGAGCAGACATGCCAATGTGAAAAACATTAGCTGTGTGACTTTGGGTAAGTCATTTAATCTTTTTGGGAGCTAGCTTCCTCCTCCATAAAGTGAGGGGGTTAGATGAGGTGATCTCTAAGGCCTTTTCCAATTATAACATTGATCTGATTGCACTTGAGTGGCATTTATAGCCATAAAACACTAAGACTTTCCATATTCTCCAGCTCTTAGTCCTGAAGTAATTAGCTTCTTTCATTCCCCCTCCCCCACAATAAGTCAGAGATAATAAAAGGTGACATTATTTATCATTGTTCAATATGCTTCTCTCTAAGCATTTTTCTTTTGCATTTGGACAAGAATATTCCACCCTACTCGCACCTCACCCTCCTGAAAGGCAGAGCTCTTGAGCTGCAAAGTGTTGTTAGGAACTTTCACCTGGTTTGGATTTTCAGTAGACCTTAACTGTAGGAAGTTCACTCAATGCTGAAGATCGCAGAGGGGAGAATTCTATTTTGGCTGAACAGATGTTAGTCACATCTGACTCAGAGGTTTGTACTAAAGCAAGAAAAAAACATGGTGTTTGATTTTTTTTAAATGACTATAAAGAGAATTCATTTTATGAATGCCTAGGCAGCCCATGGCCTGATTTTGAAAACGTTAAAAAATATGATTTCCAGGTAATCTGGCTGACATCACAAAGCAAAGCACAGAATATAAAAACTGGAGAGCTCCCTTGTCATGCCACTTGGTAGGAAGACAGAGAAACAATTGATCTGATTCCAATTCATATGAGGGAGACTTGGATTGGGGTATATGCTGGGTTCCTCAGTCACCTTTGTGTGATTGTTCATCTAAGAGCAGCATTGCTATATTGCATGAAAAGCTAAACTAGGGCCTAGAATGTGTTCTTAACATTCACATGAAACTTCCATTAAAATGATCCAGAAGAATATTCCAACTCTGCTATTTTTGTGTGATGGTTTTTGATTGGAATGTGGAAGAGAAGCCAGGAATGTGAGTGCTTTCATTTGATCCAAGGTCCCATTTGCTTTACATCATTTTTCAGCTACTGTTTAAAAAAATCACATTATTAAAAATACTGCTAAATTGGGATATTTTGGGTTACCTGATTCTGGGGGAAAAAATAAGGCTCGATTTCTTCTACTTAGATGAATAGATCTCTTCATATCACTTGGAGTACAGTTGTTGTCAATTTTCCCTAAACATTGTTGTATTTCAGACGATCTAAAATCCAAGTGTTCATTGAGAGCCCCACTTCAGAAGTTTATTCATTTTACCATAATTTAGTTTTTTTCTTTTCTACTTTCTTCAGCTTTTAAAAGTATACTATTCTTTCACATAGATTGGGTAGAGGTTCACCTTTTGAGTCAGAAAGACCTATGTTCAATTCCTATCTCTGAAAAATACTATGTGACCCTCTAGTTCAGAAGAGTTGTCCTGCACTAGCAGAAGAAATTTCCACATGAGGAGTGCCCCATGCTGGAGAAGCCCCACAAAATTTACACATGCATACATGCATGCACACATGTTATGTGTACATATGTGTTTATATGTGTTTGCATGTGTGTGTGTGTGTGTAGCTCAGAATGAATGGTAGATTGCTGGGCCTGGAATCAGAAAACCTGAATTCAGATTTGCCTTCTCAAACACTTTCTAGCTATGTGACCCTGGGCAAGTCACTTAACCTCTGTCTTCCTCAGTTTCTTCAACTGCAAAATGGAGATGATAATATTATCCACCTTACAAGGTTATTGTGAGAATCAATGAAAAAAATTGTAAAGTACTTAGCAGAGTAACTGGAGCATAGTAGTAAGCTTATTACATTCCATTACATGCATGTATCTAAATACTATGTATATGACACATTCACAATCAGTGGTATCAGTGCTTAGTATCACTTTTCTCCAAATTATGTAATGAGTCATAGACTTAGTTTCCTGCAAATGACTGATGTGTTCACTCTACTGAGTCACTTCAAAGTCCAGCTATTAAAGCATAGCATCACTAATTCATCAGACACATTTTTTAATTCTTCATTTCTGACCAATACTTCCATCATTGGTTTGGGAGAAAAACGTACTGTTCCTTCTTAAATTAAAATATAAGGAATGTATTTTCTCATCACTAATCTTTTAATGGACTACCTATTATTATTTTCAACCAGGACAATATACTTCTGGCAGGAAAGATCTGTGGCCATGGCACAAAGTGGATTCTTTTTCCCCCTTTTGTCTCTTCTATATTCAACACTATTATGGTAATTTTTTAGGATGAGTTGAGTATACAGTGAAGGGTGATGACCAGAAAGAGCTGATATTGCATGAAGAGGAACCTCATTACACACTCTAGTTAAACTGCAGGTCACTTATACAATAGAGCTAAACTTTCAAAAAAGGTTAGAAGAGCTGAATAGGAAAGAAGAAAAAGTTTTGCCATGAGCCAAAGATAAAAGGAAATGATGGTTATTTAATCTCCAAGTGATTGTCAGTCATCCACATTGGCAAAACAAAATCAAAATTGCCAATCTCTACCAGTGAATCTGGGTATTAAGACAGAGGCATGATGCATTATTTAATTCTTCACAATAATTCGTGACAATAAGGACCATCATAAACTATTATCTTAGCTGGATATGATTCCCTCTTCCATTTATCTTTCATACTACATCCTACTACATCCAGGATAATTCCTTGCACATATAAGTGGTCATTTCACTCCTCTGCTGAAAAAAATCTTCAATGGCTATTACCCATCTAGTAAAGATTGAACTCCCTTACTGGACTTTGTACCAACCCACCTTTTCAACCTTATGTCTTATTAGTGCTTTCATATACTTTATACTCCAAACAAACTGGTCTGTCCTATGTGCCTCAAATATCCCTTATACTTTCCAACCTCTTTCCCTCACTTCCATTCCCTTTAAACTCTCTCTTTTGCTGCTAAATTCCTACCTATCCTTTAAAACCCAGTTAAAGTGCCGCCTACTGTCTGAAACTTTCAGTAATGAATTATTTCCCTCTGGGCCTCAAGTTTGCACGTTGTTTTGTAGCTCTCTAATGTGTTAATAATATATTACTGTGTATCATATTTGTGTACATCTGTGATTTATCTCCTAACTAGCTGCAAACTCCATGATAGAAAGGCAGCATAGTGTGTGGAAAGGGCACTGGACCTAGGTTCAAGGATTGGTTCTAAAATTTGGTGGGCTTAAGTTTGTGATCCCGAGAAAATTATTTTACCTCCTTGAGTGTCAGTTTCTTCATGTGTAAAATGGGGACTCTGCAATTTGCACTGCTTACTTCAGAGGGTTGTTATGAGGAATTATTCTGTAAACCTTAATGTGTTATATAAACATAAGGTACTTTTTAAAAGGAAATACATGTTGTATCTCCTCCTGTCTATAAATGTATTCTGCACAGAGCAAATTCTTATTGTTTGATGGATTAGAAGTGAGACAACATATTGTGAAGCTATAACAATATTGCCTTTTAATATATTAAGCCACCCTCCCCCTTCCCAAATTTCCCAAATGAAAGTTTTTATTAAAGAATAAAGTATAATTGATGTAGAATGTATGTCATGAACAATACTGTTTGGTGCTAAGAGGTACCAGACTTAAAGCTTACAGTGTTATTGGGGAGAAAAACTAGTCAAGTTAATAAGTATATAAGTATTTTCAATGTACCAAGCACTGTGCTGAGCTCTAGGGATTTAAAAAAACATGAGGTAAAAAGTTTCTGCCATGAAGTAGTTTATATCAAGGAAACAACATGTAAATAAATAGATATATATTTAGGAATGGCATTTGTAAGCTAAATAGCTGTCCAGAGAAGGGTAGTCAGAACAATGAGTAACCTTAAGACCATGCCAGATGGGGAAAAAACAAAGAAACAAGAGAGGAAGAGACTGTTTGAGAGGGGAAAGGAGAAAGAAAATAGACTGTCATATGTGAGAGGAATTAAATTTTAACTCTTTGACCACAGAAGCCAGAATTAGGAACAATTAGTAGGAATTACATAGAGGTAGGTTTTACATTGATGTAAGGAAAAGTCCCCTATTTATAGCTATCCAAAAATGGAAAATGCTTCTTTGAAGGATAGTAGGCTTCCTCTCACTAGTGTTCTTCATGTGCAGGTTTAGAAAAGCTGACCTTGGAGGTACCTTTCAAATCTGAAACTTTAATTCTGTGACAGTAAAAGATAGAAAGGAACAGGGCTTATTAGTCATAGTGTGAAACACTGTATTTCATTTGCTGCTGCAGAAATACATGAAAATGAGCTTTAATTTCAAAAACACTGAAGAGTGTTTCCCTTTTTTATTCAGTAGTGACCATGGAAGAACATGCTAAGAAACAGCACAGTTACATGTTGCTGTCCTTGGTATTTGAAGATCATCCTAAAGGTTGTTATCCACGTGGGCTGAAGTGGTTGATAAAAACCACACTAGACAAATAATATCACAAAATCGACATAAATCTTCTGACACCAGATCCTTTGGCCTCTAGCTTCATTATCCTCTAGCTTTGCTTTATGTTAGTAGTATTGTGCTATTAACCGATAGAGAATATTATTAGGTATCTCTTTCCCATATACTTTATAATTGAGTAATCCCTCTGCTTCTTCTGTAGCCCTTCAGCGGCCTGTAGCCTCCACAGAATGGATTACTACTTACAACATATAAGCAACAATTAAGGAGATAAATTACCTATGTTTCTAAAACAAATACAACACTAATTATTTTCTAGCAAGTCTTTCACCTTTAGCAAAAAACAAAAGAAAGTACTGTATTCAGACTACAATAAATAGAAACCCAAGTTAGAATGTGAAAATTTTATCGGAGACCTTTTCCTTTCACTATTGAATATTTACCTTCTCTTAATTAACCATGGGCAGCTGGGTAGGTCAGTGGATAGAGCACTGTGTTTGGAATTAGGAAGACTCATCTTCAAATCTGTTCAAATCTGGCCTCAAGCACTTACTAGCTCTATGACCCTCGGCAAGTCACTTAAGCCCATTTGCCTCAGTTCTTCATCTGTAAAATGAGCTAGAGAAAAAAATGGCAAACCACTTTAGTATATTTGCTAAGGAAAGCCCAAAATAAGGTCACAAAGAGTCAGACACAACAATTATCCATTAGTATTCGTTTAATATCCAAGTATTCTATCCACTTGTTTTATGCTCATAAATGATAAAAACATATTTTTCTTAAATTCTGTTTTTATATAAACTCTAGTCCAAGAGAAACACATTATACTTGAATTATTGACCAAAAATTGGGGAGAAATGGATTTAAAACCAGTTTCCAAGTTTTCATCTTTGGGTATTGGAAGTGCATTTCATAGGTGGTTTTTTTTTTAATAACATAATCAGGATAATATGTAGCCAGTGTCCTCTCTGTAAACTTTGATTTATTTTGCATTTCCTGGAAGTCTGTTAAATTATGGAATGAACTGTGGATTTTAAATGTTTCTCTACTCACCCAGCATTGCCAAATAGTGTTTCAGTTCATTTTTTATGTAGGACTGATTCCAAGAGCTTTAAAGGAATTTTTCCTCTGGTTAATTAAAACTATTTTATGGCATTCATTTCAAGCTTTCCAATTGTAATGCATAATGCTGTTAGTGGTCTTTAGGTATTTCTGGGAAAACAAAAAAGTATATGATTTTATTTTTCCAAGTCTACCCAACCCAAGTTGATGCCTTTCATTCTGTTCAGTTTTCTAGATGTGTATACAACATACTGTACTAAATTCTTTGTCAATGGAGGACAATGAATGATCATCTATTCCATTGCCCTGAATTTTACCTCGAAGCTTGCTCAGTCCATCTCATCCTGGTATCAATCTATTCTATTTTTTAATATCTTGAGAGAAAAAAAATTCTACAACTCTTCACTAGCCTAAGAAATCTGTCTTAGAAAATTATTCACTTTATCTTCCTCAAATTTTTCCTGCTTCAATTACTAGAATGGCCTTCTATTGTCTTTCCCTTTCCTTCAGTTGTCCCCTTTTCTCATCCTTCCTGTATTCCACTTCTCTGTCTTTCAAGTGTACCTCACAAATCATGTCACTCCACTTCTGTTAAAGAACTACCAGTTCTTCAGTAGTCATTCCCTGTTTCTTACTACAACAAAGTTGAACCGTGACTTATTTTCAGGATGTATATTTTCTGTTTCCACCTAAATCTACAACTTTATTTTCTAATTTACCCCCAAATGAACTCTTGATGACAGTCAAAATCATCTCTAAGCTAGGTCATCTCATAAATTTAAACTACAAATATATCTATGAATCTATTGTACCTCCTTTCCCATGCATGCAGTGCTCTTATGGGAAGAAGACCTCTAAGCTTCTGAATGCTTTGCCTTCATGTATACTTCAGGTTATGGCACTAGCAGGATTTCTTACCATGATTAAATATTGCTCTCTCATGGTCACTTTAGTATTACTATGATCATAGGATCTTCCTCTGCCTGGATTATTCACAGTTATTATTTCTGAATCACATTCACAAAAATTTCCCCTTCTATAAAAGTCATAGTGAAATTGTAAGCATTAATAGCTTAATGTAGCACTAAGAATTTTGAGGTATTCTCTTTAAATGAATTGAATTAAAATTTGAGTCCCTGTCATTCCTACAAATATAGGGAAGCAGTCAGTGTATACTAATAAAACCTTACTTTTACTCAGGAAAAATATGCCTCAGAAGTGATTTTTGAGTTGTGGAATGGTCTGTCTTAAGTACAACTTAAGACAGACCATTCCTTCTTATTGTAGATATATTCAAGTGGAAGCTGAAAAATCAACTCTGTGGCATATTTTAGAAATGATTTGTGCTTTCAACAGGATTACCAGATAACCCTTCCAAAGTTAATCAGTAAGCATTTAAGCTCCTACTCTGTGCCAGGCCCTGAGGGTGTATTGTATGAGGTGATATTCACAGTCTAATGGTGGAGACAACATACAAACAACAATGTAAAACATGATATATTCAGATTATATGACTTAGCCAAAAATAGGTATTTAGGTTGCCTGAGGGTATAGGCTGGGACTTGAGTCTATAAACTAGTGGACTATGAAAATGGGAATGTTTTTGTCTAAATCATTGCTGAGCATGGCAAGTTAAACCATGAATTAAACAGACTAATACATCTATCACTACCAAATCACAATATCATACATGACTAAGCATTCTCCAATCGCCTCTTCTTTTCCTTAAACTTATAAGCAATATGAGAATGTTAATTATATCCTTTGGCTTAACTTACACTTCTTTAAATGTATTCTTTGATTTATGGAATAAAACAAGCATTTTCATGACACAGTATAATAACAAAAAAAGATGATTACACATGAAACCGCAAATCTATTATATACAACTTGCTATTCTTTTTAAATATGTTATCATGTAAATTTCCCCCTTTTTTTCTTCACTTCTCCCCTTCTCCTGCCCTAGAGAGGACTACTATTAGGCACAAATAAATATAGGTATGTGAATATATGTATATATATATATATATATATATATATATATATATAATTATTCTGTACTTAATTCTATTTATCAGTTCTTTCTCTAACTCATACTTTATAGCTACCCAGAATTACTAATATATTATTATTTCTGATGATTAATAAATTAAATAAATCAGTGTTAGTGAAAAATTTTTCATTTTTGCAAAATGGTAACACTCTCATTAAGATTAGCATTCTAAAAACTCAATTTTTAAGAATAGCTATCCCAGATATGGAAGGGTATGGATTGCCTTCTCTCTCACATATTCTTTCTGTTTTCTTTCCTACCCCCATTTCCTCCTCCCCCTCTCTACTCCTTCCTCTCATCCAACTCAGCAAATAGATGAGTCATCCTGGAAAATGTCAAAAGGAATGTAATTATCTTTATTTTGTTCATCTCTAGGTCTATCTATTCCATGATGAAACATGTTCCTTAAAAAGTCAAGGCATAAGTTAATATGATCCAAATAAATATATATTCATTAAACTGGATACAGATTTTATCAATCTAATATTGAAAGCTTTACTTATTTATTGCCTTAATTTCATAGCACTAGCATTGTACCAAAGTTAGCAGTATACATGAATTCCTAGAAACACTGACCCAAAACACTCTTACCAATGTTGGAAAAGAAGTATTCTTTAGACTTCAAATGCTACTATGAAAATCTAGTCAATTATGTCATCTAAAGAGTAAAGCATATTACAAGGGAATTGACTGTAGAATTGACATTCCTAACCTTTCCCTAAATTACATGAAGGTTGCACCATTGCATGGCCAGCTAAATATAAACAAACAATTCTGTGCTTTGCTCCCTGTGCTTTTGCTGACTGACAGAACAATTAAGGAAACAAGTTTCCTTTACAAAATTACAGCCCCATGCAGCTTTGAGTAAGCAGAAAGTGTGCATTAGAAATATTTTTAGCTTGACACAAAACTTTCTAAAGGCTCCCAATTAAGCACTTAAGCACAACACACTATAATAACAACTGCCAAAATAACTAGGAAATCATACCTTTGGTGGGATCAATCAAAGTATACATATGTTTTCATCTTAAACCAAAACTATTGTTTGGAGGACATTATGGAAAGATCATGTGTTATACTTAAACATTTCTTAATAGAAGCACTATTCTGATGTAACTCAGGAGCAATTTGGGTTCTTTTTTTCTATATGCAGGGCAGATGGAGTAAATCTCTAAGTTTAATCTATATGATAAAGCATTAGCTATAAGATAAGTAATCTACAAGAGAAAAGGGAAGTTTGAAGTGGCTATCACTGGCTACTTAATAACAGTTGAATTAGAGTCTTGCCATGAAGATCTGTTATAGTGAAGGTCTCATTATACATAGATCTGACCTGGACATTTCCAAGGCTTAATTAATAGACTAGAAGCAGCATGGTGTATTTAATTAAGTGGTGGCCTTGTAGTTGGGAAGTCAAGTCTTCTTCTAATGGTTGAACTTATAGGATCATCTATCAATACCTGGCTGGGACTAAAGGCAGAAATTTACTAGCTGTGTGAGATCATGTGCAAGTAACTTAATTTCTATATTGAATTTTTCTCCTCTGTAAAATGAGAGAGATGAACTTAATGGTCTACAGGGTGATACCAAAGTAGGGAACCAAAAGTATCTTACCACACTATACATATACGTGTGTGTGTGTGTGTGTGTGTGTGTGTATACACACATGTGATACATATATATGTGTGTACATGTATATGCAGATATGTGTATATATATACATAAGTCACAAAAGTTATTAGCTGAATTGAAAAACAGCAACACCAAGAAATCAATAAGCATGAGGCACTGTGCTAGTTACACAGAACAAAATTCTAGGAAACAATTGAACTTAAATTTTCTAAATTAACATAATCTACTTGATGGTCATTTTATGAATTTTCATAATAAAACAAGCCTACCATGCTTGGGAAAATTACAAATTATGTGTGAGCTGCATGATTTGTCACATAGCTAATGTCACGGGAACAAATAAAAATAATGTCAGCAGTAAAGTTCTTTATGCCAAATCAATTTTGCTACTGTTTTCTTATTCTGGTGGAGCTGGAGAAACACTAGGAAGGCTACTACTGGAGTCTGAGTCAAGAAAGAGCTGGGATTTATATGCCTTTTCTCAGGCTTACTAACTGGATTGCCCTAGGAAGTCATTTGACCTTTTAGAGGGTCAGTTTTCTCAGTTGTTAAAAGGTGATTTAAAAAAATACTTTCACTGCCTACTGTGCAACAGCATTGAGTGGGGGAAAGGGTAGGACTATGAATCTTTGGAGGTCAAGGGAGAGAGGGGTAAGAACCCTTCTTCTTGGTCATACTCTCTGTTGTGCTGCCAGTAACCACTTAGATAAAAGAAATTTTGAACCTGAATTAGAAAAACTATAATAAAATTCATTTGGAAAAACAAAAAGTCAAGAATATTTTAGTTACTGTTTAAGTTTTCCCATGGCTAAACTGAAATGAAGAAGTAAAAACAATTTTCTTTGAACTGATTGTCCGCAGCTTTTTGGTTATATGCATTAATGTGGAATAATAGTATCAAGTTTAACTAAAACAGTTCACTATCAGAAACTTAATCAGTGTTCCTGTGTAATTTTAAAGGGGAATTCTCCTTAGTCTTCACAGGTCAACCAGCTCTTGTTCCCACCCTTCATATTACTGGTGGTCAAATACAGTACTAATGATGGTTACCCAGTAACTTGCAGGAGGAAGGGTCTGATCCCATTCTCTGGATTCCTGATTGAAGAAAGTAAAGCTTGAGAAACTAAATGCTCTCCATTGTTAAGTAGTTATATCTAGTAATTAATTAAGGGTGGAAGAGAGTGTAGGCAGCCTTAGCTATATAGACAACTGATGTAATTTTTTTTAAAACTGATTTTTTAAAAAACCAATCATTCAAAATATAGACAGATAGAGGAGGTCTAGAAAATAGATCCAAGATCAATGCTGTTAAAAAATTCACAATAGGTTCAAGAGCAGAGAACATGGACTCCCACAGAGGTATCTTTTTTTTTTTTGCAAGGCAGTCAGAGTTAAGTGACTTGCCCTGGGTCACACAGCCAGTAAATGTCAAGTGTCTGAGGCTGGATTTGAACTCAGGTCCTCCTGACTTCAAGACCAGAACTTTATCCATTGTGCTAAGGTATCTTTCTTAATTAAACAACTCTGATGTGAGTACAGCTGTGTTGTATGCAAGTCCCATGAGGTTCCATGGTAGTTTATGTAGCAAATACCTATGTTAAAAAAAAAAACCCTCTTTATGAGACCATAAAGTTGGCCTAAACCCACAGGGCTGCTCAGGCTAAATGATACTTACTACATCTGGTTGTTGTTCTTGTTTAGTCATTTTTCAGTTGTGTTTGACTCTTTGTGACCCTATTTGGGGTTTTCTTGGGCAAAGATACTCGAGTGGCTTGCCATTTCCTTCTCCATCTCATTTTATAGATGAGGAAACTAAGGCAAACAGGGTTAAGCCACTTGCCCAGGCTCACCTGCTGGAAAGTGAGCTCAGATTTGAACTCAGGAAGATGAACCTTCCTGACTCCAGGCCCAGCACTCTATCCTCTGTGCCACCTAGCTGCCTCACTATTTCTGGTTACTTCCTTCTTTTCAACTTAGTTATTTCAGGATTTGGAGAGCAGTAGAAATAGAATGGAATGGGAGGATAGAACACCAGATACGTCTTCCAGGGGATTCATTATTTTCAGATGTAATGTGAGCCTGGGCAAGTCACTTAACTGTTGCCTTAGTTTTCTCATCTGTAAATCAGGAATAAAAATAGCATCTATGTCCCAGTGCTGTTGTGAAGATAAAATTAGATGCTTGCAAAATGTCTTGCAAACCTTAACATGCTATATAAATTCTAGCTATTATTTTTTTGAAAAAAGACACATGAATCTGGGGGCCAAGGGAAGATGGTGTGGAATAATGGTGAAAGCATTGTATTTAAATTCATTAAATCATAGAATTATAGACATACAGCTAAGAAGGACCTCAGAGTCTGAGGACTTGGGTTCGAATCACTGCACTGCCCTTGCTACCTGTGGAACCATGGGAAAATTATTTCATCCCTATGGCTCTTAGTTTCTTCATCTATAATATAAGGTGATTGATGCAGGTGTTTCTGATCTAAATCTATGATATCATGTTCTCTTTCTTCTCCAGAGATGTGACTCTACAATCTCAGGTAGGTCTACCCTAGATCTAGATTTCTCTAAATCAATAAGTGTAGGTTCAATTTAACATTGTCTTAGGCTTTCTTATTGAGTACTGGCTGGTACTAGTTCTTCAGGTTCCAATCCAGTTTTCTCTACACTTAAGCTAATTCCTTATCTGTAACTTTCAAATGGGAATAATAATCCTCCACACTTATTCACCTCTTAGTGATGCTATGAAAATTTGTCAAGTAAATGCTTATAAAGTACTTGAGATGTTCAGGGCTTTTTTTTCAGAGTTTTGTTTATCTCTAATTGTCTAAATGTTTTATTTTATTTTGATTAATGCACATTTATTTTTTTTCTCCTTGCCCCCATAGGAAAAAAAAGAAGAAAAATAGAAAAACCCTCATAAAAATACACGGAGTTGAACATAACAAATTCCTGTATCAGCCATGTCTAAAAATGCATCTTGAGTCTATTACCTGTCTGTCATTAGTGGGAGAGCCTAGTTCAATCATCAGTCCTCTAGAATCATGACTGATCATTGAATTGACCAAAGTGCTTAAGACTTTCATTGTCTAACTCTCAAATGTTAATAGCAGTCCTTCTCACTTCCTAGAGGTGCTGTGAAAATTGACAAGTAATGTTTATAAAGTACTTGAAGTCCTCAGATGAAAGTGCTACATAAACATGAAACCATGGTGTGATTCTTCCTTACAAGACAGAAGTACCTAGCTCCATAGTGAACCAGGTTTCTCTTTTGGTTTCCATTTGCTTGGAGCTCTGTTACTCCAAGGTGGCCAATGAGCAATTCTTAAATTTACTGTCTCTGAATTATCAGTTGATGAAAGATGAGAATGCGTATTTTACAAGAAGTAAATATCCCCTAGCCAGGATGGTCTTTTCTGTCTTTTTTCATTACTTTAGACTGAAGAGAGTGCAGGTATCAAATCTATATTACCTGCTATATACTACAAATTAGACCTCACTAGTCTACTAAAAAGCAGTCTTAATTGTTTTAAATTAAGATCCTTATGAACATGTTCACAGATTAAAAGAAATTCGTTGTTTAGTGACCAACTGCAATTGAATACAAATGCATATAACCTTTTTCAAAATCATCAACTCCAGGACAACAATATGAATGACACAAATGCTTACCAAATTAAGACAGATATTATTAGCCTCTTTTGGGCTGTCTGAGCAGTAGATAACAATGTTGCTAATTTTTTTTAAAAAATTGACATTTTGTGGAATAATTTTTAAATCATAATAAAATTCTTTTTTAACTTGTCAACCTACATGTAAAATTATCAACTTGCTGACATTTCATGCAAAAAAAATTTCTGTGCAACACGTATTGTGTGTCAATAGCAGTATTAATTAGCACTCAGCAGTCAGGAACTGAGCTTATATCCAGCTTTTAATCTGGAACCAGCTAAAAAAAAGCCAGTTGTATACTTTAAACAGCTCCTTGTATTTCAGTGTTGGAGCATCATTTTCTGGGCTTCTGATGATACAGAAGCATTTAAATTTGTAACATGTAGGATTATTGCATTTTTTATACTTTGTGATTCCTTAATCATTGTTAACTGCTTCTACCTGGTATGAATATGATCACTTCTGGCAGAAATGTGCATGTGGCTGGTAAACTATCATATCTCCTGTTGGTTTACAAATTATCTATGGTCTTTAAGTAAAATTATATACACACAGGGCAGCTAGGTGGCACAGTAGGTAGAGTGCCCAGCCTTGAGTCAGCAAGTTCTTGAGTCATCTTCTTCATTTCAAATCTGGCCTCAGTCACTTACTAGCTGTGTGACCGTGGACAAGCCACTTAACCCTGTTTACCTCAGTTTCCTCATCTGTAAAATGAGCTGTAAAAGGAAATGGCAAATCACTCTAGTATCTTTGCCAAGAAAACCCCAAATGGAGTCATGATGAGTCAGACAGAACTAAAAATGAATGAACTACAATAATATACATATATACACAACATATACACAAGAGTGATTAAACCTGAAACACATATCAATTTCCAATTTCTTGTGCTATTTTTAGAAGCAGCTGGATGGTGCAGCAGAAAGAGTACTGGGCCTGAAGTGAGGAATATTTGAGTTCAGATCCAGCCTCAGATGCTTACTAGCTGTGTAACCCTAGGCAAATCACTTACCCACTGCCTGCCTCAGATTCCTGAACTGTAAAATGGGGAAAATAATAGCACCTACCTCCCAGGTTTGTAAGGATGAATTAAATAATATTTGTAGAGCACTTAATACAGTGCCTGGCATGTTGTAGGCATTTAATAAATGCTTATTCCCTTCCTTTTCCCCAAAATAAGGACAGGATCAATATGATTTCTATTAAATTTCAAAATGACAACATTTTAGAGAGATGTAGAGTTGCAATCTTAAACAAAGATTAAAATGATGTGAACTTCCAGCAGCACACATTCCATTACAGAGCAAATTTTGGGTTACTTATCTTTTGTTCTCCCTTTTTCAAAACACTAATCTCTCCATTTAGGGACATAGAGATTTCCTACTCACCTCTCACAAAATAGTGCTGTCAAAAAGTACTTTGATTTATTAGTACAGTGCCACATTTCTAAAATACATTTTCTAGAGATGAAGGACCTGGTTCAAAACCCATCTCTGATACTTCCTGGTTGTGTGATCTTGAGCAAGTGACTTAACCTCCCTGGGGATCAGTTTCACCAGCCCTAAAATATGAAGACAGACAGGCCACAAGCATTTATTGAGCACTTAATATGTGTTAGCATGGTGCTAAGGAGTTTGACAAGATGTCCTATAAGATCTAGATTGTTGGTCTTAGGAACAACATTGGGTATAAGGTTCCTTTCAGCCCCTGTCTAGTGGCCTCACTATTACATTGATAAGACATGTCATAGGTCTCAAGGACAGTGCTGTAATGAAGTTCTAAAATGTATATTACCTATATGATTAGATATTTCATTTAAAATATAAAAAGATAATATGCAAAAAGATGAAAATCATTTTCATAGAATTATTGTTTGGGAACACATTATTAAAAAGCCATTGAGGTAGTACACTTAGGTTCTAATACTGAGATTTTCCATTTTTTTTCTTAAAATGGTTCATCACTCTCCACAAATGCTTTCTAAATGTCAAATATATACATAACTTTGTGCCAAGTGCTTCATATCACAATGACCTAGGTTTACACCATACTTGTGACTGCATAATCAACAAATTAGTCGGCAAATATTTATTAAGAAGCTTATATATGGAAGACACTGTGCTAGGAGCTAGGAATATGGGAGTGGGGTGGGGGAGGAGGGAGGAATGAAACAGTCCCTATTCTTAATCCTGAGTTTATATCAGATTTAGCTACTCTAAAAAGGGCAGGGGGAAAAAGTCACCCAGATTTTGGTGGAGTTAATTTTTCAGTCATCTTAATAGGTTCATCTAAATTTTGTACTTGGAAAGAGGGCTTAAATGGATAAAATATCAAAGAATCTTCAATATTGTGTTTTATTTTTAGGAACAAATGAGAAATACAAATGATGGAAAAATGAGAGAGATTATTTTTTAAAATTAAAATCCAGCATGTAAAGAAGATTAATTGTGAAGTTAGTGTCTAAAGAAGCAGATGCTTATCTAATAATCCAATTAGTATAGGTACAGTATATGGGGATTAGGTATAGTATATGGGGATATAGTATATGAAGATAGTATAGTTTTAAAGAAAATCTTATTAAAATCTTTAAAAGCCAAAGGAAATTTCATCTTAATGGTGTGTACATAATAGAATAGACTAGAATTAATACTGAACTTTCACAAATTCATTTAATTATTTAAAATACCCCCCTTTAAAAGAAAGAATTGTTTACTAGAAAAGTTATAAAATTTTATTAGCATAGTATTTAGTGTGCAGGAAGGGCTAAAAAAATTGGTAGTACTTCGAAGCAAAGCTGATGGGACAAACATAAAAATTAGAGATGATATGTAAACTTAAAGGAAATGTGATTCTTTCCAGTGGATGTGTCAAGTTAATTAATATAAAAACACAATCACTACCCTATCATTAGACATTGAACTCCTCAGGAATAGGGACTGTCTCTTGCCTTTCTTTGTATCACCAGAGCTTGGCATTATGCCTGACATGTAGTAGGTACTTAATAAATGTTTATCAACTACTGGCTGCCTACACAAAATTAATAACAGTGGATCCCCTTTTCATAGCATTGATATCAGAGAACAGGAATAATATCCATACCATAAGCTAACCATAGCCAGGTTTTATGCAGTTGTGATTCATAGGAATGATTTCTAATCTGGAGTAATCAATCAACAAGCATTTATTAAGCACCCACTAGATGCCAGGCACTGTGCTAACTAAATTCAAGTAGTAATAAGGTTCTAATGTAGTGTGTTAAAGCACAAAATAATAGCATGCATTTGTCTTGTTTTGGGGGAAAGACACATGATTTCATTGCTTTAGGAAATCCCAATGAGAAAATGCCCTCTACCAAGGCAGATCTGCACCTCCTTTGCAACTTATAGCCTTAGAAAGTTGCCTGTAGCATTGAGAGGTTAAATGACCAGCCTCACATCATGTAGCCATCATGGGTCAGAGGCAAGACTGCTACTCTTTTTTGTTTGTTTAGGCAATTGGGGTTAAGTGACTTGCCCAGCTAGTAAGTGTCAAGTGTTTGGTGTGAGGCTGGATTTGAACTCAGGTCCTCCTGCCTTCACGGCCGGTGCTTTACCCATTGTGCCACCTAACTGCCCCAAGACTGGTACTCTTGATAAGACATGCCATAGGTCTCAAGGATAGTGTTGTAATGAAGTTATACTCCTTACAGCCTTCCTGTACACTGAGACCAGCTTTCTATGCACTACGGCATTCTGCCTCTTATATGTAGCATATTAATTTAGGAAAATAATCCAAAAAGCCTACTGTGCCCTCATTTTTTAAAATTTGTGTCAGGATAGAATTTATGATGGAAACTTACTATTTTTTAAGAGAGGTGTTTTTGCTTGCATCTTTTTCATTTTATAAATAATTTTAATAGCATGAAAAAGTAGAAATATCTACAAAGCCAGCAAAAGTATATTATGAAAGTAATTGAATAGTTTATAGTGGGCAGTAGCCATATAAACTCTCAAACCTTATTATGTGGCAAATAGATTAATTTTATCATGTCGATTGTTTTATGCTTTCACAGTTTTCCTGTTTTAATTACATGGTCTTGTGGAACAAAAGCATAATTACCATTTTCAGTCTCCCAGGCATCACTGAACAAAACTGCACTTGATATTGACATTTTGTATCATTGATAATGTGGCTTTGCCTTTATTCTGAAGAATGTGGAGTACTATACAAGATCTAATTCTTTAGTGGCCATTGTTTTACATCAATTATCAAACATTGGGAGTATGGGTGTCATAAGTATAAGAATAATCCTGGATTCTGACTAAGGCTGCATTTCCAGTTCTGACCAATTCTACACCATACTAAATATCTGTGTTCTCTTCTCCTGAGAAGTTCAGAACTATGCTCCAGTAGACTGACAATTTCTTGTCAATTCTACTCATATCACTAAACAGAATTAATCTTTTTGCAAATTTTACGAATTTTTAGAGAACATAAAAGCTATAAATAAAACCATCTAGAAAAATGATCTTAGACACATTTAGTAAATTCATCTCTCCCCTTTTTCCAGTATGTGGGTTTGTTTAAAGGTCAATCAGACAAACAGCTAACATTTATTAAGTGCCTACAATGTACGAGGTGCTGTTCTAAACACTGAGGATACAAGGAGAGGCAAAAAAAATAGTCTGTGCCTGCAAGGAACTCGCAATCTAATGGGGGATGCAAACATGCAAACATGCAAACAACTGTGTACTAACATGATATATAGAGGATGAATTGGGATTAGTCTCAAAGGGAAGGCAAGATTAATAAGGACTGGGAGAAAACCAGTGAACCTAGAAGGCAGAAATGAGGAGGGAAAGCATTCCAGGTATGGAGGAAAGCCACTTAAAACACTAGGAGATGGCATCTAGTGTGAGGAACAAACAGCAAGGATGCTGATGTTACTAGATCACAGAGTACGTGGAGGAGGAGTAAGGTATAAGAAGACTGGGAAGTTAGGAAAGGGCCAGCTCACAGATAGGCTCTGAAAACCAGAAGATTTTATATTTCATCCTGATGGTAATGGGGAGCCGCTGAAGTTTATTGAATGGAAAAAGGTAGTGATATGGTTAGGTCTGCATTTTAGGAAGGTCACTTTGATAGCTGAGTGAAGGATGGATTCAAGTGGGAAGAGACTTGAAGGAGGGAGACCAATCAGGAGGCTATTGCAATAGTCCAGGCCTGAGGTGATGAAGCTCTGCACCAGGGTGGTAATAGCAAACCAAATAGATGCAAGGCAGTTTTCAGAATATCCAGGGATACTTAATAATGCTTATATGCAGATAGGCAAAATAAATTCATGCAATTGTTTGAATAATCCATTGAATATCCATTAGATTATACACACACACACACACACACACACACACACACATTTCAGTTGATTGTGTATTTCAGAAAGCAAAATAAATTGCATTCAACTTCTCTGGAAAGGCATTCTTGACTACTGAGAGTAAATTATTCTGACAAGATGCCAATTATGTTAAGCTATGAGGCAATTTAAGGAAAGAGCTTTGGTAAAATTCTGGCTGACAGTAGTATACAATAAGAAATACTTGTGAAAGCCACAAATCACAGAATGCCTGAGACAGAAGGGATTTCAGATATGTCCTGTCCATTCCACCTGAAATGGGATCCTGCACTTTAAAGAAGGCAGTTTATAAATCAGAAGCTTATAAATCAGAAGCTTATTAATCATAGAAATAAGCTTTGATACAGACAGAAAGAATCAAATTCAATATGCATTTTAAATCACCCTCTGCTGTAGATGAGTTTTACCCTTAAGTCAAAAGTTATCTTTTAAAACCCCTTTCCCCACTGTAAATGTCCACTTCTACTCCAGAAAGAGTGGAATTTACCCTTTATGTTGTGAAAATGCTTACTTTGAGATGTGAATTAGCAAAGAAGTAAAAGTAAGAAGTCTGAACAGAACTTGGATATTGACCAGCGAGGGGTGGGGATCTTGTGGCTTCGAGGACACATGTGGCCATCTAGATTCACAAGTGTGGCCCTTTGACTGAATCCAAACTTCACAGAACAAATCCCCCTAATAAAAAGATTTGTTCTGTAAAACTCAGACTCAGTCAAAAGGCCACACCCAGGGACCTAGAAGGCCACATGGGCCTCGAAGCCATAAGTTCCCCACCCCTGGGAGACAATCCCCCCAACCTCCAAGAGCAATAAAAACAACAGTGCTACAATGTCTTCTGGACTGAGGAGATCTCATACTTATGCTTAGCTTCCTAGTGTCTTTTAAAAGTTACAATTGAACAGAGATGCACACGGATGGTAGTTCTATTTTGACCTTATTCATTTTTAAGAGTTCTAGCATTAACTTTTATTGTTAATTTTTTCACACAATTTCTTCTGTTCAGAAAAATAAGGCCTCAGAGAAGGTACTTAATATGAAACTTTTGAATTAGGCTACAATCTTTCTTTCATATATTTATTTGTTAAATTATTATTTTAATAGCTCTCAAGTACCCATATTAGTGTGGGGATTCTGCTCTCTTAGGCATGACCAAAGGTTACGTCCCTTAGTGAATTCTTATCATAAGTCTGCTGATGACTTTATGTAATAGGAAAGAGGATTTATTTTTAAAGCAAATATTAAAATCAATCCATTTTCTATTTTTACCAAAATCTTGATGGCGCAATTTTGTTAAACAAAACTTCCTTAAGTGAAGACATCAAGCACTAAGCATATTATAGTACTTAAAACAGAAAATCAATCTTTTTATAAATTACATTGAATTCTAATTAAAACAGCAATAATACTGTAATATTTTGGATTTAGTTGTTAGAATGGAAGCTCCTTGAGGACTTTTGCCTGCCCCCCTCCTTTTTTTAATCTCAAGCACCTAGCACAGTTCTTGGAACATAGTGGGCACTTAAAAATGCTTATGGATTGTTTGATATAGTCAATTCAACAAACACATACTAGGTGTCTGATATGTGTAAAATGTTGTACTGGACTCTAGGGGCACAAAGACAAAAATAAAAATGAAAATATTCTTTTCCTCAAAGAGTTATACTGCAGAATGAAACATGTAAATAAATAAGTAGATTCATGTAATTTAAGGAAGGAGAGAGCACCAGCAACTAAGGAGATCAGGAAAGGCTTCCTCTGGAAGATGGCACCTGAGTAGAGCCTTGAAAAAAACTAAAGATTTACGTATATTATCTCCTGAGGTAGATAATATAAGCATCATCATCCAAATTTTACAGATGAATAAACTGAAGCCTAGAGAAATCAGTTGCCAATAGTCACACAGCTCAGAAGTGGCAAATTCATTCCCAAGTTTTCTGTGCTCATCCTACCAGCAACTATGCAGAAGCATAGGTCAAATCTGAAAAAGGAAAGAACGAGAGAGGGAGGGAGGGAGGAAGGAGGGAAAGAAGGGAAGAAGGAAGGAAGGAAGGAGGAAGGGAGGGAAAGAGGAAGGCAGAAAAGACAAAAAGGAGGAGGAAGGAGGGAGGGAAAGAGGAAGGAAAGAAGAAAGGAAGGAGGGAGAAAAAGAGGGAGGAAGGAAAGGCAGAAGAGAGGAAAGAAGGAAGGAAGGAAGGAAGTGGGGAGGGAAGGAGGAAAGAAGAATTTATTAAGTGCTTACTATGTGCCAAGCACTATGCTAAGCACTTTTACAAATATTACATCACATTTGTTGTAGGTGTATGCAATACATGTGTATTAAGGACAATATGTATGTACAATATGTTATATGCATGTGCAATATGTATGAGGTACTCATTTTAAAGCTACACTTTAATAGAAGTCACTGCCATTTGGAAATAAAAGTGAGGATATAAAAGAAACTTGAGCAACACATAGAGCATTTTACAAGCAAATAGATTCATGTTCAATATAAAGAAGAGTCCTCTAATAATTAGCACTATCTGAAAATGGGATTGTCTCCTGTGAGGTGGAATTTATATACTTCGTGTGATGAGGAGCTCTTCACCTCACAAAACAGATGATTCCAGTTATATACTTATATACTTGCCTCCTTGTAAATTCCCATAATTTTTATAAGTTAAAAATAGCCTTACAAGAAGAAAAAACATGCAGCATTAGGCCCTGGAAAATATCTCAAATATTGGCCATAATGTTTTCCTTGTTGGATAAAGTGTAGGGCTGGAAGACCCTACAGTGCAATTTTGCACTTTCTGTACTTTTTAGGTTCTAAAGAGAAAAAACAGAAGTAGCTTGTTGCCCTGGAAACTGCCTAATGGCCTGAAATCATGGGAGTCTTCCCAATGTGTATTGTAAAGTCCAACCCTGAATATTAACAAGTGTTATTAAGGGCTTGATCGGCACTGCACTAGGCATTGTAGGAAATACAAAAGAAGTATAAGACCTTAAGGAACTTGCAGTGTGGTTAGTGAGACAAGGCTAACACAAATAAAATGGAAAGGAGCTTAAAATACAGTTAAGTGCCAAATCATGTGGTGCAATCAATAAGTACAATTGACCTCCAGAAGAGAGAGAGAAAATGAGTGTTGAATTGGAATTGGGAAGAGAAGGATGACTAGAGAAAGAGAGTCAGGCTGGGGCGTGAAACATGGATGGGTAGAATGATGTGCCAGATAACATGTCTTACTTCTCTCTTTTCTCTTGCATTTAATTTTAAAAATAAATTTCCAACTTAGAAAAGATTTGTTACTTGGACAAATGAGTCACACTTTGAAAATATTAGCAGATTTCTACAAAAGAAACAAAACAAACCAACAGAACCACAATGTTACTCAGGAAGCATTACCTACTGTATTACAAAATTATTAAAGAAAGATTTCAGGGGCATAGGGTAACAGTGCTTGTTAAAGCCAGAGTGACACCATTTCATAAAATGTTAGAGTTGGAAGGAATATGAGAGGTTTTATAGGTAAGAAAAGGAAGATCAAGCAGGATTAAGTAACTCTTCCAAGCTACTTAGTGGCACAGTTGGAGCCTAGGTCTTCTGACACCCAAGTCAATGATCTTTCCATCATACAAGAGCTTCAGATAATTTATTAATGTGTTCAAAAACATTTGTTAAGCACCACTTGCATGCCAAGCACTACATGAGATGCTAGACTTACAAAGTCCCTTTCCTCACAGAGTTGATATTTTATTAGGGGGAAATGACTTGTATACAGAAAAATATTAGTATAAAATAATGTTGTGAGTGAAGGGTATTTGCAATTGGAAGATCAGGTTAGCTGTCAGGAGGAAATAATATTTAATCTTAGCTAGTATTGAAATTGATGTAGCTGGTGGCTCAGAGGATAGAGCACTGTGCCTGAAGTCAGGAAGGCCTGAGTTCAAATTTTGCCTCAGACACTCACTAACTATGTGACTGTTGTTGAGTCACTTAACCTCTGATTGCCTGACCAAATGGATCCACTAGAGAAAGAAATAGCAAAGCATTCTAGTATCTTTGCCAAAAAAAAAAAAACCCCAAGTGGGATCACAAAGGGAGGGTCAGACACAACTGAAATGACTGAACAACAGTATAACTACAGACTTAAAGTTGGCTCAAAATTCTGGCTTGGAAACAAGGAAGAATGCATTTGAGATATGAGAAACAGCCTGATCAAAGGTATGGCTGCAGACGATGGTATTTCCTCTGCAACAAACAGTGAGAGAGTATAAGAAGGAACGTATTGTACAGTAAACAGAAAGGTAGGCTGAAGTCATATTATAAAGGAGGTTATTTGTGTTTTATTCTAGAAGCAAAAGAGAGACATTGGTGCTTCTTGAGTAGAGGAATGAAATGGGCAGACCCGTACTTTAGGAATATCAATTTGGTAAGTGTGTGGATGATTAATAGGACAGGGGAGCGATTAGAGAAAGACAGACCGATTAGGATGCTTTTGTAATGGGGGAAGGGAATAAACATGTATAAAGTGCCTACTATGTGCCACTCACTGTGCTAAGTACCTTATAAATATCATCAATTTGATAATTGTACACATTATGAATTGAACAGGGGAGAGTTTAGAGGAAGAGAGACCAATCATGATGTTCTTGTAATGGGCGGAGGGAATAAATATGTGATAAGTGCCACTCACCATGCTAAGCACTTCACAAATATCTCATTTGATCATCACGGCAAGGAGGCAGGTGCTATTCTGTTCCCCTTTTTACAGTTAAGGAAACTGAGGCAGATTAAGTGACTTCCTCAGCTAGTAAGTGTTTGAGGCTACATTTCAATTCAAGTCGTCCCGATTCCAGGCCCAGCGCTCTATCCCTTGCAGCACCTCACTGTCTCTAATAATCCAAAGAAGAAATGGTGAGAGCCTCAACTACAGTAGTAACTGCGTGAGCTGGGGAGAAAGGGATAAAGTTGAGAGCTGCTGTTAGAAGCAACAAGGCTTGACAACTGATTGCAAATGAGGATTGAATGAGAGACAAAAAAATCAAGGATGACCCCAAAGTTGTAAACCTGGGTGTCTAGAAAGATGATGGTGCCTACAACAGAAAAAAAAAAAAACCACAACCAAGGTCAGGAACAGAGGTTAGTTTGTAGGAAAATATAATGAGCTTTGTTTTGGATATGTTGAGTTTGAGATGTCTGTGGGGCATGTAATTGGATATTTATAACTCGATTGATGCTATGAGCTAGCTCAGTGAGTCATCTGTATAGAGATCATAGTTAAGCATTGTGGCACTGATTAGTTTACCAAGAGAGAAACTTTCAAAAACAAAAGAAAAGAGGGCCCAGGGCCAGGCACAGAGAATGATTTGTCAAAGGGTTCTTAAGAGGAACCAAAAAGGTAAGAGGAGATCCAAAGAGAGACAAATTGTGAAATCCAAGTAGGAGACAGCATCTAGGACAAGGAGTTGTCACGGGTCAAACTCACCAGGGAAGTCAAGGAGTCTGGAGCCTGAGAAAAGACCATCAGATTTGGAAATAAAGATGTCATTTGGAGGTAAGGTTGGGAGCCAGCTTGCAAGGAGTAAATGAATGGGAAGTAAGAAGCTGAGGGTAATGAGATGAACAAAATTACACTAAAGGATAGCTGGACCTTAGTCCTACAAGTCTCTATTTTTCCAACAGGTAATTCAAAAGCTAATGATAACTGACACGTATTTGAGAAGGGATAGGGTCCACACCTATGATTTCATCAGTGTAACGAATATCCAGTGTGGAAATTCCCTCTATTAATGCAGATTGGTAACTTCCAAAACTTAACAATGTTAGAGATTTGTCTATGGGCACTGAGAGGTTATTGCATACAGTTAGTCTGTGTCCGTGGCAGGATTTGAACTCACATCTTCCTAACCACAGAGGCAGCTCTCTTTCCACTCCGCCATGTGGCCTCTGCATCAACTCTGTAGTGCTGTCAGGTTTACAAAGTGCCTTATAGACATTGTGCCATCTGAGCTTAATAAGGAGCCCAGTGAGGTATGCAACACAGTTATTATTATCCCAATTTTTCCAGTGAGTAAACAGACCCTCAGGGTGGCTAAGTAACTTGTTCATGTTCTCTGAGCTAGTCAGTCTCAGAGGTTGGATTTAAATCTATTTTTTTCCTGACTCCAAAGCAAGCACTTTTCTTGACTCCCTTAACCCTTTTTACTCTCAATGTGTGTGGGGAGAAGGGGTAGGGAGGAGGGGTGGGGAGGAAAGCTAGAGAAATAGCAAGATATAGTAAAATGATCACTTACCAAATCTGGGTGCTGTTATTTACTACCTTAGCCAAGTCATGGAACTTTGTTTGAGCTCAGTTTCCTCATCAGTAAAATGAGTTCATTTTTAGCTATAACATTCTTATTATTCTGAATATGCTTATATATGTTCATGTTATCACCCTTATTAGAATATAAGCTCCATCACTTTTGTCTGTGCATGCCCAGCACTGAGCTCAGTTCCTTGCACATTGTAGAAAATTCATAAATTCTTGCTGATTTTTATATAATAAGAATAACTCATGTTATATATACTTTTTTGTGTACATATCACTTTAAGGTGTGCAAAGCACTATACATCAATTATGTCATTCAATCCTCACAACAACCCTGTAAGGTAGGTTATTATAATCTCCATTTTGCAGATGAGAAAATTGAGTCTGAAAGGTTAAGTGATTTGTCAGAGTCAGACAGCTAATAAGTATGAGACAGAATTTGAATGCAGGTCTTGCTTATTCCAAGTCTAGCTTTCTTACTTGCTGTCCCACCTACCATTAATCTACTAAATACTTTTAGGGAACAATAAAATAACTAAATACAACTGTCCCTGTTATATAGTCTATCATCAGCAAAAGTCCCTAATGCAGCCTGAACCACATTAAAATGTAATTAGGACATGCTTAACAAAATAAATACAAATACAATACAACATAGATATTATTCACTCTGGTATGCAACCTCCAGGGATCCAGTTAAACATCACTTGCTCTATCAACTCTTTTTTTTTTCCTTTTTGGAAATTCTTAAATTTCCTTGTTAGAAATTTACTTTACAAATATACTCATCCCTCTATCCCTACCAATTTTTTGTCCTCAACTCTTTTGCAGTCTCTGCCATTCCATAACCTCCTCTGAAGCAAACTGTTTCCCTGACCTTTCTAAATTCTATATTGGATCTGACAATGAGTTTACTGTGTTACATGATAATGTATACCTTTCTTTGTTGTCCTGAATTTTTTCCCTGAATTTTTTCCCTAACATAACCTTCTATAAATCTTTTTGTATATCCTTCTTCTCCAAATCTAGCTTTATATGTGCTCCTGTTTCTCATTATTCTCCAGCTTAGGTCCTCTAAACTTATTCCCCATTGTTTCACCTTCTGGATATTTTTCTTCAAAGTGGCTTCACTCTGTTTCTGCCTCTGTGTCTCTCTCTGTGCATCACTGTGCCTCTCTGTCTCTGTGTCTCTCTATATCTCTGTGTCTCTGTGTCTATGTCTCTGTCTCTCCTTTCACATGTTATTTTAAAAGCATGTTTTGAAAATGTTGAAATAAGGCTATCTTGAATAATGAGGTGCTTACGTGACTTAGATTGGGAGGGGTATCGGTGTAGATTACCTCAAATGGTTATTTCAGTGTTAAGATTATATGTATCTACTTCCTCTACCTAATATCTCTATCCCCTGCTCCCACTACAGACCTCCTACTACCTACCCTTTAGCTTGGTTGAAGAATACTAAGTTTTCCCTCTAGTTTCTACCTTGCTAGAGCCCTCCATCAGAATCCTGATATGATACCTCATTCTGGCTTGAAAGTGACTCTGGGCTTCAAAGGCCATACTTGTGGGGTGCAAGCTGAGTCTGAGAACAAGTCCATAAGTCAATTGTGTGTCTGTTATTCAAATATTATCCTAACTAAATTCGGTGAAACTAATCACCAGAAGACTGATCCCTGATCAATTCATTTTATTCAGCCACTGAGGCTTGCTAAGGCAATTTGTAAAGGTATGGGTTTGCCATTTGTATACGTGGGAGATAAAATGTTCAAATGTTTAAAGTACATAAACATTCAGAAACAAATTAATTCTTCATTAAATATTTCCTTCCTATAATGGTAAATGTCTGTTTTTCTATTTGGTCATATTTTCCCTCCTATGTCATAATGCAGTGGGAAATACCCACAAGAAGTTTATGCAGTCTTGATTACGGAAGCCACACATTAACAAAACCTTACAATTTTTAGTTGTCCTCATTCCATTTCCTAGGGATTGTAAATTTTATACTTTTTAGTTATAAACCTCAGACTTTAACTTTTTCCCTTCCTTTTTTTGCCTTCCAGTTTTCCTTTTTGTCATCTCTTTCTCTAGAATGTGTTCTCAGAGTCCCCTTCAGCATTGGTACTTCTCAAATGCTATTGTATTCTCCCTTTTATTCTTTATATCCCTATGCTTGTTTGTATTGTTCATTGCTCTTGCTTTTTTCCACTATCCCTATAGCTGTTGAAATATGTCATGGCTAGGATGATTAGGCTGGTGGTCACCAGGAAGCTTGCAAGATCAAACTTAAACCCTTCTAGTTACTGACCAGAATGAACATCTATAGCCAATCTTGAAAATAGCATGTATATCATTATATTTTTTATCAACAATGACAACCAAAGATGAGGGATTTTTGAAATTCTACAAAAAGGCTTAAAAGACTTGATAAGTGAGGTATTAGAAGCTAACAATGCAAGAATCAATAACATATAATTTCACAGAATTTTTACGTTAGAACTTCAGAGGCTATCTACATAAACCCAGGAATCCCTTCTACAAGATTCCTGAGTGATCATCAATCTGTGTGGAACCCTTCAATGAAAAGGAAGCCGGTATATTCTGAACATCTTCTACTCCCTTCTCGTTCCTTTTTGGACAGCTCTAATTTTTTTTTCTTTACATCAACCTCATCTACTTCTCTGCAATGTCACTTAGTTGTTACTAGTTCTGCCTCTTGACCCCTGGCTGACCTGGTTGTCCTCCTCTGAACATTCTCCAGTTTGTCCTTCCTAAAATGTGGCACCCAGAACTGAAGAAAATGCTTCTATGTAATCTACCCAGTACAAAATACAGTGGGACTATCACCTCCCTTGCTCTATAAAATATACTATAGCTTTCAAAGTAGACTAAGATAACATTAACTTTTTTGATTAACATCAGACTCCATTGACTCATGTTAAGTTTTACAACTGCTACAACTTTAAATATTTTTCACATAAATTGTTTTCCATACAAACTTAGTTTTGAGCCCAAATATATTTGAATTACAGTAATAAAGTCTTGTCTCTAGGCTAAAAGCTGAAATTTATTTTATCTTTTCTCGTAGGAATGTACCCACAGTTTTAACTACACAAGCAAAGAAGATAAACTGATGACATTTTCTGGCTTTTTCAGGCCCATTTATCTTTAAATGAGGCAATTTAGGGTATATTTCAGCAAAAGAATGTCTGGTTAGTTGCTTCAGGTCTCCACTCAATTCTGTGCACATAGACATATCTTGGAAGCCTATAAGATTTCCACTTCATAGTTAGTAAACTGATAGGATTTAAAATGTTCTGTAAGAAAATATATCCAAGACACAATCTCTGACAGCTTTCTAGGAAGAACTATGGATCTGAGAGAAAGGAAATATTATTCCTAGGAGAGATCAGCCCCTCCTTTAATCTCTCTGTTTCTACTTTAATAATTTATAACCACATATGGACTTTGTAATTTTGCCAGACCCGGAAAAATGGAAAATGTTAATCCCTGCCAGTAAGTTGCCAAATATCCCAGCATAAACAGGAGCAAACTTCTGCCTCAGAAGCTTCCGTAGATCTGGAGACTTCTTTGATCCAATAGTCTTCTCCAAGGATGCATTCCTAAAGTATCACATTAGTCATCTGTGTGGGTGAGTCCTGGTTCTGCAAACCTTTGGGTAATGCCTTATTTTTAATGGAATTAGCCTGTACAACAGAGGGATGGTCTCCTTGACAGAAAATACTACAATTTAGATTTTGGGGAAAAATATCTATTCCCAAATGAATTACTAGTTTTGCTGTACTGTAAAATAGAATTCCTTTATGCTAAAGATATTGGGCAGACTATAATCTATGCACTAGACATGAAACCATTTAGAGTCCATGTGTTATAGCTCTGAATTCTCAACACTAAAAGTAGCTAGAGGGTGCAAATTATAGATCAGAATTTAGTCACTAGATTAAAACCCCTTTGGAAGCTATGCATTAAATCTCTTTATATTCCCACACAGTGACCATTACATAGTAGATGCTCAATAAATGCTTACTTGACAGTCTGTAATTTCAATTAGTCTTTTTTCTTAAGAAAAAAAAAACTAGCCTCAACCTAACCATCACTTTTATTTGACTGTAGAACTCTACTCAGCCAAAGATATTGTCCATACTATAATCAATGAATTAAGTTAGAAACCATTTGGAATCTATGTATCAAGACTCTGTATTCCTAGAGCCTAAGGCAGCTGCGGGGGTCAATTTACAAACTAGATTAAAAACCATTTGGAGTTCTATGTGTTATGCTCTCTCTCTCTCTCACTCTCTCTCTCTCTCTCTCTCTCTCTCTCTCTCTCTCTCTCTCTGCATGTGTGTATATATACATATATATATACATATTCATATCTGTATACATATATATGCCTAAGAACCAATATAATATGACCTGGACTTCATAGACACTCAATAAATGTCTACCTGATGGTCTGTAAGTTCAGCTTGTCTGAAATAGAAATTTGTGGTGATCATGTCTTGAAGTAGAAATGCCAGTTCCCAGTCATCAGTTTGGAGATGCTAATCAGCAAGTATTCATTTAACTTTCATTGTTGGCCAGCACCATGATTGGCATTACAATACATTCATTTGGACATGCTGCAATCTAAAACATTACCTTCATGTCCCATCCCTAACCAAACAACTGCTTTTCTAAACTTCTCTATTTCTATCGAGTGTGCTAATGTCCTTCCAGTCTCCTAAGCTGACAACTTCAGCATTGTGACTCATCACCCTCCTTCACCTCATGTATCAAATCAGTTTTGGAATCTTTCCATTTCCACCTGAAAAACATATCTTGCATGTGGCTCCTTCTCACGACACAAGTGGCCACCAGGCTAGTTCAGTCCCATATTCCCTCATTTGTGTACTATGGCAGTTGCCTTTCCTAACTGAACTCTGCTTCAAGTCTTTCTCCTTTCAAAAACATCTACCACACCGCCACGGGTCCTCTTCAAGAATGAAGAATGAACAACAACCACCACACCACCACTAACAGAGTAATTTTCCTTAAGTACAAATCTTACCATGTCGATCTTCTCAATCCATTCCAGTAATTCCTTGACACTATGACCAAATACACATTCCTCTGTTTAACTCATGAAGTCCTTTATAACCTATTGCCATCCTACCTTTATAGACTCATTAGGTATTGTTCTCTTTACACACTGCAGTCCAGACAAACTGGCCTTCTTGCTCTGTGCTCACATATGCCCCTCCACCTGCTGTCTTCATGTCTTTGCTCTGGCTGTCTCCCAGACAGGAATGCACTCATCCCTCACCTCCCCCACTTAGAATCACTTTTCTCCTTAGAGACACGACTCTAAAACTACCTGATTCCCTCTCACCTCACCCTCAGCTATTAGTGTCCTCTCTCTGTAAACTACCCTGGATTTATTTTGTATGCAGAAGTTAAGTAGTTCAATGGATGGAATACTGGACTTCAAGTTAGGAAGAAGTGAGTTCAAATCTTGCCTTAGAATATTATTTCCTGTGTCTCTGAGCATGTCACATTGCCTCTGTTTCAGTTTCCTCAACTGTAAAATGAGGATCATAATAACACCTACCTCACAAGGTTGTTGTTAATAAAGCACTTAGCACAGTTCCTGGCACATAGTAAGTGTTTAATAAATACTTATTTCCTTCCTTCCTATATACTATACATACCTCTATGTATACACATTGAGTATACTGCATTTTCTTATATATTGTTTCCCTTTTTTAAATTTAAGGTCCTTGTGGGAAGGGAGTGTTTCACATTTATTTTTGTATACCCAGTGCCTCTCACAGTGCCTGAGTCATAGTAGAGTCTTAACAAATGCTTGTTAATTAACTGGCTGATGTGAAAGAAATGTACAACTTGACTCATGCCTTAAAAGAATATATAATCTGGGCCTAGGGAAAAGTCTTACACGTGGAAAATTTCATCAATAAGACAATATGGGATGTGGTATTCATTTGTGTGGTATTAAATATAAATGCAATAGAAATTCAGAGATGGGAGAGTACAATTTGGGTTAGTGTACTTGTGGAAGGTCTCTGGGGGAAAAAGTAGGAGCACTGAATAACTAGGAGTTACATAGATGAAAAGGCTAGGTTTGTAGCAATTTACAATTAAATGTCTTTGGTATGCTTCAATTAATATTTCATTTCTAAAATCCATTTCATTTCTGATTTAAAAACATTTATTGCAAAACTATCATCAAAGATCATTACAATTGTATTTGAAAATCAAAATCTATGTTTTCCTGTTTTCTTGAATTAAAGCCTTCACCAGGGAGCCTCTTTTCCTTGTAATATCAAACAAAATCCAAGTTCCAAAAAGTCAGACAGATTTATTCACTCTCCTTTCTAACATAAGCATACAGTAAAGAGTTCCTTGCCCTAATCCGATCTTCATTGAATTTTGCTCATAATTTAATCAATAAGGTAATAATGGCCTGCCAAGTTTCCTTAGGACAGAACTACTTAGTATACAGAAACAGTAAATTATCAAAGAGAGTCCCAGTGGCCTCAGTCTTAATGCAGCTCAAAAAGTGTTTAATGTGTCTCCTAGGTGTAACTTTTGCTCACTGGGACAATCTCACTGAACACATGACCCTACTTAAGTTTCATAACATCTCTGGTCTCTTTCTTCAGTGGCATTCTTGGATTGTTTGCAAAACAATTTGAAGTTCTTAAAAGAGGCATAAAATATTATCAGATATGGTTGAAGTAAGTTTAGTTTTGTGAAATGATACTGATTTTAAAAAATTATTTGAAGTCTAATTACAAACAAATTAATTTAAATATGTAATATGGGAAATGGAAAAGCTCAAAGGACTAACGATATAATACAAAGTATTATACATTGAAGTCATTACTAGAGTATGGTTTCAATTGACAGCTAGTATAGATGCTTAATCACTAGAGCCTGATCAAACTTTTAACCCTTTATTCCAGGTGACTAGGCTTTCCCAATCAAGAATAAAAAAGATTCTTCTGTTAGGATTCTGTTTGTATCTCTAAGCACCAAGGCCAGCGCCAGGCATATTTGTTGATTGATTGACATGTAAATAAGAACATATAAATTAACTTGGTGTTTTTCATAATGTATATGCACATGTATTCTCAAACCAACACAAGCCACATCAAGTTATCTTTTTTTGCCATCATCTACACAGAAAAGAGGCATCATGGGAAAGGGGAAAGAGCATTAGATTTACAGTAACAGGACTTTAAATTAAATTCCACTTCTGTTTATTAGCTATATGACCTTTAGCAATTCACTGAACCTCTCTGGGCTTCAGTTTCCTTATCAGTGGGGATTTTCTTTTTTGTATTGTTTTGGTTTGGGGAAGGATTTTTCAGTCTAAAACTATTACTTCATCAGAGTATAAAATTCCTTTTACCAATGCAAACCAGCAATCTAGATTTGCCCAGGTTATTGAATTTTTAAGCAACTTGCCAATTTTAAGCAACCTATGTGTGTCAGGGGCAGGATATGATCTCACATCTTTCTCACTTTAAGTTTGGCCTGCTTATCTACTCCACCATTCTGCCTCTTAAATACACATAATGCAAGTTTGTTGAGAGTAAAATATTTTTGTTTTTCTAACCCTAGTACCTACCACAGTGCCTGACATAGAGTAAATGATTAATACATGTTTGTTAGTTGATTGATGTACTAAAGACTACATGAATTAACTTGGTAGTCCCTTTGGTATTGTACCAATATCCATAATCCAAAACCAATGTGATACATATAAAGAAGTGACATTGGCGAAGAGACAAATATGTCAATAAACAAAATAACTGAAAATACTGCCCTCATTCCACCACAACAAAAGGCAGAGAAATGGAATTACTGCACTCACTATAGTATATTCTACCTGTGTTGAGGTGGATACAATGCTGCAGTCACCTTGCCACAAACACACTGAGACTCAGTGCATTATCTCTTCGACAGGCTAATCTCCATACTTAGTTCTTCTGATCACTAGGGATCTTGAATAGGATGTTTTGCCATCCAACAAACTAGCACCAGTGGGATGCCAGCTGGAGTTGTGTCATGAAAACTTGGCCCTAATTCCAAACCCAACAATGTGTTGAAATTAGGGCATATTATTTACTTACTTCCTGGCTATATACTTACCACTGATGATTAGAGATCACTAATAATGGCTTATGCTTGTATGAACCCTTCACCCAAGGGGATCGCAAAGCACCAAATGAATCATGGAAGAATTGTTCAACTTTTCTTCCACAGAGTGTTTTTATAAACTTAGTTTTGGGACAAGGGAGAGTATTTTTCTGAACGGAAAAAATTCTCCTGAATATATCTTTTTGGGGGAAGAATGTATGCGTTAGTGGGCATTGTGGACAGCATACTGGTTTAAATCAAGAGAATAGAGTCTGGTAAGATCCAGTTCTCTAGACAAAGATATACATGGTTTTTGCCTTTTCATCTTTTTTTCTTTCCATTTCAATCATCTATCCATTTCTCTGCTCTATAATGGTAATAACTAGATATGAAGGATATATTCCTTCCTTGTCTCCAACTTTCAGATCATTATCAACTTTCAAGGCTCAGTTCAGTTGCTACCCTCCATATGCAACCCACTTCCTCAGTACCAGCTATTAGTATTCTATCATTCCTTATAAATACTACTAGAACACTTTCTATGTTCTCTTTGTTGTCTCCTTCAGTCCTTAATTATATCATAATATAGTTGCATGTATACAGCTTATTTGCACGTATGATACATCCTCCCAGTAGAACATAAGCTCATGAAGACAGGAACTTTTTTTTCATTTTTGTCTTTGTTTTGCTAGTGCCTAACTTTGTTGTTCAGTCATCTCAGTCATGTCTGACTCTTTATGACTCTATTTGGGGTTTTCTTGGCAAAGATGGTAGAGTGGTTTGCCATTTCCTTCTCCTGATCATTTTACATATGAGGAATTGAGGCAAGCAGGGTTAAGCGACTTGACTAGGGTCACACAGCTAGTAAGTGTCTGAGGCCAGATTTGAACTCAGGAAGATGAGTCTTTCTGACTCCAGGCCCAGCACTCTATCCACTGAGCCACCTACTTGCCCTAGTGCCTAGCAGATAGTGTTTAATAAGTATCTATTGAATTGAGTTAGTGAGATGCATAGTCTCCGTCCCTCCTCTAATACTTAGACATTTATATTAATATTTGGCCAGAAACTGCAATATGGTCAAACTTTTCACCTACCAAATGATCAACTCAACTGAATCATGTATGATACAACTGTGAAATTGATAGTTTGCAGCAAATTTGACCCCATCATTTGTACCATGATAAAATCTAGTTAATGGGATCACTTCCTGAAAAAAGTAATGGCAATGTGGAACATTGAGAAACTGAGGTGGTCACTATATTCACTGAAGTTTAGATTGTTCAAATTGGGGAAAGAAATTTTTTTGTGTTTCAGACATGTCCAACCCTTTGTAGCCACATTTTAGGTTTTCTGGGCAAAAATACTTGAGTAGTTTGCCATTTCCTTCTCTGGTGAACAGAATTATATAAAAACAGAGTTGAAAGAAGCCTTGGAGATCAAGCCCCTTTCTACTAAAAGAATCCCCCCTATAACGTCCCTTCCAAGTGGGCATCTATCCTCTATTTGAATTCTTAAAGTGTTTGGGGGAATTCGTTACTTTTATTCTTTATTATGAACTTAATCATGAAAAAATACAAATATTTCAGTATTCAAAAAAGCAAAAAAAAAGAGTTTTTGTAAGAAAATGTGGACCATCACACAAAATTTTTTAAAATGTCAAAATAACAAAGTAACACTGCTTTTGAAGTCAGCCTTTTCCACTGTTGAATGACTTCAAATATGAAAGTTCTCTTTATTTTCATGTTAAATTTACAACTTCTGCAACTTCTAAACTTTGGTCATAGCTCTGATCTCTAGATAGACCAAAGTAGAATAAGTTTGATTTCCCTCTTCCATACAGTAGCCCTTTAAATGTTTGAAATCTTGACTTGGAGTCATTGCACCTCCTTCCTCACCTTCCCCCACTTATCTTGTCCTGGCCAAACATTTCCATTAACCAAAATTTATCATGATAAACATACAATATATTTTTCAGAGCTACCACAATTCTATTGTATGGTCTCAAAAAAGATTTAGAATTGGATCTGAGCTATAATCTATTTCCACTGTTTTAGGCCCTTGACCTCACTTAACAAGGCTTTTTCCTTAGTATCTTGAAGCCCTCTCAAGATATACTTAAATCATCCATTAATATGGCTAGCTCAAGAAATGAAGAGGTTTAGATAACCAGGGCACTTTTCTTTCCTTCTGCAAAATCATGTCTCATTTCCTCCTTGCATTCATATCTCTGGCAATGTAATTCTTTTTGATTTTTAACTATAATTTACTAGACACTCAGAGTATTAAGTCCTGATGTAGTAATATAAATCTGTAGAGATTCTAAGCATATCTCCCATAATCAGTTATACATTTGCATGTGTGTGTGTGTGTGTGTGTGTGTGTGTGTGTGTGTGTGTGTGTGTGTATATATATATATATATATATATATATATATACAGCTGATAGATAAATAGATGGATGGAAGGAAAAAGAGAAAAAGAAACAGAGACAGAGAAGGAAGAGGGAGAAATGAAGGGGGAAAGGGGAGGAGAAGAGGGAGAGAGGAGACGGAAAAGGAGAGAGAGAGAGAAGGAGTGAAAGAGAGAGAGAGAAAGAGAAAGAAAGAGAAAAAAGAGAGAGAGAATTGGATTCAGGTACAGACATAGGTACAAGTATACAGGTAGGTATACAGGTACAGATATCCTGTGATTTCATTGGTATAGGAAACTCCCTCTACCAATGCAGGCAGGTCAACACCTCTATACTACAACTTAAAGTCAAAAAATTTCCTAAAACACCAAGCTATTAGTTAAATTGCCTAAGGTCACAAAGGCTTTGTCAGAGGCAAAACTTTAACTTAGATCTTCCTGGCTTCAAAATCAGCACTCTATCCACTATGCCACAGCTGCCTGTCATACATATCTACATACATACATACATGCATGTATATACATAAACATAGATTGTGTGTTTTATATATGTGTAAATTTGGGGAGGTAAATTTGGGGTATTTTTAATTAAGCAAGGCATACTGTTGTTATATTTAAAATATGAGGATTCAATATCAGTACACTCCACAGCCAGAATTCCATTTTTTACCTTGATACGAGTTCCTTCTTACCAGATAGCTAAACTGTTGCCAGTAGAATATATTTAAATGTTCCCTATTGAAAAATGTTGTTCTTTAAGATTTTCCATGAAGCACTGTTATATTCAAAGAAAGAAAGAAAGAGACGTCATCATCCTTTTGACATTCTTTCCAAAAGACTATTTAAAGGTATTTGTAATATTAAAAAGGCAGCTAAATGGCCCAGTGGATGAGGGCTGAGCCTGGAGTCAGGAAGATCCAAGTTCAAAGGCAACCTCAGACACTTACTAGCTGTGTGCCCCTGGGCAAGTCACTTAAATCTGTTTGCCTCAGTTTCCTCATATGTAAAATGAGCTAGACAAGGAAATGGCAAACCACTCAAGTATCTTTGCCAAGAACACCCCCAAGTGGGGACACAAAGAGTCAGACACAGCTGAAACAACTGGCTAATAACAATTAATATTAAACTAAATCAAAAACCAACAAACGGTCCATCTCAATTTTATTGCTCTCAGAAAACTGTCATTTTCTTAACCATCTCTTACCTAAAATGCAAAAGAGTCAAGTAATATTGGTGCTTTTATTGCTTTTTTGTCAATAGCTTCAAAAGTTATATTTTGGGCAAACAAGTTAAAAAGCCAATATGAGTTCTAAGTAAGACTTCAATCTAGCACTGTAATTGCCACAGGTATCAAATTGCTGTAGAAAGTAGAAAGTTAAACCAAATGTTTAACAAAAGGAGAATTTCTATTATTTCCAAATAGATAATTGAATCCCCACTATTTTAGGTTTATTTTAAATATTATTTAAGATCACCTTCTAGCCATTTTGCAACAATATTCCAACATACACATAATATGCATTAGCTAAGAACTGGATGTTCTCAGCTGTAAGTTTAAACTACCTTAGTGTGTTTATAATAAAGTCTTTCAATGAAGATCAAAGTTGTTTTACATTTCTTGCTTTGTAGCACTTAAACCAAATACAGGTCATCCTTGATTAATTATGATTTGGTTCAATGAAAATTCCATTATTTCAAATTTCATGATTGCCTATGCTGTCCTCAGCTAATAGAGTTATAGCTACATGTTTGCACAAATTCACAAAGAAAGTGATTCAAATTTTTATTTTATTTGGAAAGTAAATAAGTGGTTTAAAATATTTATTTTAGTGTGGTTTTTAAATTAATTTGAGAAATGCAAATTAGTTAAGGCCAATTAAAGTTGTCAATTACCTTTTTTTAAATTTGTTGTTTCCATTTCCATATCATGGTTTTGCAGTCATAAATATAATTATGCAATGCCAATGTACTTAATGCAAAGTAGAACCATAAGACAAAGTTGATTCTTAATGTGAAAAGCTTGGCATGAAATTCAGGAAGAAACAAAAGCAGACTTTTAGCATTTTACTAAATGTTTTCTTTCCCTATGTTTTCCCTATGTTTCCTTTCCTTCTTCACCACTCTTTTGTTAATATAATAAGCCATGTGACAGTTTTGCCTTTTGATTTTTATAAATAAATAAATCTCTCTTACCACCAGTCAGATGGGAATTTTGGGACCCAGGACAACTATTACAAAACAAACTCTCCTATAATAATGGAGTACTAGATGCTAACCTATGACAGCAGGGACCCAGGACAACTATTACAAAACAAACTCTCCTATAATAATGGAGTACTAGATGCTAACCTATGACAGCAGGTTTCAGAGATCCATTACGGTGAGGGAGTTACTATGCATTGGAATCAGGGAAGATCAAGAGAAGGGCTTGCCTAATCTTGTAGCTTCCTATTTTAATTAATGCTTCCTAATTTGGTTCTAAGCTCTGTTGTTTCTACACTGTGGAAGTACTACAAATGCAGTTAATGCCCTCTAAATGTGGTGCTCTGTGACAAAGCTCTAGTCACCTCACCCTAATTATGACTCATGAAACAAGTGCACCAATTTGTTTTAAGCACAGATCAATATGTGTATGTGTATATAGATATATATAGATATATAGATATATATAATACATATTTCACTTCTCCTTTAGAAGACAGTAGCAAAATGAAAGAAAAACATTTTCTTTACAAGCTACAAAAAAAAAATTCTAAGCATTTTTTGGGAAGGAGGTATTGAAAGGGTGGTGTTAAACCTGCGATTTGATTAGGGTCTGCAACTCCTTGCTCCGATGCAAATCAGCAATTGTTCTGCAATTTATTGTCTTAGAGATTTGCCAGGGGACACAGAGAATAATTGGCTTGCCCCATGGTTACTTCAGACTTGAATCCAGACCTTCTTAATTCTAAAGCCAGCATTCTATCCACTGTAACTCAGTTTTCTCTAAGATGTATTGTCATGTTATTCTAAAAAGAAGCAGTATTTAAATCAGCATTTTTTTCTGGAAAAAAAAACACATATTTGCTGGTATTCTAATTTTAAGAGGAAAAAAGAAAAAAGTTATCAGTCAATTTTTAAAAATTTTGCAGAAATGTACTTCAAATCATCTTAAGAGCTAAATGAATTGAGAGGGAAAATATGGTTATTTTATATTTCCTAATGAGATGTAGTGGATAGAGAGCTGGCTTTGGGAAGATGTGGATTGAAGTCCTTACTCTGATGCATTGTGACTGTGTGACTCTGGGCAAGTCATTTAACAAACTCTTGATTCCTGCTGCTCTCCACCCCCCATTTCTCTAAGGTTATGAGGAACCTATACCTGCCTCCATCTCCTATTGGTGAATTCCTTCCAGGGGTCTCCATTTGGAATATGGGTACAGGCCTCATTCTCCTCCCAGCCATGCTTCTAACTAACTGACCACGATCCATCACCATCACTCAACTGCCTTCTCACCCTAGTTTACAATTTTCCTCCTTCATGGCCCATTTCTCTCATTCTCAAAGCATTTCTTTCTTGAGAGACAGAACATAGCCTTTAAACCCAAACGAAGATGATGCCCAATTCAGTCAACATTTTTTTTATGTATCTTCCTTGAGACCCACAGTTTAAGAAGCACTGAAGGGGCTGCAAGTAGAAAACGTTTAAGAAGCCCTGTTCTAAGTGACAAGTACTGTGTTAGGCTCTGAGAATAAAAAGATAGGAATGAAATAGTCCATTAGACTTTGAATTCTTTGAAAGCAAGCACAAAGATTTTTTTTTAATTTGTTTTGGGTTTGGCTTTTTTTTTAAACTTTGTATCCTCAGGGCTTAGCACGGTGCTTGGCACACAAATGAATTTAGCAGATTCTGGTCCACTGACTGACTCACTGCTCCCAAAACTGAACACCCTCAAGCTATAATGATACATCCAAAGAGGAAGGCTGACAAATTCCAAATACGCTAACGTCTGCCTTGCAATACAAAATATAGACACAAATGAGAAATAAAGATGGAGAGATGTACTCTATAGAGCTTCCTCTTATACAATGATTACATAGAAACTAGTGAATCACATGTTTAACTATCTGTGGTTGTTTTGTTTTTGTTTTGTTTTGTTTTGTTTTGTTTTTTAGCTGCTAAGTTTACTGGCTCAGACCAGGAGGTGACTTAAGGGACCTCAAGGCTAGGATCAGTTCCAAAATAGACTCAGGAAACTTCTGCCCATCCTGAATACATCTTGAAATTTTCAGAGGCATATTGGATCTCCTTTTCCTTCTTTCTGTTCCCACTCATGAAGTTTAAAGTATTCTGAAGGGATTCTGGCCATTTCAAGTTGCTATGACCTCCAGAAACCATCTAACACCCCTTGGAATGCTAAACAGTACGGAAGTTATCTGTTCTGCCAAGCAGCAGGCCCAGGATAGATTTCCCAGAACCAAGTACGGACCTCCCAGATTTCACCTGGTCTAGATCTTCAATACCTACAACCAGCAAAGGTCTCAGAACCACCCTAAGGAATGGCCTTGCAGAGCTATAAGACCCACTTTCTGTTACTGTCAAATAATGAGAAGCCATGTAGAATCAAAGATATAACAAATGTCAGCAAGAAAATAATCATTATATACAAGTTTATGGCAGCAAGTTGTTTGAGCTACTATGACTTGTTTTTCATGAACAATTTGCCTGCTAAAGCTGTTTAAATTCTGGACTGTCACACACTGAGTCACAGGGGAGAACAGGAGACAACCTGCCCCCTTCAATGCAATTGTTATAAACTTGGACAATTAACTTCTTTACATGCCCTTAAAAAACCCTTTCTCTTGAAATATAAGAAAATATAGTATGACAAAACTATATATGTAAATATATACGTATATGTATATGTGAAGCATTTGGTATAGAGGGGAAATCATAGAGCATAATGCTTAATTTTTCATCTGTTAAATGGGAATTAATAATAGCTAGCAGTTAAGTGACTCTTTACAAATGCTATTGCATTTGATCCTCACAATAACCTTGGGGGTTATGCCATTATTGTCCCCATTTTACAGATGGGGAACCTGAGGAAGCCAGAGGTTAAATGGCTTGCTCAAGGATACATAATAAGCTTGAGGCCAGATTTGCCCTCAGATCTTCCTGATTCCAAATAACAGCACTCTGTCCACCATACCACCCAGTTAACTCTATGCAGCTGCTTCTAATTCACATTTCTTTGTGAGGCACAAATGAAATAAGGTATGTAATATGTCTGTCTCATAGTAAGGGCTTAATAAATGTTTGCTGACTGACTGATAGAAGTGTTTTGCATCTGAATGTCAAATATTGTTCTTCTGACATTCCAAACTATTCTACAATTCTCTTTTTCAGGAACTACTCTCATCACTTCTTTTTTCACTCTTTTTGTTTTCTTCCTTCTCTTCCTGCTCTGCCACTTGATACCTATATACTGACCTTGGTTAAAATTCATTAACCAACTTTGACCCCAGTTTCTTTATCTGTAAAATGAAGAGAGGATGCAGACAATGGTTTTTAAGATCCCTCCCAGATCTGAATCTATGAGTCTGTTATCCTATCATCTTCTCTTCCAAAGTGGTGGGTGGATGGTGTGGTCAAATGGGAATACATTGTCCAGGAAGGAATAATTTTAAGTGTTTTCTCCTCACCTCAAGCACTAAAGGTATCTTGAAATACCAAATATGCAGAAGTTGTTGTCAAAGTTCATAAGCCCAAAGGGCTTTTAGGTCCTCCTAAATGCAAAAAACAAATAACAATTAACATTTTTATAGCTCTTTGAGATTTGCAAAGTATAAAGTGAAAAGTGCTATTTACACACATCATTTCATTTGGTATTCATAACAACCTTTTGAGGCAAGTATTGTAGGCCTTATGGGCTCCATTTTACGGATGAAGATATTGAGGCCAAAAGATAATAAATGCTTTCTCTTAACCCATAGCTAATAGGTGTCTGAGTAAGGCTTCAAACACAGGTTTCCCTAACTTGGAGTCTGGTACTTTATCTACTACCATTGAGTATTATGTGATAAAACATCCTATTTACAAGTCATGGTAGGAAAGAACACTACATTAATTGAAGAATTATCTCACATTCTCTAAATGGAATAAGATACTTATCCAGGCTGGGGATCTTGGGGACTGTTAACTTATTTTTAATAAATTTTTATAACTTCATTTAAAAATAAATATTTTCCTTTTTATTTCTGTGTATTGAGGCCACTAGGCTGTGCAGAAGATAAGCACATGGACCTAGCATCAGGAAGATCTGAGTTCACATCCAGCCTCATACACTTAGTAGCTTTCTGACCCTGGGAACGTCAACTTACTCTCTATCTCAATTTCTTCACTTGTAAAATGAGGTATAGCATCTGCCTCTCAAGATTGTTGTGATGATGAAATGAGAATATTTGTAAGGTACTTTACAAATTCAGCTTTTTCCACTTACAAAGAAGAAGAAAGAAAGAAAGAAAAAGAAAGAAAGAAAGAAAGAAAGAAAGAAAGGAAGGAAGGAAGGAAGGAAGGAAGGAAGGAAGGAAGGAAGGAAGGAAGGAAGGAAGGAAGGAAGGAAGAAGGAAGGAAGGAAAAAGAAAGAAAGAAAGAAAGAAAGAAAGAAAGAAAGAAAGAAAGAAAGAAAGAAAGAAAGAAAGAAAGAAAGAAAGAAAGAAGGAAAGAAAGAAAGAAAGAAACTCTACATTTAGAGGCTCAGGACCATTTACTACCTGTGTGACCTTCAGTAAGTCACAGAACCTCTCTGGACTCCAATTTTCTCATCTGTAAAAGTAGAATAATATGTTAATACTTGCACTACTTATCTCTAAGGCAACAGTTCTTGGTCTTTAAAATTTATTGAGGACCCCTCCCCCTCAAAGAGCCTTTGTTTAAGATATTTACCATATTAGAAATTAAAATATCTTCTTGTTGCTATGAAAATAGTTTTGACCTCCCAGACACACACATGCACACACACACACACACACACACACACACGCCTCTTAAAGGATGTAAGGCACCTCCAAGAGTCTCTTGATCACATTTTGAGAACTGCCTCTCTAAAAGATATCTCTGTTTCTGTCTGTCTGTCTGTCTGTCTCTCTTACTCTCACTCTCACTCTTGCTCTCACTCCCCCCATCCATATTTTCTGAAAAACTTGGAGTCTTAGAAATTTGTCTGAGTCACCAAAAGATTAAGTGACTTGCCCAGAGTCACAGATAGCATGTGTCAGAGGTGAGATGAATTCAGGATAGAAAGACCAGTTTTCAATCTCCTACCTACACCATGCTGCTTCTCATAGGCACTACTTAATTCTAGGAATCAAGATAAAACATATCAAAATGCTTTATAATCTTCAAATCATTATGTAAATGTAAATTGTTTCATCATACAGTATGTGGTTCTTCCTATAAGTATTTAAAAAGAAGGGGTTTAGAAGAGAAAAAAAATGGTGGTGTGTTTCATTGAAGGTTTAGTATCCTAGTCTCAGAGATGGAAAAAAGACTACGTAGAAGCATAGCAGAATCAGTCCTAAGCTAAAAGAACAGATGAGATAGCACCACTCTTCATTAAGTAGAGAGATGGGGAGTTATAATTGCTAAATATTGCATATACTTTCAAGCTGCAGTCACTGTCTCAGTTTGTTCTGATTTTAAATCTTTCTTTTTGTTTCAAGAGAGGGTGATTTTCCTTTTTTGAGGGGGGGGCACCCACATATCCAGAAATGACTATGTTGTTAAAAGTTCATCAATAAAATTCACTTTTAAGCAAAGAGAAAGGAAAAGAAAAGAAGAGGCAGAACTATTTTCATGAAACAGAAATTGATTTTTTTTAAGTATAGGGGGGATCCCAAGAAAAGGCTACTACCAAAGTACCAGATGATTGGTGGTGAGAAGAGGCTCTCTCCACAAGGTGGAAAGAGCACTGGGTTGGGAGTCAGAGAACTTGGATTTGAATTTGGGACCCTCTACTTAATACATCTGTGACCCTGAGCAAGTGACTTCTGGGCCTCAGTTTCCTCAGTTTCCTCATCTATAAAATGAAGAGATTAAGCTAGATGATCTCTGAGGTCCCTTCCAGCTCTAAACCCTACCATCCGTAACAGATGGTATCTTACACATGAATCAAGAAATTCTACATTTACTTTTAATGTCTAAAAAAGAGTTTTCTATGATGGCTATAAAATTATGTAGTAAAAAGAAATCTAGAAAGATCATATGGTCTCATCCAGGCAGAACTTCAACTAAATGAGCCCAGAGGGATGCACCTATTCAATTCAAAGTCCTCCAGGAAGAGAGGTTCTAAAATCTGCCTCAGTGACCTTTCCAGCATCTCTCACACTTACAGTAAGAAACTTGTTTCCCCTTGTAATGTTCAAACTAAACTTCATCTGGAAAAAAATTATGACCCATTTTTTGTTTAGTCATCAGTGGGAAGTAAGCACAAATAGACTTTCCCTTGTTGAAATTTCATATTCACAGAACTTTTTCAATTAACCTTTCTACTCCGATCCTAAAGTTACTAATGCTATAAGCAAACTAGTTAGCTGAAAACTGAATTCAGACTCATTTCTTTCTGCTCCAAATATTTATCTACAGCTTGTTAGACTTGGGCTTTGCTTTCCTCTTAAGGATGGACCTCTGTGGGTATGTATTTAGTAATAGCCAAGTAATGAATGGTAATTTTAGTCTCAGGGTCAAAGCAACTTGAACCTGTAGCACATCTTCTGTAGCTATGAAGAACCTTTTCAGCATAATGTTATGGATTTTGTAACAAGCCCAAGCTGTAATAGGAAAAAAAATTCTCCATGTACTTCTAAAATCTGAATAGGGTAGTTTTTTTCCCCTTCCATCAGAAATCTTATTCTAAAAAAAATTCTTCAACTTTTTTGGACAGAGTAAGAACAGAAGTGCTTACATGGTATTTCAGCTTCCAGATATCAGATGTGATTTATTACAGAGGAAGACAGCAGGTCCAATGGCTCTAACTGGCTTAGGAAAAGCCATTCTGTACTTTCTGCTTAATCATGTTAGTAGTCATCTTAGCATTTCATTGCATTTCAGGTGCATTTCAATAGGAGTAGCACTGTTAGTGTCATATATTAAAAATAATCGGAAAAACTCAGGTTGTCTTCTTGGCTGGGAAAGCAGTAGGAAGGTGTATCCAAATGGAAATAGCATAAGATTTTAAGACTTACAGAAAGTACTGTTTGAGGAACTAAGTCAGTGTGTACTTTGCAAAAACTTGTCACTCCTAAGTGTCAAGACCTCTAAGAACTCTGTTTATTCCTTAAATCTATAAGGAGGCAACATAAGAGATTAGGAAAGGGATAGAGACTGCTCTAGGAGACTCCTCGGTAAGGAAGCTTTCTGTGCCAAAGCAGGTCAGAAAACTTTCTGCTACTTACAATCTTAAAGAGGTTCCTAGAACATTGAAAAGGTAGGTATTGTAGGGTCACATAACCAGTATGTGTCTGAAGTGAAACCTAAACCCTGGTCTTTCTGGCTTCAAGACCTGCCTTGTATATCCTATGCCACAAAATATAAATAAAGATCAATAGCTTTAAAAATAAATGAGAACACTTTTACCAATTTAAAAGTCCTCACATTTTTTGGATTTTCTTTGAAGTGAGAGAATTATTACTAATCATGGGTGAATGCTACCCACTGTTTCTTGAGATGAAACTTCTGTGGGATGAAAAGAAGGCAATATGACTAATCACCACAAAAGGAGTTGGCTGCTATTTTATATTTTTATGAGAAATTTTATGGGGAAAAAGACTCACATTCATCTATGTGAGTGGAAGAAACATGCAGTGATTTATTTGTATATAGAGGAAATAAGCCAGTAAGTAGTGAAAATGGAAAGAAAGGCAGCTTTTGGACCTCCCAGGCTCATCTAGAATTGATATTGAAATATATATAGCTAAATGATAGCAACTCAGTGAATTTCATTGAGGTAGCACAGTAGACAGAGTGCTAGAGCTGAAGTCAGGAAGACCTGAGTTCAAATCTGGCCTCAGAGACTTACTTGTTGTGTGACCCTGGATAAGTCACGTAAACCTGTGCACCTCAGTTTCCTCATCTATAAAATGAGCTGGAGAAGGAAATGGCAAACCATTCCAGTATATTTGCCAAGAAAACCCCAACAAGAAGTCAGACATGACTGAAAAACAATTAAAAGTAAATTTCTATGGTAAAATTATTTCTCTCTCAATTTCTCCCTCAGTCATTGACTTTAACAAACATTTGTTAAGCACCTACAATGCAGATGAGTCTTCCTGACTCCAGGTCTGGTGCTCTATCCACTGCACCACCTAGCTGCCCCATTCACATTCTAATGGAGGAGGAGAGGAGAGACAACTTTTAAATAACTAAGTACATACAGAACATATACAGAGAAGTTGGGAGGTAATCTCAGAAGAGAAGGCACAAATAGCTGGAGGAAAGGACGAAGTACTCTTGCAGGAAATGGATTTTGAACTGATCCTTTCAGGAAACCAGGAATTCTATGAAGTAAAGGAGGAGGGAATACATTCTAGTGCAAAATTTTCATAAAAGAGATGCGAGTAAAATCTTCAAACTAATATAGCGAACTTGACTTCATTTAGTTTCTGGCAGAATTCTAGAGCTAATTATTGAATGGCTTTTTGGAAAGCTTTTGGAAAGAGGGGTATTTATCACTAAGTACCAATAAAAGTTCTTCAAGAATAGATCATGTGGGGCATCTAGGTGGCGCAGTGGATAGAGCACCAGCTCTGAAGTCAGGAGGACCTGAGTTCAAATCCGGCCTCAGACCAAACACTTGACACTTACTAGCTGTGTGACTCTGGGTAAGTCACTTAGCCTAAAAAAAAATTAATTTTTAATTTTAATTTCTAAAAATAGGGTTACTAGCAAGAAGATATTGGAATATCATAGAATGACAAATGATGATGGTGATATTTATGTAGCACTTTAGGTTTATGAAATTCTCTAGATACATCAACTCATATGATCTAGTTCAAGCTTTCCTAACTTGGGTACAAGTTTCTCCAGCCTTGTACCCCAGGGAGTACAGGAAGTTTTTCAGGAGAATATGGAAAAATAATTTTTTATTGTATTTCTTATGTACAAATATAAGGTAAACTCTAGAACTTGTTTTGTATTAAATTGGAGCACAGGAAGGTTTATTGAAAGCCAAAGGGTTATTTGGGCCAAAAACAAAAAAATGGGAACCCCTGATATGTAATCTTCTTGAGGTCAAAGACTGTTTCATTTTTCTAAATGCCTAGCATAAAGCACATAGGATTTCTAAATGTTTGTTGAATTGAATTGAATGCACAAATTGGCAACAATCCTATAAAACTGGATCTGTGGATATTATTATCCCCATTTCTATATGTAGCATACCAAGATTTTAGTGTTTCATAGGATTTCCAGACCAATTTTTTGAAACTCTAAAATTTTTTAGCATACTACAGTATTTTCTTCATGGGCTACTAATTGGCATAGCAATTTTCTAAAGTTTGTCAATTAGTAATAACATAGGAGCAAGGCCAGGCTAACCCAGAATTATGAAACTTCTACCTCCTGTTCCCTCCTCCACTTTTCTTCCATTTTCTAGTGCTCCCTAACCTTGCCACATTACACATGTTCCCGTTCTTCCTGACTCTCTGTTGTGGTGCCCACTTCAGGGCCGTTATTCTTAGCATGCACCTATACTCCAGATCCATCTTTTTTTTTTTTTTGGCTAGGCAATAGGGTTAAGTGACTTGCCCAAGGTCACACAGCTGGTAAGGGTTATGTGTCTGAGTTCGGATTTGAACTCAGGTCCTCCTGAATCCAGGGCCAGTGTTCTATCTACTCCACCTCCTATCTGCCCCTAGATCTATCTTTCTATCCCTCTCACAACTACATTGGGTCCAGCTCTCAACTAGCTAGCAAGTTGAAAATCCTGTGATAAGCTAATTTTATACAAAACCAACTGTTGTTTGTCCTTTTTCAAAGTGGATTAATGGCCTCACATCACAGGGTGATGTCTTGACTCCTTTGTGGATTGGATTTAAATGAGGCAGAGTTGCACAAAGTCATAAGCAAAACGAAAGTCAGGATGACTGGCAATGGCCCAAGATGCAGTGGATGACCTTGCCATCTTCTATGTCTGACCAAGCTCGAAGTGCCCCACAGCTTTATCCACCTTCATGGCCATTGGAACAAATTGTTCTCATCCACCCACTCCTCTGGGGAAAGCCTTCACATGCTTGGGTTAGACATTCCCCTAACTCACCAATGGTCCATCAGTTACCCTCAACATGGTTTAGTCCATCAGCTGAGACAACTGATGACTTATAGAAGGATATTAACCATTCCAGAGACATTTGCCTTTGCATTTTAATAGGGCTCTCAAGCAGAAGGAGAAGAAAAATCTTTGATGATAGCATTATCTATGGGTATCAATGATAAATATTTGAGGGCAAGGGGATCTTCATTTTGAACCCTTCAAATCATACAGAGCATATTGTTATAGAAAAGTTTCCATTGTTGAAATCACTGGCTTTTCTTAACATTCCAGGGCCTATTAAATGAGGAAAGATATTAAGCAGCCTGGATCTTTTTGTAGTTATCTGATGGGAAATGGATGTTATAGAATGTTCATTTAAAATTCCTCTGATTCTTTCACATTGTTTTGATAATTCATAATAAGCAAGTTCTAAACACTGAGCACTGATACAAAAGAAATGGAAGACACCAGCCCTACCTTACGATACAAGACTACAATCTACTTAAAGAAATTAATTATCTAGTTTGAAGAATTTATTCTTCATCTGGTGTTGGCATTTTTGGATATATAGTGAAAGTGCCCACCCAGATGTATAATTTTTACATTGATGACAAAGAACTCTTCTTTACCTATTGTTTATTATAGTCTCAATTTCTACTTAGAAAAACTTAGGGATATAAAATAAACCAGGCTACAAATATTTTTACATGCTTACAACATGAGGTACAATGAAAAGACTCCTAGCTCTGGAGTCAGAACTCTGTGTTCAAGTCCCATCTCTAACACTACCTGTGTGACCTGGGGAAAGTTATTTAACCTCATTAAGCCTCAGTTTCCTCAACTGTAAAATGAAAAGATTGGATTAGATGGCCTTTGAGATCACTTCCAGTTTTCTATCTATGATCCTGGGACTTGAGTTTCAATCTTCACTCTGCTATTTACTATGCATATGTCTATAGGCAAATCAACTTCTCATCCATAATAAATATCATTACTAATAATAATAACAGTATTTATATGGTACTTTAAAATTTACAAAGCACTTTGCAAATATTATCTCATTTGATCCTTGCAATAATCCTCAGAGATAGGTGCTATTGTTAGCTCCATCTGCTGAGACAAGTAAGGAAACTGAGGTAGAGAGAGATCAAGTGACTTGACCAGGGTCACATAGCTAGTAAGCATCTGAGGCTGGATTTTAACTTAGGACTTCCTGACTGAGATAATGGGGTGGTACTTGATTATTTCTAAGGTATATTCCAGCTCCTAAAGTATGTTCTTGTAATTCTAAGTTGATTTTTTAAACCAAAATAGTATCATTCTCACCAAATTTCTCTTTATGAGAGGACTGGCCTAGATGATTTTTAGGTACCTTCATCCTTAAGAATATATGGCTCTTTGTTTGGGTTATCAGTATATTAAACAGAAGAAGCCAGACGGGCACTTCTTTATTTTACCAGCACTTCTCCCAGGCCAGTTTGATACAGTCCAGTTCCACAAGCATTTATAAATTTCTTTCTTTGTGGTGAACCACTCAGGGCTAGGCTTTGAAGACATAAAGAAAAAAAAAATTAATTCCTACCTTCAAGGAGTTCTATTGAGTCTGTGGAAATTACCTGTAAATACACAATCCAGGATTCAGGAACAATTAGTGATTATATCTTGCTCAGTTTAATTATCAAGGGGTTAGTATGACCTAGGCAGCATACTTTCATGATGTTTTGTAAGGGCAGGCTCCAGAGCAGTTGGCATTAAACATATTTGCCAGTGACATGAGTGAAGAGCAATGATCTCATTAAGTCACCCAGGTGACAACACCTGTTATAAAGAATAAGGATCAGAATACAGTAGTGTCTTTAAAAGGTGAAGAATGCATCAAGGGACAAGTACACAATGAAAAGCCCACATACATTAATTACTGAGAACACTTGGTTTTGTGGGAGTATAGAAAAAAGCAGTGCAAGGATAATCACTGACTACAAGCTGAGTGTATCAACCATAGAACAAATATCCTTGGGTCCTTCTTTCCCTCACCCCAGCAACCATCATCTGACAGCATATGAACATTAGGACAATAATGACTAGTTGACCTTAGTAGAGTCTAGTATTCAATTCCAGGTTCCAAATTATAAGCTGTGATAAGATGTGATTAAATGAAAGGGAATTTAGAGTAGAATAATAAAATTATTCAAGATTAGATGATAGTCTCAAACTCTTGTAATTACAGAGGCTAGAAGAAAAAGAAAGCAGAGGAGTGACTTAATAATGGAATTCATGCTGGTGACCAGATGCCATCCATCTGCACTCAGCACAGAGATAGAAAGAAATTAACTTAAATATCACATAGAATAGATGAAGACTTTTGTCAGTGGTGATTTTATGAAGAAGAAGAAGAAGAAGAAGAAGAAGAAGAAGAAGAAGAAGAAGAAGAAGGAGAAGGAGAAGGAGAAGGAGAAGGAGAAGGAGAAGGAGAAGGAGAAGGAGAAGGAGAAGGAGAAGGAGAAGGAGAAGGAGAAGGAGGAGGAGGTGGAGGAGGAGAAAGAGAAGGAAGAGAAGGAGGAGGAGGAGAAGGAAGAGAAGGAGGAAAAGAAGAAGGAGGAGAAAGAGAAGAGGAGGAAGAGGAGAAGGAGGAGAAGGCAGATGAGGAGGAAGAGAAGGAGGAGAAGGAGGAGGAGGAGAACAAAGAGAAGGAGGAGGAAAAGAAGAAGGAGGAGAAAGAGAAGAGGAGGAGGAGGAGAAGGAGAAGAGGAGAAGGAGGAAAAGGAAGGACAATGGGAAACTGCAAATAGGATAATAGAATGTTTATTGACTTGTCAAACAGAGGAATGGACTGGATGATCTTCTCATTTCCCTTCCAGTCACTGATTATGATTCATCCTTATCTTGTGAGCTTTGTGATTTCACTCTAATTGATGAAAGAAGCCTTAAGCACAGAGACTGGCAGATTCCCATAGAGTTTGCCTAATAGATTGCTTTTGGGGTTGGTTGGTTTGTTTTTAATGATCCTTTATCATCCCATTACTTAATAATTTTGATAATATGTATAATTGCCATTTCTCATACCAAAATAGTCCAGACCTATGATTTCATTGGTATAGAAAGCTGTGTTTCTACCAAGTATAATCTTAGAGAGCTGCCTTGCACATGGAGATGCAAAGGGACTTACATAGGGTTACACAGCCAGTAGGTGTAGGAAGCAGAACTTGAACCCAGTTCTTCCTAACTCCAAGCCTGGATCCATGATGACACCCTGCCTTTTGTCAAACCAAAATAACTTAATTATAAAATTTTAAAGGCCCATGCCATTAGGGATATGTTGAGGTTCTTAATTCCAATCCTGTCTTACAAAGAAAACTGAGTTGTTGAAGGGCAATGTAGGTGACTCCTGGACTAGCTTACAAAATTGTTTGTATTACCTAGTACGGTGCAGTACAATACACACATCAAAGGAAAATGTTTTTCTTTTATAGAACTGAAAAAATCTCAGAATACTTCATTTCTAAATACACATAAGTAGAATCCCATACAGATAAATAAAATATCAAACATAGCACCTCAAATAATGTAATCAGTTCAAGATGAATTCTGGGAAAGCACAGAACATAAAAGTCTACTAACATACAATTGTTAATGGAATCCAATCTAAGTGTTCATAAAAAATCTTTGGATACTTACCACTCCTCTTTTAGGCTTATTTTTTTTTCTAAAACCAGTCTTCATTGCCTTTTACAATTATAATGCACCAACATGAATGCTTTACTTCTCTCTACCTTTACTCTGTTCTGTCCTTGCAAAATAAATTGGGGAACTATCTTAGCTACTTATCATTTTACACTTTTGAGCTTCTGGCTTTTTGAATTTTTGCAAAGTGATAGGATTCATCTGAAAATGAGGGTTAAAAACTGTATACCATTGTCTTTGTAGCTTTCAGGGATTTCTGTGGTAAATAACGTGAATTTTTCAAAAGACAGATTTCTGTCCTGTTTTATTTTCATCTTGATAGAGACATATAATGTGACTAATGAGTGATGACTCATGCAATTGTTGGCCTATAATTAATCATAGGCATAGGAACCATCATCTCCTATGTGGTTTCTAACAGGCATGAGCCTTACACTTCCTCCTTTCTTGCTTTTGTGTTACTTGTTTACCTTCCTGTGGAGATGTTCTGACAGCAAAGCCATCTTTGACACATTAGGGTAGTGGGATATAATATCAAGAGAAGAGATTCATTTCTAACTTAAAAGCATAATAAATTTCATTCTTGAATTTTTCATTAAATTATTTAGCATTTAGATTCTATGATAACTAGAATTTTCCCTTATCTTAACAAATCTCATTCCATACCTTCAACTTTTCACCTTTCTCAAATGAAGCATTCATTCACCAAACATTTATTAAGTGCCTACTATATGTTAGAGGCAGCTAGATGGTTCAGGGAGTAGAGTACTGGACTTGGAATCAGGAAGACTTGAATTCAAATCTGGCCTCAGACACTTGCTAGCTGTCACTTTACCTCTATTTGCCTTAATCCACTGGAGAAGGGAATGGCAAACCACTTCAATATCCTTGCCAAGAAAACCCCATGAACAGTATCAGTGTACTATGGTCCATGGGATCACAGAAATGGACATGATTGAACAATGACAACTATGTGTAAGGATGCATTACCATTAAGTCTTCTTTTAGTAATGGGTTTGGGGGCAGATGATTGGCCCCAACTAATCCTGAAGCTTGTCAGTATGGAAATGTTGCCCTCTGTATTAATGCCAAGTGTACCATCACAGATCATAAAAATGAAGCAGGAAGAGACCTCAGAAGTCATATAGTCCAGCCCCCTAATTTTACAGAAGAGGAAACTGAGGTTAAATAACTTGCCCAAGGTTGCATACATAGTAGGAATCCAATACAAGATTTCATCAAAGTCCTCTGAGGACATCAGAGCTCATACTCTCTCACTGTGCCACATTTCCTCCTGACACAGCACAGATCTTTATAAGTGCTGACATATCAAAATATGTAAAAGTACTTTGTTTTCCAAATATAAACCATATGAGTTCTTATGTTTATTTGCACAGGTGAGCAGGAATTATAACAGGGGGAAAATCCTGATAAGACCACTCCTCATGCTGAGCTCATACTCTATTTAAAACCCCTGAGGTATCCATTGTTAGACTTTACAGTCTACTTTCAAAAAAAATCAAAGCTCACATTTTTTAAAGGATTCTGAAAAAATGAAAGAAAAGGAAGAGAATCCGATATGAAAAAATATACCTGGGATGGAGCCAAGTAGAAAAATAAAGGGTCAAGAGAATAGAACATTAGTAAGTTCCAGGAAAAGATGAAAGTCAAGAAGAAAGCATTCTGCCTTATGCATGTGTAAGGACAGAGGTTGCAAGAGGACAGAACAGAGAAGTTCTCACTGCTACCTGCAGGAAATCCTCACCCGACAACTTGCAACACAGCAGATGATGAGTGAGAATAAGAGATGACCGGGCAGCTGGCTGAGCCAGCACAAAAGATAAGGAAGCAGAGAGGCAGAACAGTACTGGAAGGAAGAATCGAAAATAAGGTGGATTAATGGGGAAAATCCTGGAGTGGCAAATTTGCAGGTGTGCTGTTGAAATAAAGGTCCTCAAGCCAATGAAGGGTTGTCATTATAATATGTTATGGCATATGATAAAGGTCATAGTGACTATTATCTGATATTTGTTAAGAATGTAACAGGCATGTAAATACATACCTTCTCTGCTCTCCCAGAATTTAAGCTTTAATATAATCATCGCCACGCCCTAGGACGGTGTGAGCAAACCTTGGCTCAGTTAAATGTTCTAGTACTCTTAGAGGAGGCAAAGTGTGGACCTTTTTAAGTAAACACACACCAATGACATCTTTGTCCCCTGATGGGGAAGCTTCTTCTTCCCTGCAGGAGGACATTACATGGAGTCCACACAGTTCCCATCCTCACTGACTGATTACCAGGGTTGGGGAACGTTGGGCCTCAAGGCCACAAGTGATCTTCTAGATCCTTGGCCTTTTGACTGAGTCCAAGTTTTACTCTTTATTAAGGTGATTTGTTCTGTGAAGTTTGGATTCACTCAAAGGGCTACACTTGAAGACCTGGAAGGTTACATGTGGCCTCGAAGCCACAGGTTCCCCACTCCTGGATTATATGTTCCTTCTTTGGAGAAGTCAAAGTGAGTACCAAATAAGAGCAGCAAAGGAAGAATAAAAGAATGCTATTTCACTAATCTATTGGGCTTACTGCAAAGGCTTTGAGCCTTAGAATGTTCTGATTCTAAAGAAGTGAGGAGGAGGGAGAGGAGGGAGGGGAGAGAGCTAGGGAGGGATAGAATTTGGAATTCAAAACTTTTTTTAAAAAGCTTTTAAATTGTTTTAACATGTAATTGGTGTAAAATAGAATATTATACCAAAAAAAATAGTGTTGTTGGATGTATATTGGCCATTAGAGTAAGAACCCCCTGAGGAAGAGTGGGGGGGGGGAGGTGGGGAGGGGAGAAGTTGTGCCGTTATGTGCTTGGCACATAGTAAGTACTTAATAAATATTTCTTGATTGAATATTAGCTCTTTAAGTGGCCAGATAACATCAGTCCCCTGGCATGTGTAGCCATAGCAAACAGACTTTTATTTACTGGATTGATAGAAGAGTTACCCAGGCGTAGTCTCCATTAGGACTGTCTCCCATCTGACCAAGAACAGGCAGTCCCCAGCTTTTCTCCAGAATTCACTCTTGGGACCCATCATCAAGCAGATCACTGTAAAAAAAAAAAAAGCATTTTCTCATAGGAACAATGTTATGCTAAAATATTAAAATCAGGCTTCAATCCTATAAAATATACATAATATAGTATAGACATTGCATTATGTGCACCTCTGCTAGAGTCTTACTCTGAAAGTACCTCGTTCTTGAGGCAACTAAGTGGTATAAGTTCAGAGGTGTCTCCTTCAGTTTCCTCATCTGTAAAGTGGAGATAATAATACCACCCAGGGATGTTGTCAGGATAAAATGAGATTATATTTGTAAAGAGATTTGCATGTCTTAAAGCATTATGTATATACTGGCTATTATTTTCATGACTTCATGACTTCTTCCACTTTTTCCTCTCTTCTTTCCTAGCTTATAATAATGACTTTATAATTGGTATATTTTTCTCTCCAGTCTATATAGCACTTTCCAAGTAATCTTCTTAATATATTATGTGGATCCCATTACTCAAAAATGTCTATTGCAGAGGTTCATAACCTGGGGTCCACAGTTCCATAGTGGATCCATGGATAAATTGCAGGGAGCGAACTTGGATAGTAAAATATATATCTATTTTCAGGAACTTTTCCTTTCCTTTGTAAACTTATGTACTTTACACTTTTGTATTTGATTCACTATCCCATTTACCACAGCAGCTATTCCAAACCTTTTTATTCTTCCTCAAACTTCCCATAGCTCCCTCTTCCCCCACCCTCTGAGGTGAGAACCTTGTTTCATACTTCACTGCAAAAATTGTGGCCATTTTGCTGATAGCTTCTCCTTCTCCTCAGCTCGCATGTCCCAAATACCTTCTACCACCAGCTCTGCTTTCACCCATCTTACATGATAAGGTGGCCCTCCTCCTTGCTAAGATACATTCCCCTACATGTTCAAGTGATCCTATTCCAATCTCTCTTCTCCATCATGTTGCCCCTTCTGTCACTCTCACTCTCTTTATTATCTTCACACTTCCTTGGCTGCTTTCCTATTCCCTACAGATATGTCTACATCTCTATCCATCTTTAAAAAAAAAAACACATCTATCTGTCCATGATATCTGTCATCTCATGTCTCTCCTTTCTTTTGTGGCTAAACTCCGTAAGAAAACAATGTAAAATAGATAATTCCACTTCCTTTCTTCTCACTCTCTTCTTAACCCTTCACAATTTGGCTCATGACCTCATCATTCAACTGAAAACCACTGTTTCCAATGTTGCTAATAATCTTTTAATTGCCAAATCTAATGGCCTTTTCTCAATCCTCATCCTACTTGACCTCTGAAACATCCCTATTGAAAACCTTTTTAATACTCTCTTCTCTCTACATTTTTGTTACTCTACTCTTTCCTGGTTCTCCTCCTACCTCTCTGACCACTCATTCTCATTTGCTGGATCTTCATCCAGGTCACTCTGTTAACTATGGGTGTCTCACAAAGCCCTGTCCTGCCCCTCCTTCTCTCTATATACTATTTCACTTAGTGATCTCATCAGCTGTCATGGATTCATTAATCATCTGTATGCTGATGACTGTCAAATCTACTTATCCAACCAACTCTCACACCTTCAACTGCCTATTTAACATCTTGAACAGGATGTCCCAATGACATCTTAAATTCATATATCCAGACTGAAACCATCTTTCCCTCAAACCTTGTACTATAGCCTCTCAGTTACTCAGGATCAGAACCTAGGTGTCATCCTTGACTTCTTACTCTCTATTATCCTTAATATCCCATCAGCTGCCAAGGTCTATAGATTTTGCCTTCATTGAGTCTCTCATATATTCCCTTTTCTCTCCTCTGACACTGCCACCACCCTGCTGCAGGCCCTCATCACCTCATGCTGGACTATTGCAGTGACTTGCTGGTTGGTCTCCCTAACAAAAGTCCCTAACCATTAGTCCATCTTCCACTTAGCTGCCAAAGTGATCTTCCCAAAGTGTAATTCTGACCAGATCACTGTCCCTTCTTCAATAATTTCCAGTGACTCCCTATCTTCTCCAAGATCAAATATAAAATCTGTTTGTTTGGCATTCAAAGCCCTTCATGATACCTCCCCTATCTTTCCAGTATTCTTACACCTTATTCTTTTACTCCTCAGGTGCCCTGAGATCCATGGACACTAACTTACTTGTTAGTTAGATAGATGTTTGGGCAAGTCACTTCATTTTCTCTGTTTCCTCAACTATAAAATGGAGATAATAATAGCACCTATCTTCCAAGGCTGTTGGCAGGATCAAATCAGATCATATTGTAAAGTAATCAACACATTGCCTAGTACATAGAAAACACAATATAAGTGGTAGCTATCTGTTATTGACATCATCATTGTCATCATCATTATTTGCATGTTGTCTCCCCCATTAGACTATGAGTGCTTTCAGAATATGAACTATCTTTTGATTTTTTTAAATCCCTAGCACTTAGCATGGTGCTTGACACATAGCAGATGCTTAATAAATTGTTCTTGACTATATTATTTTATCTAAATGCATTCTTCTGAGTAGGGATCCATAGGCTTTACTAGACTGCCAGTGGGTCCCATGATACAAAAACAGTTTTGAACCCCTGATTTACTGGTTCTCCATTACTGATCATTGTAGTGTAATGGAAAATCCCTGTCTTTCAAATTTAAGGACCTGAATTCAGGCCCTAGTTCTGCTACATAACAGTGATACACTCTTTAGGCAAGTGAATTCTCTCATATCTAGGGTTTCATTTTTTTTTCATCCTGTAAAATGTGGTCATAAAGGTCATAAACTTGGCTGGGACGCAAACCCTAATCCTTTGACTCTGCCACCAGAAGCCTCATCACTGTACCAATCTGCCTTCTGAAGCTGAATTGTATTAAATCATATTATCTTAACATAACTTAGGCAGGTAGGTAACTTAGTGGATAGGGCTCTGGGCCTGGAGTCAGGAAGACTTGAGTTCAAACTGACCTCGGATATTTACTAACTATGTGACCCTGGGCAAGTCACTTAACCTCCGTTTGTCTTAATCCACTGGAGAAGGAAATGGCAAATCGCTCCAGTATCTTTGCCAAGAAAATCCCGTGGACGATATTGCTATGCTATGGTCCATGTGGTCATGAAGAGTTGAATACAACTGAACAACAATAAAACATATAATGCAGAATGATCATGGGGAGGGAGGGAATAAGCATTTACGTGGCATCTACCATAGTGCCACTTTATAATACTATCTCATTTGATCCTCACAGCTCTACTGAAGTAGGTACTGTTATTATCCTCATTTTATAATTGAGGAATCTGAAATAAACAGAGATTGAGTGATTTGCCCACAGCTAGTAAGTGTCTGCAGTTAGATTTAAATTCAGGTCTTCCCGACTCCAGGCTCAATGCTGCAGCAATTTTTGTTGTTGTTGTTGTTCAGTAATTTCAGTCGTGCCTGACTCTCGTGACATCATTTGGTATTTTCTTGGCAAAGATACTGGAGTGGTTTGCCATTTCCTTCTCCAGATCATTTTACAGATGAGGAACTGAGGCAAACAGGGTTAAGTGACTTGCCTGGAGTCACACAGCTAGTAAGTGTCTAAGGCTGGATTTGAACTCAGGAAAATGAGTCTTCCTGATTTCAGGTCCAGCACTCTATACCCTGCTCTCTACCTAGCTGCTGTTAATAATATCTGAGCTTATATATTGCTTTATAATGGCAAAATATTTTGCATATTTGTCTTACTTGAACTTCTCCAGATTCCTGTGAGTTGGTAACCCTCATTGATATATTGGAAAATTGAGGCCCAGAGACATCAAATGACTTTCCTAATGTCATGTGGTCAATGAATGGCAAGTCTAAGACTTGAACCCAGCTCTGTAGACTCCATGTCTAGTACTATATAAAAATGCAACACAACTGTATCATAAATTTAACCTAAAAATAATATGCCAGGTAAAATAATAACATTTTAACAAACTAATTTTAACTAATTTTGTTTGCCTCTTAGAATTCAAAGGAATTTTGAGGGGATATGATTTTGATGGCCCTGTTATCTTTTTTAAATTGCCCATAGAAGTCTGCTTCCTTCATTTGTTTTCAGTAAATTATTATAAAGGGCCAGCTAGGTGGTACAGTGGATAAAACATCAGCCCTGAAGTCAGGATGACCTGAGTTCAACTCTGGCTTCAGACACTTACTAGTTGTGTGAACCTGAGCAAGTCACTTAACCCTGATTGCCTCCAAAATAAATAAATAAATGGATTATTGTAAACAGAAATCATTCTATCGACCTTAAATGGACACAAAAAAGCAAGCAAAATATGTAGCTGCTGTTGTCAATGGCAAAGTTCATGCTTCACTCCACTGAATAGTAGTTTCAGAAATTAAGGCTAATCCAAGCTTCTACCCATTCACCTATTTTTACCTCTTCACAGGAACAACTGGTCAGTATCAAACCAGTAGCAGAAAATAGAAGAGCCACCAGGAAAACGATCAGTGTCCTTAAATCTCTCCTTCAAGCCTTTTCTACAGTCAGGAGGGGACGATGTTGTCCAACCAGCCCTTAACACTTAGAGGAAAAAGTTATGAAAGTAGTTACATTACAAGGCCCTTAGCAGGAAGTTGTCAAAGGAGCTTCAAAATATCTCTGACATAATTGCTAAAGCAGACACCTTGACTCCACTTGAATGTTGCCTTTGGAGCTCCATAAAGAATTAGGACCATGATAAAATAGTATGGCAGGAGGCAGCACGAATTGTGTTGTTCTCTTAATTAGACAGAAAAGACTGACTAGAAAAGAGAACTAACTGCAGAGGAGCAATATCTCAGGATTGACAGTATTCAGCTAACTGCTTTTGACACTTAAATTGTTAGACTAGCTTCCAGGCCAGTATTAGTCATTGAGCAGACATCCCCTTTCCCTAATCATCCTCTTCCCTCACTCCCGGCACCATACCCCTTCAACAGTATACACATATGAATACAGGATGCTTTGTGTTGACATCAGCAGTCCCTGGTAGCAATGATTTTGTGCCTATTTCTGTCAAAGGTACCACTGTTCTCTACCAGTCCTTCAAATATTTAGATTCTATGTCATTCAGTGCATATATATTAAATATTAGGACACCAATTCATTATCTATTGTGTCTTTGAATATAGTGTAGTTTCCTTGCTTATCTTCTTTTGTAGTATCTTTTTTACTGTCTTTGTCTGCAACCCTAATTGATACCCCTGCTTTTTTTATTTCAACTGAAGCATTTTGCTCATTTTAACACTATGTGAATTGTTATGCTTCAAGTGTGCTTCTTGTAAATGACTTATTTTTGGATTTTGCTTTCTAATCTATCTTAATAATCTCTTCCATTTAATGGATGAGTTCATCCCATTCACATTCATGGTTATGATTATTGTGTGTTTCCTTCTGTCTTATTTTTTTGTGTTTTTAATCTCTTTGCCCCACTCCCTTCTTCATAAGAAGAAAATGGCATAAGTGAAAAAAATCACCTAAAATATATGATCTATAAATAAAGCAGTCTATTTCTGCTCCATTGCCCCTCTTACCTTCCCCTTGATCTCCCTGATCAAAAGTTTTTACTTTCTTCTTTCCTTTTAATCACTCCTCTCCTGCTTCTCCTTTCAACATTGCCATTTGTTTTGTTCATGCCTATTCCCTTACCATCCTCCCTCCCTCTTATAGTCCCCTCTCCCCATCTCCTCATATTGCCCTGCTGAATGTAAACTGTTTCTGTAACACTGTATTTGGGAGGAGAAGGAATGGTGGTATACTTGTGTTCAACCTGCCTTTATCTGGTTCAGGTGAAAGTAAGATTCATGGATTTCTGTCTACCTCCCATCCCCTTACCACATTTGAATACTCTTCAACTTATACATCCTTATTCTATGAAGTCCAGTTTCCTTCCTCTTCCCCCTCTATTCCTCCTCTATCTTTCCCATTTCCTTCTTATGGTAAGACCATCAAAACAGAAGAAAAATACCTGCAGGCTCTCTTCTTGGCTCATTTAAATTTCCATTGAAGACACTAGAGTTCTGAGAAAACACCTGTTTTTTCTCCCTCAATAGCATATAAACAATTCATCTTCATGTTGTTCCTTCCAAGTGTTAAATCTGCATAACTTTCTATGTTTCTTTTGTCTTCTACATGTCCATTTCAAAATGTCTAACCATTCTGGCCTTTTCATCAGGACTCTTTCATTAAAGCTCCATTTTTTCTCTTCCTTCCATCTTTTGAATATGTCCTTTTAAAGTCTGAGTTGGCTAATATGTTCCCTGTGGATACAAAATGTATCTTTAGACAGCTTTCCCTTGTCTTCCTCATCAGAATCATTTATTTGTATTTTCAGAATTTTTGCTTGAGAGCATCTCACACTTTTTGAATTGACTTCCTCTGTAGAAACTTAGGCCATTAGATCCTAGCAATTCTTAATCTAAAGTCTTAGAAATCTACTGTCCCAAAATCTTAGGTTGGCACCAAACCATGTCTAGCTTTCTCTTCCTCATTAATCACAACCTCTAAGGGGTCTTTCCTAAAAAGTCTATCTTTTCTTCCTCCTTATTTGTTAATTTCTCTTTTCATTTCCTTAGTTGCTGGGAAAATGAGATTATCATATGAACAACAGCACTAGCAGATAACCAAATAGATCTTTGTTGTATTATTGTATACCAAAATCAATGTCAAATATATTCAGATGTACATTATTTCTGAAGCTTGTGTAATACACTGTAATGCCATTAGGCATGACCAAAAATATTATGCAAAATTCACCTGCCATCACCCCTGAAACAAAATTTATGAGATATGAAGATAAATATGCCTTAATTACTTCTCTCAGTGAGCCTGAAATCTATAATGCTTTTTGCTCACACTGCTGCCTATAGACTTAGGAGAGCCCAAGATATGTTCAGGGGATGGTATTTTTCCAGGAAAAAAGTATGTTATAATTTGTTTCAAAGATTTTGTTTTGTTTTGTTTTTCTACCTTGGTGGGGGAGGGAGAGTAGAGCTAGAGATAGCATAGTGCCCACTAATTCACTGCCAAAAAAAAAAGAAAGAAAAGGTCATTGATGACATTAATATGTAGAAAAGAAGGAAGGCCAGAAAGAATCAGAGATGAGGGGCAGCTTTGAAAAGTACATGTTGAATTAATTCAATATTTTAAAAGAGAAGCAAGCTATACATCATAAATATTCACAATTTCATGTATAATGCTTTCTCTTCTATATATGTGAAAATGATAATTTTCTATGGTACTTTAAAGTTCAGAATTTTAAAAAAGAAATTTAAATTTAAAAACAAATATTATGCTACTAAATATGTTGTAGTCACTAACTAAAAACATGCACATATTAGCCGTTTCTGCCCTAACGTAGCAAATCTGCATCAGTTACCCTCTAATTAGTATTCTGGTTTCTGTTCCTGTGGGGGGATATTAAAAATTCATCCACATCATTCAACTTCATGGCTGGCTGGTGCTCCCGGAACCTGCAGTATTAAAGCAATCCACATGGTTTGATTCCATATTTTTTCAGTGGTAGCAGAGATCTAACTCCAGGCAGGGTCAATCCAGTGCTTGGGAAAAGCAACGAGCATTTGACTTGGAGTCAGGAAAACATGCTGTCGTTCACTCATGTCTGAGTTTTCATGAGCCCAACATGGAGTTTTCTTGGCAATGATACTGGAACGGTTTGCCATTTCCTTCTCCAGGTCATTTTGCAGATGAGGAAAATGAGGCAAATGGTTAAGTGATTTGCCCAGGGTCACATAACTAGAAAATGTCTGAGACCCGATTTGAACTCAGAAAGAGGAGTTTTCCCAACTCCAGGCTGAGCACTCTATCTACTAAATCACCTACCTGCCACAGGAGAACATGCTTTGCCATAAACTCACTGACTCTCAGTTTCTTCTTTTGCAAAATAAAGATGATACTACCACTACCTGCCTCATGGAGTTGTTGAGAGGGAAGTGTTTTTTGAGCTTAAAGCTAATAACTATACAAATGTGAACTATTATTATTTTGGACTCTCAATTTTTTGAGCCCCTGAACCTTAACCAGAAACCTTTGGGAATTTTATTTTTCAAAAGCCACCACCAGGCCTGTTGGGAACAGTGCTAACTCTCATCTTTGTGATGAAAATTCCCACAGATGTCTGAAGGGAATTGCTAGGCATTTGGTTTCACTATGGAGGAACATAACTAGCAGACCTGGAGAGTGACAGTAAATGTATCTGACTGTAATACGATATGACAGTAGGATTTCCTCCACCAATTACTAGAATGGGAAATGTCTGTGAGCTGTTTTTCAATGGGAGCAGATTCCTCTAGCTAAAAGCAATTTGCAGACTGACACTCATGCTTCAGCAATTTTTAGCTGTATGTATTTTGTAAAGAGCATTTCCTTTCTTTTTTTTTAAAAAAAATAAGGTATCCTCTACTATGGATTTTCTGGGTCTGTTTCAGAAACAATAATAGCAATTCTTAGTTTTCTTATGAGAGGTACATTTGCTACGAATTAAAATGGCTAGTTTCTTTCTTGCTGAGTTAAGCAATAAAATTGTACCACACTTTTAACAAGTTCTAATGGTTATCAGTAAGGATTTCTAAAACATGTAACTACAGTGGTATAGTAAAATTATAATGGTAAGAAGAGACATATGGACAGATCTGGGAAGGCAGAAGAAGGGATATGTCTTTCCTTTTTGCCCACCTTAGAATTTTCCCTCTTAAGTAAGTTTTTCCATACTTGGTTATCTCCAAGAAGAAAAGTAAAAAAAAAAAAACTTCAAAACAATCTTTTCAAGCATGGCACAAGCAGAAGACTAGGCTAGAGCTAGCTGGTGTGCTCAATTACTCTGATACACAACCTGGTGGGAAGCAATGTCTTGTGAGGAAAACCATGGGAGAAGAGCAGAGAGAACAGTTCAGATTTAACTCAGGCTGTATAATTCTATTAGGACAATCCCAAATTCCTCTCTCATTTAGAACAAGACTTTGGAGGGGGCTGAGGGGGATGGGGAAGAGATTTTAGTGAATTCTTCCCCTCATTCATGAATGAATATCATGTCTATAGTAATGGAATCTGGCTCCTAATCAACAGAAATGGGTGTGCAGTTTGGGGTGGAGAAAATGGATAGGGGAAATCACCAAGATGAGAGGGTGGTACAGTGGAAATAACAATAACTCAATTTATATAATACTTACTATGTGCCTGGTAGTATGCTACACACTTTACAATTATTATTTCATTTGATCCTCACAACAACCCTGGGAGATGAAGAAACTAAGGCAAACAGAAGTTAAGTGACTTGCCTGCAGTCATAACTGTAAGTGAGTCTCGGGGGCTAGATTGGAATTCAAGTCTTCTTGACTCAAGGCCTAGCCTCTATCCACTGCAGAGGATCCAGATTCAAATCTTGCTTCTCCTATGTGACCTTGGACCTTGGCTTCCTCATGTGTAAAATGAAGGGTTTGGACTAGATAGACTTTAAGGTCCTTTCTACCTCTAAATCTCCTGATTTGAGAAGAGAATCTTTGTCATTCATACAGAGAAAGAAAGAATACCTGGCAGATAGGTCAAAGAAGAATAAAGTTTCCTTACCAGGGTAGGCATGTGCTTTTTATGTAAGGTACAATCACTTCTCTCATTAAAACACTGCAGTATATCGCCATATGCTCTATTTCCATCCATGGCAAAACATTTCATTTTTGTCTTATAATAATAAAAATACAGTATTACTGTTCTATCATTGTTGTGTCATTTCAGTTGTTTCTGACTCTTCATGATCCCCATTTTGGAGTTTTCATACTGGTGTGGTTTGCCATTTCCTTCTCCAGCTCATTTTACAGATGAGGAATCTGAGGCAAACAGGGTTAAAAGGCTTGCCTAGGGTCACACAGGTAGTAAGTGTCTAAGACTGGATTTGAACTCACAAAGATGAATTTTCCTGACTCTGGGTCCAGCACTCCATCCGCTGTGCCACTTAGCTGCCCTATTCTATCATTAATAAGAGTTAAAAGTTATTTTTCCATTAGTGGAGATATATTTGTGCTACTCTATCCACACTCTTTCAAATGTATACATATTGACCATGGCATATGTTTTCAGGTCTGTTGACCAAGAGTTAAGGGTGCAGCCTATGGCCACTGAACAAGGATAATTGTCCTACAGAGGTATTGAAACTACAGCTTAGCCTATTAGCACTATATTCTAACCAATGAAGTCATAATAATAGGAATTGTTATTATTGTTATTGCTCTCTTCAAATTTTCTTGCATACATCATTTCATACAGTCCTATACAAAAGCTTAAGATCATCACAAAGCTATCTGTGGTAAAACAAAGGTTTTATCAAGTATCTTTTAATCCCATGGCCTTCATCATTCTCTTTTTTTTTTCATAACTTCATTCCAAAAATAACCAAAATTGATCATGCCATCGGTACTGGGGGAACAAAGGCAAAAGTGAAACTGTCCCTGTCCTCAAGAAGCTTGAATTCTACTTGAGGAAGTAACATTCATCAGAGACCAAATAGAACGAAACAATTGCATGAGGAAATGTTTTTTGAAAGAATGAAGTATATTGATAAGAGTTCACTTTAAAGAGCACAAGAGGGAAAAAAAAATGGTCTCAGCCAAAGAAAAATCGAAAGGGAAATGTGATGACTCAACCATAGCTTAGCTGGAAAGTGACAAGCACACATTGGGTACTGTGATATACAGTTCAGAAGAATATCTTTAAGAGGGTTGTTTCTCTAGGAAAAGGAGGAATTTTCAATGAAAGCAAGCACTGTATGCCATAGGAGGCATCCTTTAAGAGACTGTAAAACTGCCAATACATAAATAATGCCTGTAGGTAAGTCCCTCAACCTCTCTGGGTCTCAGTTTCCCCATGTGTAAAATGAAGGAGTCAAATGAAATCACCTCCATGATCCTTTCCTGCTGCACAGCTATGATTTTATTCACTCAGGGAAAGTATAGAATCCTTCATTTTAAGCAATGAAACAGCTATCTGCCTATTTCCCACGCAGGTATGGTTTGTCGAGAGCTTCACATAATATGTTGCTTGGATTAATCTCATGTTATTGACTACTTGTATAAGCTTGTATTACTCATTTTGAAAGGGTACAAAAGGGACATTTACCATCTTCCTTTAAAATTCCATCTAATCCCCAGAGCCTGAAAGATTAGAGTTCAATAAAGTATTGTCTCTACTCCAGAAGATTTAGCAGTTTCCCCAGAAAATCTAGTGATGTCCTTACTGCCCATCTGAGACAATTCATAATAGCCAGAGAATTGTTTACTTGAAGAATCATTTCATTTTTTACTCTAAGATGCTATAGTCAAGAAATAGATGAGATCTATGGATGTCAGAGTGCATGAAATATTCCTTGAAAGCACAAATCAAGTTCCAGTGAGGTTAAGATCTTATGAATTTTTTCAAAAAACAAACAGAGCCTAGCATGTCAATCTTTAGTAAAGCCTCTTACTTAGGCTTGATAATTTGGTGAACTACAAATATGCAGGAAGCCCCAACTTGCAAATGAGTTGTATTCCAAATGTTCATTTTTAAGTCAGAGTGAAACCAAGAAACCACTTGCCCACAGGAAAATGTTATAAATGGTCATTAGATTACTTGGCTTATACCCAAAAGTCTATTTAATCCATAATAGAGATTAAATGCTTTACATTTGCCATGACAATTAGAAAAAATATATTGTTTCAAATCTAGTGGTTAAACAAATTCTAAAAAATAGGATTGATTAAAGATCAATTTCTCTGTATCTTGATTGCTCATGCGCAAGAAAAGTAGGTTATAACTTTTTCTTATATCCCCAGTGTCTGAGACAATTGCCTACACAAAGTAGGCCATCAATACTTGATTATTTTCAGTGTTTCTGATATCCAAATAGAAGAGTAAGAGAAAAAGAATTGTGGGATGAAAGGTAGAGGATGTCCTTAGGAAATTTCTAGGAGTTTCTAGGGCTTTTAGAGGTTTGTTCTCTAACTATAACTAAATACCAGTAATTATTTATTGTCTGCTATGTGCAAAACCTACTATGGAGAGAGGTTGAGTCTAGATCTATGATCTAAAATCCATCCAATGGATATTTATTCTTCCTTTGAATGTCCATCAAACCTTCTGTGAGTAGCACTTAACAGCACTTTCTATTGTTCTTATTAACATCATATTTCCTTGTGTTTTAGTTTCCTCACCTATAAAAGGAAGGAGTTGGACTAGATAAAGAGTCTCTGAGTTCCCTTCCAGCTCTTCATCTATAATCCTATGAAAGACCCCTTGGAAGTCTAAAGAGCTCTACTATACTGTAAGTTCCATGAGAGAAGGGACCGAATCATATCTAAATTTTATAGCTCATTCATCACCCACCAAATTGTTGTATACACAGAAGACACCTGATAAATATTTCAAAGCACTCAGAAAAACAATTAACTTCTCTCTGAATTAGAATTTGCTAAATTAATGTGTAACAATATTTAGGAATATTCTGAATAAATATCAGAGTATTAAGTTTAATTAACTTAAAACTACCTTATCTTTTAGTGTTCTACTTTTTCTAGTTAAAAATGATACTTGCTTAACATATTTGGAATGCAAAAAATAGATTAACTTAGGACTCAGATTACTTGAACTTTAGATGTTTTTCTCTTGCTATAGTCTAAAGAAGTTGAATCCAAGAAATTCTGTTTTGAAAAGGCTCTTATTTGTCTGGATTTATATATATATATAAATATTGAATACATTGTAATATATAAAAATATTTATATAAATATATGTAAACACAAATAAGTCTTTAAATATAAATGTCTAATGTAATATCTAATATATATTTCTATATACATATATAACATGTATATATAGAAACACAGAAAATAGCCTTTTCAAAACTAAATTTCTTAGATTCAACTTATATATATTTTATTAGTCCTCTATTCAACTTTGCAAATATCATATGTATATATTCATACATATATGTATATATAATATCTGACATACTGTGTATATATATGAATATTATATGCAATTGTGTATACATACATACATATATATATATATATATTCCTACATCTGTATTTGTAATATTTGACAGGCTGTTGCTAAGTTGAATAGAGGACTAGTAGAAAAAATTGCATATGGTCATTTCCCAGCATCCTTTTATATTTTCTTGTTGAACATCAAGGAACAAATAGTAGCATTCCACCAGAAGAGTTATAATATATAAAAAGAAAAGAAATTAAGTTCAATGATACTAGAAAATGAGAACATAAAATCACTTTTTTAAAAAGGTAGATTTAAAGGAAAAGGCTATACAGCAATCAGATTTAATAGGAGAGGTCAATGTTAGGATAGGAGATAGGGTCTCTAGATGACAACTTCTAAAATAGAACCTTAGTTAAAAAAAATGCCCATAATCCATAATGGGGTTTAAAAAGAATAAAGGAAATTGACATGGTGGAATAGAGTGGAAAAGGCTAGAAGAAAAAAGAGGATGAAATTGGAAGGGGGTATATGCAATCTCAAAGTCCTTTATTTGGCTAGACCTCTGGAAAATGAAAGCACTAAGAATAAATTTTGCCTAAGTGCAGATGACTATCTTCTGCCAACATCAGTTCATTTTCACTGATGGAGACTGAAGAAAGTAACAGTTGCAGCTTAGGTGAAGAGAATTACCCAGCAATACATTTTTCAAGCTGCACCATGGCTCAAGTCCAAGGCTAGCATCGGTGGAGACACAAGAATAAAAGAGTGTAAGTAGACACTTAAATCATCTCCAGTAATCTCCATTCCCCTAGCCCAGACCAGAAAGAAAAGAGGAAGATGCTATACTCAAGGAATCCAAGGAAAGAAATCAAGCAGAAAACTGTGTGGTGAAACCAGTTCGACTCTTGCTAGATTTGCTGTTCCAATTTCTGTTGGAAAATTTCTGTTCTTTGCAATAGATTTAGCCCCTTTAACTTTAAATAAGGCAGTTTAGATTTAAAGACAGTGCACTAACAACAGGCTGCCTGTCTTATTTATTATATGTAAAATTGGGTTAAGTCAAGACAGCAGCCCTTGCTGGAGAATGCTGGTAAGAGAAAGAAAACTAAAAAGTGAAAATGGGGTAGTACTTTTGTGTTACTGGGGGAAAAGATACTGGGGAATTACATCTTACTGTGATGAGTTATTTCTTTGTCTTCTGGCTTCTGCCATGGGGGAAGAAAATAAGAAACAGATCATGTTAGAGCAGACTTGCTATTTGAGAGTGACAGGGACTTGTCTAGAGGAACAGACCGTCTGTGGCCCAAACAAAAAGAAATTACAACCAGTTTGTGAGAGATAAGCAGACCAGACCTGATTTGAAAAATAGCACCCACCCCCAAAAGGAAGAAAAACTCCCAGAAAGGACTTTTGACTTGAAAGATTCAATGTGAATTGCTAAAGGGAAAGTTGAGAATTAATGAAAAAGGTACTGAATTATTCTTTAGGAGTTGTTTTGTTGTTGTTTTCTTAAGTTGCTCTAACAATTATCGACCTTTCTGTTTTATATTGTGTAAGTTTTAAAGAAGAAAGGCATTATGGCAGAGCAAATAAGAAGAATCAAAGTCCTATGTTCAGGTGTAGGCTCTGGCATATTCTGACCGTAGGGCCCTAGGCAAGTCATTTAACCTCCTCCCATCCTGGAAACTCCCTGAGATGCTAAATTCAAGCAGGATTGCTGATCTGCCTTGATGGAGAGAGTTTCTATACCAGGAGCTATCAGATTCAAAAACTGAACTAAATTTTATGAAGCAATATTTAATAGTTTTAAACATTAAGTCTTGCATTTGGGTTCAAGAAATTTATTGCACTAATATAAGATAGGGAAGACAAAATTAGATACTGGTTTATTTGTAAAAAGAGCAGTGTTGTAGTGAACTGCAAGCTCAATATGAGTCAGTAGTGTGATATAGGGGGCAGCTAGGTGGCGCAGTGGATAGAGGTCCAGCCTTGGAGTCAGGAGGACCTGAGTTCAAAGCCGGCCTAAGACACTTAACAATTACAAGCTGTATGACCCTGGGCAAGTCACCTAACCCCGATTGCCTCACCAAAAAGAAAAAAAATAATGTGATAAGGAAACAAGGTGGTGTAATGGATAGAATGCTGGATTTGGAATCAAGAGGTACTGAGTTCAAATTCTGCCTTAGATACTTTCTAGGTATGTGATCCTGGGCAAATCACTTAACCTCTCTGTTTCAGTGTTCTCATTTGTGCGATGGGGATCAGAATAATAGCACCTTTCTCACAGGGTTATTGTGAGGATCAAATGTGATTTTATATATATGTGTGTTGGTGTGTGGGTGTGGGTGTGGGTATGTGAGTGTGGGTGTGTGTATAAATAACATTCTCGAAGCATTATATCAGCAGCTCTCAAAGTGTGACCAAGGGTCCCTGGGGACCCCAAGACTATTTCAGGGGGTCTGTGAGGTCAAAACTATTTTTGTAATAATACTAAGACATTTTAATTTCTAATATAGTAAACATAAACCAAAGTTCGTCAGAGTCTTCAATAATTTTTAAGAATGTAAAGGTGTCTTGACACCAAAAAGTCTGAGAATCATTGAACTTTATAAATGCTAACTATTATGCAAATTTAAATGAAAATTCATTAGGTTATAGTAAGAAAAGCAAACCTTTCAGAAATAAGGATGTGGTTACTATATTTCACCACATAATCGTCACACCCTGGGCTGGTTTTTTTTTCCCAGTTCAAAAATTGGTTTATAACCTTTTGTCATGTAATCATTGTATACTATAATTCTCTTCATCATGCCACTTAAAGGTAAAGAGAGCAGCAATGCATTCACCAGTGGCATATGGATATGCATTTATCTCTCAGGCATTGCAAGCCAGGAGCCTAGAATTCTCAGCACATGTACTCTGTCAGTATATTTCTGAAAGCCAACTTGCATGGTTTGTTTAGAGCACTTCTGTACTAACAGTATTGTCACTCAACCAAATGAAGGGCCATAGGCACAAGGGGAGCTGAGGGACAGGCAAGGCTGCCATGAGTAAGTCGCGTGATATGGTAAGACTTGTCTCCTCCCAATTTTAATGTATATTCACAAGTATTCCGTGCATCTTTATCTTGCACCAAAAATAATTTAGTAATAAATAAATGATTTTTAAGTAATACTGGCACAATTATTTAAAGCTTCACATAATGGTCACACTCCACCTTTTTACAAAGAAATTTGTCATAAAATCTGTGACAATTATTCGGTGAAATGCAGTATCCCACTGTACTCTGCCACAATCAGACCATATCTAAAATATCACATTCAAGTATGGACATTATATTTAAGGAAAGAGAACACCCAGAATATGGCAGCCAGGCTGGTGAAATGTCTTGGGGCCATGACATGAAAATCTATAAGAAATTAAGGGGGTTTAGCCTAGGGGTAAAGAGATGGCTTAGGGAGCGGTAACTGTCTTCAAGAATTTCAAAAGTTATCATGTGGAATGATTAGATTTCTTTCTTTTATCCACTTCTCTTTCCCATAGAGATCAATGGGAAGAAGTTGCAAAGATTCAAATTTTGGCTAGTTATAAGAGGAAAAAACCTTAACTTATAATTAATAAGTGGAATAATCTGCTTTGGGAAGTAGAGGTTTTCTCCTTATGGATGTCTTTAAGCAAAGATTAGCTGACAAATTGCCAGGTTTATTATAATGGGGATCCTTGTTTTCCTTTGAGTTGGCTATTCAGAATTTGGTTTGGATGGCTATTGAGTTCCCTTTTGAGTCTGAAAATCAACTTTTCTAAGTTATCATCATCCCTATCTCCAATAATGAAGTTAGAGGTGTGTACCCAAAGAAAAATGTTTAGGTTTTAATCATAAAAGAAGGCATGGAAAATGTGCCATATTTCAGTTACATGTTAATCTCTAATACTTAGATTGCTTTCACTGCTATTATTTAGTATAAGGAATAGTATCTAAGGATGGGAGGGGAGATCCCCAGCATTTTAAGTGATAAGAGCAAAGCGAGAGAAAATGGCATAAGATATAAAATGATAAATTATTAAATTAAGCACTATAAATGTCATGCCCTTGAATGCCAAAGTTTTCCTGCAACTGACTAACCTTCCATTCTGCTCCTTTATCCTTTAAAAATTGTTTAGAAAATAACATTTAAAAAATGTTTGTAATGAATCTTCATGGGTCAGAAAGATTTTTTTATTGTTGCAAATAAGCATACATGTATGTGCATAATTATAAGGTTACCTTCCAACTACTGTATATTTATCTTGTGTTTTGTGATGTACGTACATTGTCTTCCTCATTAAAATGACAGCAGCACTGTTTTTGCCTTTTTCTTGTACTCTCATTGCTTAGCACGGTGCTTGGCACATAGTATATGCTTAACAACTAATTCTTTGCTGCTTACTTGCATGATTGATTAATTGATTGAGTCTCCCTTGTTATTACTCATTTGAGTTCTGTTTGATCCCCGAGGTTGCTTTGCCCCCCTTAAAACTCCACTGAAATTGCAATCAGGTTCCTCAGTGTTTTTGCTCCTTTCATCCAAAAGTAAATGAGTTCCCAGTGCCTGGATTGGTACTAAAATAGGAACTCGTATACAAACTTACCAACATCATAGTACTTGACCTGGAGTCATGGTGCTAAAATAGATAAAATAATATCAATCAATAATAAAATAGATAAAATAATATTGATCAACAGTAGTGTGCTGGTAAATGAAATATTTAACAATCAGCTCTGTGGTAGGAGGAAATATAAGTACAAGACACTTTTTAAGTTTAATCTATACTACTAGCATTTTTCTAATCACTTTCATAAATCTTGATAATCAACAAAACAATAAATCAAGTCCTGGTTTTGTAGCATCTGCGGATTTCCTAGGTGTGAAAGCTCACACTGAAAATTCCATGATCCATTCTCAGGACTCAGTCCAAGCAGACTCACACCCCTAGAGAAAGCACTAAGGAAAACTACACTTAATCGACAGTCAGGAAAACAACCTATACACTGTTACTTCTGGGGTGCTGGGAATTTAATTCAATTCAACCCATATTCAGTAAGTTACAAAGTATAAGGCTCTGTGCCAGATACTGGAGATACAAATGTTAAGATTCAAGGGAGCATCTGGCCTTGAGAAGCTTACATTCTGTTGGACACACAATATGTAAAGAGCTAATTAAGTAGAAGTAAATCTGAAAAAGAGAGAATATTGATAACTAAGGGAATTAAGAAAGTCTTCTTTTAGGAGGTGACTCCTGAAGCTAAGGATTCTGAAAGGTAGAGGGAAGGAGGAAGTATGTGCCAGGTATGGGGGACAGGTTATACAAAGGCAGAGGAGCAAGAAATGGAATACTAGATTGGAGGAATAGCAACTAGGGTGATTTTACAGGCCAGAGTATATGAGGGAGAGTAGTATCCAATACACCTGTAAAGGTAGACTAGAATCAAATTATGAAGGTCTTTAAATGTCAAAGAATTGGTATTTTTCCCCACAGGCTAGAGGGAATCTAATGAAGGTTCTTCAGCTAAGTGTCATTGTCAAAGTGTCACAGGGACCAAAGTGTCGCAGAGTATCACAGTGCTTTATGAATGAATATTAATTTGGCACCCATGGGGAAGTAAGAGTGAAGTTAGGAGAAGCAATAAAGTGACCAATTGGAAGACTGTTGCATAGTACAGTCAAGGGACGATAAGGTCCTGAACTCAAAGAAACAAGAGGGCAGGTATGAAAAATGTTAGGTAGAACTGACAAGAGTTGGTGACCAACTGACGTTGGATGTAAATAAGGGTAAATGGAGTCATGGGTGACCCCCCAGCTTGTGAGACTGGTTGACTGATAGGTGAGGGCACTAGGTGGCACTCTGCATGAAGAGTTGGACCTAGAGTCAGGAAGACCTGAGTGCAAATCCAGCCTCAGAAACTTACTAGTTGTGTGACCCTGGGCAAGTCACTTAACCTCTGTCTGCCTTGATTTCCTCAACTTTATCTTCTTTACAATTTCTTGCTTTACAATTTCACAGAACAGCAGATTTAGGCTGAAGAAGAATCTTAGAGGTCATTTAGTCCACCCATGCATACACACATTTTGCCAATAAGGAAACTGGATTCAAGAAAGGCTAGATGATTTGCCACAGTTTGCACAGGCAATAAGTAGCAGAGACAAGATTTAACTTGAATTCCTCCAGATCCAAATGGAAAGAGCCTTAGGGGCCATCTTTATTTTGCAAATGGGAGAGGTTAAATGTCTTTTTATTTCATTTTATTTTTAAGAATTTTCATAACATAATACAATAAAAAGATGATTGTACATAAAACTGCAAATCTGCTATGTGCAACTTGCTTATTCCCTTCAAATATACAACAAAATTATCATGTAAATTTCTTTTTTTTCTTCCATCACCTCCCCCCCGCCCTAGTGATGGCTACCATTAGACACAAATAGGTATATATATGTAAAATTATCTTACACATACTTCAATTTATCACTTCTTTCTCTGGATGCAGATAAGCAGCTTTCTTCATATGGAACTTTATAGTTAATTTGGGTATTTATAATAGACAAAAAATAACTTTTTTGCTCAAAGTAATTCTTAAAATAATATTGCTGTTACTATACACAGTGTTCTCTTGGTTCTGCTCATTTTGCTCTTCATTAGTTCATGCAAGTCTTTCCATGCTTTTCTAAAATCATTGAGTTCATCATTTCTTATAGCACAGTAGTATTCCATCACAATCATATACCACAACTTGTTCAGCCATTCCCAATCTATGGGCATCCCCGCAATTTTCAGTTCTTTGCCACCACAAATAGAACATATAGGTTCTTTTCTTTTCCCCTAATCATCTTTGGAAAATGCTTTCATGTATATTAATAATTTTTTATTATTATCTTGATTGATTTATTATTAATCCTTTTAAGGTAAGATAGGAAGTTATTATTTTCCCCACTTTACAGGGGAAGTACTAAGACTCAGAGGAATTAAATGGTGTCTTCCAGTTCACATGAAGCTATGAAGTGACAAAATGAGAACTAGAACCCTAGTCCTGATTCCACATTCAATGCTCTTTTCACTGGGCTTAGGGCTGCTTGAGTCCAGCCCTACCAATACACGTGGAGTTAGATGCAAAATCTATTACGTGGGCAAATAAATTGAGAGGACTAAGCATTTTAGGTGAGAGGATAATAAAAAAATTGCAAAAGCATATGTGTAGTTATTAAGAGGAGAAAGAAAATTAAAGTATAAAATAATAGTTTGGGAGATTAGAGTTGGGCAGGAATTACAGGGAAGATATAATAATTTCTATCACTTATTCAAATATTACTGAGCCCCAGATAGGTTCTATAAGAGAAGCAAAATAGAGCATACCATCCTTAGAGCTTGTAATGTAGTAGAGAGACTTGTATATAAATAACTCTAGTACAGAGGCTAGTGGGAAGTTCAGGAAGAAAAGATGGAGAAGAGGAAGAAAGTACCCTTTATTGGAGGAATCACAGAAATCTTCTTGGAGACAGTAGGATTAGTCCTTGTTGTCTTAGGGGCTGAAAAGGACCAGGAAGGAGCTGAGAAGGTTCTGGTATGGAAAGAGCTCTCTTTCATTGGGCAACATCCTCTAAGGTATCTCCTCCTCCAGATCAGCCTACTGTACATTTCTTAGCATCTCTTCCCATAGAGCTGAGGTCCTTTGAGATCTGGTCCAATTTTAGGCCCAGGAAGTCAGCAAGAGTCCCAGTGGGACAGCAAAGAGAATTTCAGGAAATTGTAGATAAGGATGCCTGGGCCTGAGATAATATATGTAAAAGGTAGGAGCTAAAGGAAAAGAAAAGGGAATAATAAAGAAAAGAAGCCTGGGGCGGGGGGAGGTGGCTGTGAGTATTCTTTTAAAGGAACTGAAAACAACATGTCAAAAATACCTTTCAGGTAATGAGTATTAATTAGGCACTAGTGCTATCTATATTTCCGGTAGAATCAGAAATATTTCTGGATGCAGTTTTTCAAGAAAAGTTCTGTGGAGTTTCTACATTTAATCCAGAACACAGCCATGGGAGCAGTCCTTAGCTGGATGTCTATTATAATCAGCAAAACACTAGAAAGTGATATATCTGTTATGTATGTTCTTTAGTGATGAGCAGTGGAGCTAGAAAAACAAAGTATGGGTTTTGTATCCCTATGCACGTTGTACTCAAACATGTATTTTATAGTTTGTGTATTTGTCTTATCCTATACTCCATCTCTTATCTTGGCGCCTTATCACTGGCTATCTATCCCCTGTGGCTGGTACTTTCTCCTTAATCATCTTCACCTCTGAGAATCCCTGGTTTCCTTTAAGACCTAATTCCTTCCTTCAAGTTCCAAAGCTGTCCATTCAGTTCAGATTCTACCTTCTGTAGGATGCTTTCCCCAGTGTCTCTCCCCTACTCCCAACTAGCTGCCAGAGCCTTCCTCTTTAAAGTTATCATTCATCAATTCAGTAGGTATCTTGTAGATACTTATTTACTTACATGTCTATGTCTAGACATAGATATACATGTGTAGACAATATATATACATATATATATGTCTGAAAAAAACTTTTGCTATTATAGTGTTATACAAATGTGAGAATTTTTTAAAGTTTTTTAAAGATTAGTCTCAATCTTCATTCTTCCCTCTCTTTTCCTCTTTACCATTCTCTCTTCCATCTCACTCATTTGTTCTTTCTTCCTCTGTCCCTTTTTCTTTTTTTGTTAATTCTCTTTTATTTTTGCCTGGCATCCATAAAGTGTATAATTAGGATTAGGTTTCCAATATATCAATCTGTGTAGATTGATTCTCTATGTATTTCTTATATGCTTATTCCAAGGTAATAAAACTCAAAGATTTTGTGTGCCATAGTAGCATCTGACCTTCAACTTTCCTTAAAGATTTTGCACTGTTCTCATATTAAAACTGAATTATTCTCTATGCTGGCAGTTTTGCTGATGGTTTCTATGTTTTAAAAATTATTGCTCAGACATTTTTCCTCTTTATTTGGCAGAACACAGACCTGCTGTCATTCTTCACTGCAGCAAACACATATATAAGTATTTGAACTGCCTAATTGAATCTGAGAGAAGGAGAACTACAAGAATAAAGACATGAAAATAATCAGAAGTGTCTGTTGAATTGAAGTGAATCATCACAGATGACTTCTATTATTTGATGCTAACATCATTTCCCAAATTTTAGGAGAGATCACATGAAAAAACATTTTAAAATGTTTGTTTCCTATCTAATAAATGAGAATTGTACTGTAATCTTTCGACTTCTAGTATTCTATGACTCAATGACTCTGATGGACTAAAAATGTTGATGGTGGTATGGTAAGAATAATGTATTGCCTACTAACATAGCACTCAGGATATAGCAGGCACTCAATGATCACTTGCTGAATCCATGACTGCATCTATTTCTGTCCTAATGAATGGACTGATTCATTTGATGAACTTATAGGTCTTTTCTCTAATGAAGAATTCTTCCCTCCCAACTCCCATTATTCTAAATTCTCTTTTACTCTGTTACATGAAGTTTTTGTGATTTACCAATACTAACAATAGCTGGTTTTATTTTTTACCATTTATTACATAAATAAATGATGATTTCATGGTTGTTATACCAGTATTAAATGAAGAAAAGTACCCAAATTCTCCCTGAGACTTATTTAAGAAGATTATAAAAACAAAGAATACTTAAAGACTTTAGGATCTAAGACGGCAATGTCATGTACATATGTGCGTGTGTGTGTGTGTGTGTGTGTGTGTGTGTGTGTGTGTTCTATAACATTACTTTGTGTGGAAGGCTATTTTGTAAATTATGAAAAAAACATACTTGTAATACCTTAAAATGGACACAGCATATCCTAAGTTGAAGGCCTTTCTATTTTGCTGGCAATCTGACATTCCAACTGTGATCTTTCTTCTTTCTCCATACCCACAAATAACAACCTACAATTAGATTTCCACTTGTAGTGTTGTAGAATGCAGTGTGAGATAGTGGAAGGCATAGTAGATGTTAAGAGAGAAAACCTGAATTCAGGTACTTGTTCTCCCACTAATTAGTTATGTGACTTCTGTGGAACTGTTTTCTTGTCACTAAAGTGGGGATCATCTTTGTATCATAATTGGCTTGTTTTGAGAATCCTAAGAGAATTCTATCCTAACTTAGAGTTTTCACTGCAGTATGGAATAGTAGAAAGCACCTTGGATATGAAGAAAATAGACCCGTATTCAGTTTCTGATTCTACCACTAATTATTTATGTGACCTCACTGATTCTACTTTCTTATTACTAAAAAGAGAATCATACTGTTTGCCTCATTACAGATTCATTTTAAGGATCATAACATAATGACTTCAGCAATTTATGATTTCAACAGTGTGAGTATTCCCTCAACCAGTGATAATTTCAACTCTACTATATTTTGATAGATAGTTTTTGTGAGTTTCTGTGACTGTAAAAGGCATTGCATATAGCCAGACTAATGATAAGCATCTCCAGTGGTGGCTAGGCTGGTTTCCAATGATAAATATATAATTCATCACCGTATAGGACCTCCTTGGCCCTTTGACATTCAGGAAATCAAAATGAGATATCAGAATGGAATTTTCATAGAAGATAACAGAGATTTCATGCCAATATACTTCAATGGATCCCTCTTGTCATTGGTGTAGGCACTCCTGCCAGTACTGATTATAAACCATCCATACTTTCTCATCTTGTGTGATTTTTTTTAATATATTTTACATATTTTTCTATGACTTCTCCTTTGAAGATCTACCCAATGTATTGAAGACCTCTCCTCAATTAATTTTCTTTTTTGAAGGTCATTAATATTTGTTATTTATTTTTAACATTTTTTTCTTTTTAGATTTTGAGTTTCATATTCTCTCCCTCTCACCCCTCCCCCACCCACTGAGAAGGTAAACAATATGTATCAATTATATACGAAATCATGCAAAACATATTTCCATATTAACCATATCGAAAGAAAGAAAGAAAGAAAGAAAGAAAGAAAGAAAGAAAGAAAGAAAGAAAGAAAGAAAGAAAGAAAGAAAGAAAGGAAGGAAGAAAGAAAGAAAGAAAAAGAAAGAAAGAAAGAAAGAAAAATTATACTTCAATTTGTATTCAGAGTTCATCAGTTCTCTCTCTGGAGGTGGATATCATTTTTCATTGTGAGTCCTTTGTAATTGTCTTGATTGTCTTGTAATTGATCACTGTATTGATCAGCGTAGCCAAGACTTTCACAGTTGATCATCATTATAACATTACTGTTACTGTGCACAATAATCTACTGGTTCTTCTCACTTCACTTTGCATCAGTTCACATAGGTCTTGGCCATTTTGTTTTCTGAAACCAACTCCCTTGTCATTTCTTATAACACAATAATACTTGAACATGCCATACCTTATTCAGACATTCCCCAATTGATGAGCATCCCCTCAATTTCCAATTCTTTGTCACCACAAAAAGAGCTGCTATAAATATTTTTGTACATATACATCCTTTTCCTTTTTCACTGATCTCTTTGGGATACAGACCTAGTAATGGTATTGCTGTACTAAAGGGTATGCACAGTTTTATAGCCCTTTGGGCATAGTTCCACATTGTTCTCCAGAATGGTTAGATCAATTGTCTACTCTACCAACGGTTCATTAATATTCCTATTTTCCCTCACCCCCTCCACCATTTGTCATTTCTGATAGATCTCAATTCATTTTAACAGATATTAGTGCAATACTTGAATTGTCTGTCATTCTCACAACCCACAAACCATATATTTTATATATATACATATATACACATATAAACATGGACACATGTGTCTATGCTTATATATGTGCAAATATACATGTAGGTATTGATGCTATAGATATGAAGATATTATATAGATCTAGACCACAGTGAGTAAGAGCACTGGATTTGGAGTGAAGAAGACCTGAGTTCAAATCTTACCTCAAATTTCATTAGCTACGTGACCCTAACCAAGTCACTTAACCTCTCGTAGCCTCAGTTTCTTCATTTTTAAAATGAGAATAATAGTATAATAATAATAACTAACATTTATATACTGCTTATTATATACCAGTCATTGTGCTAAGTACTTTAAAAATGTTATGAGGATCAAATGTGGAAACATGTACAATGTTTTGAAAATCAAACATTTTGTAAATGCTAGCTATTATTCTTGTTATTATGTTAAACTGTTATTAGTAAACTAGAGAGAGATAAATTGTGAACTAATACTATGATCCATAGCTGGAGTTATTATGAGTTTAAAAGTACATTATATGGTACTTAAAGGCTTTAAATGTGCTTTATAATGTTAGACTTAGAGCCAGGAAACCTGTTTTTGAGTCTCAGTTCTGATTCTAGATGTGTGTGATATTGAGAAAGGGTTTTTGGTTTGGGGGTGGGGATTTTTTTCTCTTTTGTTCTTGTTTTCTTAGACATGGTCTCCCTAAGTCACTTAGGCTATAAGTACAAAAGTCATTAAGAGGCCCAAACCTAATTCTGATCAATGTGCAAATTTTGACCTGCTCTGTTTTCAACCTAGGCTGGTTTTCTACTCCTTGGGTAGTCTGGTAGCCACCCATTCCCAGAGCCTTACAATATTGGTACTGGATACCTGACTGGCGTTAGCTTTAATGTAGCTCAGAACTCCAGAACTCAAGTAATCCGCCGCCTCAGCATCCCCTTGTACCAAGAATTAGAAGAATGTACTTTCACACATGGTTAAAAAAAAAAAAACCTTAACCTCTCAGACTTTTAATTTTCATTTTGTTTTGTTTCTATAAAAATAGAGAAAATTACACTTGCAACATCTCATAGTATTATTGTGAGAAAAGAGCTGTGTAAACTGTAAGAAAACTATGAAAATGTGAGTAATTAACTCACATTTATATTATATAATTTATTATATAATAATAAATATATATAATAATTTATTAAATTATATTATTATTTTAAAATCACTTAGCTATGAATGACATTATCAAACTTGGGAGAAAATATATGATAGTGGTCAGTTCAAGGTTTGGTATTACTAAGTATTTTGTAGAGCATACATTAAAATAAATACCAAATAAAAAGAAAATAAGAATGAGAAGACAATATGGTATACAATTAAAACAATTCATGCCTGACCTACTTAACAAAATTATTGATACTTAAAAGTGGCAAATGGATAAAGTTATAGACATTGAAACAGGCTATCATCATATCCTATGGAAGTTTTGAACAATCCAAATAAATTTACCACAAGAAAGAGTCTAGACCTAGAAGCTAAGTGATGAAGCACTTGACTTCCTTGCCAAGCAGGATGATATGGCAGCCAAGGATATTTGCTATTGGCATGGAGTCTGTGTACCATAGAGTATATGGAAAAGGGAATTCTGATTGATGATGGGATCCTCTAAGATGTAGCTCTCTTCAGATGACCTTACTTTATTGCATGCAGAGCCTCCTAAATGATAATTTTTTATACTCAAAAGAGTACATCCTAACCACCTACATAGGTAACACAAAGTGATGAAGAATATGTATTCTCCCGGGGATGGGAAACCTGTGGCCTCAAGGCCACATGTGTCCCCTAGGTCCTTGAGTGTGACCTTTTGACTGAGTCCAAATTTTACAGAACAAATAGTTTTATTAAGAGGATTTGTTCTGTGAAATATGGATTCAGTCAAAAGGCTGCACTCGAGGACCTAGAGGTTCCACATGTGGCCTCAAGGCTGCAGGTGCCCCACCCCTGCTCCAGACTATAATATGCAGTTAGATAGAGACCCCATAGAGCTAGTCCATCAGTAATCGTGGATGGATATTGCGGAAGGAAAATGAATGGAGCTCAAAATTTAATAGGAGGAAGGAAGCAGGCTGAAATGGACTTAGAAACTTAAGCAGTGCTTTTAAAGACCTCAGCCTTTTCTGTAAAGCAAAAAACCATCATTTAACATCAATATTCTTCCAGAAATGTTGTATATATAATAGAATACCAAAATCTTCAAAGAATCAAAATTATAACTCACTCAAAAACCAAAGGATGAAACATTTGTAGAGCAAGAATAAGACATAGCATTTTGCCAAGGATGATTTGCACTCAAGAAGTGCTGTAAAATATACCATCAAAGATGAGGAAAAGAGATGTGCCAATTCTGTATCCAGCAGGAGAGATAACTGATGGAAAGATCTGTTTCCTATATTGGTATTCACAGCATGTCAAAAGATCTAAGAATCCCATAGCCCATTGGGTGAAGCCTTTGTGGAAGATTTTTAGAAGACAGTCAAGAACTGCACAGATGATGGGGGTAGGGAAAATAAATTATATGATCTGCACAATTTGCAGGCATAACTACACAGCTGAAATCCCAGGTCCATTGAAGTACTGCCTTTAGTACTGAATCTTCCCTACCCTCAACCAATAAACTCTAGTGACTCCCTATTGGCTCTAGGATCAAATGCAAAATCTTCTGTTTGGTGTTCAAAGTCTTCATAACCCAATTCCCTCCTACCTTTCCAGTCATCATACACCTTACTTCTTGTGGTTATTTGATCTAGTGACACTAGCCTCCTTTCTATTTTTCAAACAAGACAATCTCTCAGCTCCAGGCATTTTCTCTGGCTGTCCCCCTTGCCCAGAATCTTCTCTTTCTTCATCTCCATCTCCTGATTTCCCTTTTTTCTATAAGTCCCAACTAAAACTTCACCTTCTATATAAAACCTTTCCCAACTCCTCTTAATTCTTCCCTCAGCTAATTATATCCTTTTTTGTCCTCTGTGTGTGTGTGTGTGTGTGTGTGTGTGTGTATTTGTTTACTTGTTATCTTCCCCATTATACTGTAAGTTCCCTGAGGGCAAGGATATTTTTTTTCCTCTTTTTTTATCTTCAATGGTTATCATGGTGCTTAGCAAATAGTAGATGCTTAATAAATATTTATTTCAATTGCAACTTAGAACAGCTACTTAAAAATGAAAGGCATTGCCTATAAATGATATCATATAATATATATCATATAATCATGTATCATATATAATCATAACTGATTAAAGCCAAAAGAACGAAGTAAACTTTGCTATATAAGAGAAATAGTAATTCCAAAGTAGGATATTATTTTTGTAGAGAGAAGAGCTTGATATTTGAGAGGTAACCATAAATTGTATGGCCATACTTTGAAGTCATGTACCACATGCACAAGCCTCTGGGATAGAAAGACAAAAATGAAAAACAGTTCCTGCTTTCAAGGCACATGTATTTTACTAGGAGATACAGGGGTGGGGAATCTGCAGCCTCCAGGCCACATGTGTGGCCCTCTAGGTCTTTAAGTGCAGCCCTTTGACTGAATCCAAACTTCACAGAACAAACCCCCTTTATAAAAGGATTTGTTTGGTAAAAGTTGGACTCGGTCAAAAGGCCACACCCAAGGACCTGGAGGGTCACATGTGGCCTCTAGGCCACAGGTTCCCCAACCCTGACTGATAAACCATTTAAATAGATGAATAAATATCAGATAATTTGAGAAGGGAGAAAGAACTAAAAACTGGGTAATCAAGAAAGACCCCATGTAGAAGGAGGCAACTGAATTGAACCTTGAAAGAAGTAACCTTGAAGCATTCTAATAGATGAGGAAGGAATTTTTATTATGATAACTTAGAAACATAAATATGAGGGACAGCCTTGGAAACATGAGATAGAATGTTAGGTTCAGGATAGCTAGTGGGCCCATTTGGCTAGATCTTAGGTTTGATAATGGGGAATGGCAGCTTTGCACCAATTTGCTTTGAACCAATGTATGACAGCCTTTAAACATTAAGCTGGGGTATTTGTATTTTATCCTAAAATAGTGAACAATTTAAGTGTTTTAATCAGGGAGTGTCATGATCAGACTTGTGCTTTACAAAGACTATTATGGCAATTTTGTGGAGGGTAAATTGGAGAGGGGAGAAACTGGAAGCAAGGAAACTAATTCAGAGGCTCCTACAATAGTACCAATGAAAAGTAATGATGTTAATGGCTCTTTGAGACCAGTGAAAGGGATGAATTCAAGAGAGGTTGTGGAAAAAGAATTGCCAAGATTTGGCAGGCGGGTAGATATGGGGGTGAAGGTGAGGAAAACTTCAAGGATGACTTTGAGATTGCTTATATGAATTGTCTATGAGAACAATGAAATAAGGAAGTTTCTGTGAGGAACAGGATTAGGAGAAAAGTTAAAAATTAGTTTCAGACATGTTAAATTTGAGATGCTGATGGAACATACACTGGGTGAGTGTCAGTGGGCAACAATTAATGACATGAGAGTGGAGTTCATGAAAGAGAGTAAAATTGGGCAAATAGATTTTTTTGAGTCATCTTCATAGAGATTATCATTGAATCTGTGATAGATGATTAGATCACCTAATAAAGAAAGCATAAAGAGAAGGAAAAAAAGGCCAGAGACAAAACTTTAGAGAACGGGATACTGTCAATGGATGATAATCCAGGAAAAGAGGCTGAGAGAAATCAGACAGCCGATAGGATGAGAATCAGGAGAGAATAGTTTCATGGAGTTCAAGGGAAGAGACCATATCCAAGAGGAGGGAGTAGTAAACAGTATATTCAAAAATCCAACATATTTCAAGCTAATTATAATTCAGTAGTGCCATTAAAGTGTCAGCCTAATGTCCTGGAAATAATCCTTGCTCAGTACAAGAGTATGCTCTTCATTAGAGGAATTTTCTACTCAGGGTTCCATGTATTGAAAACTAAGTTCATGTAAATCCAGCAAAGAGAAACAGAAAAGATACAAGCATTAGAAAATAAGATTTAAGAAAAGAAATTTGGCTTATTTAGTCCAGGGTAGAGATATTTAAGTGGTGATTTTTAGTAAAAGGTGTAGTATGATGAAAAAATGAACAAATAAATGAAAAAGCATGTATTAAGCACTTCTTATGTGCCAGGCCCATGCCAAGCACTAAGGATACAAATGCAAAAAATAAAAATAATCCCTGCCCTCACAAAGCTTACCTTCTGAATGATGAACAGCAAACAGAGGTAAAACAGAGCGGAATGCTTGAATCTGGGATGTCATGAAGTTAATGAGATCATAGGGCAATTAATGAATGTATCCTTTCCAGGAATAGCAGTATTGATGTTATTACTACTCCCAGAATGAGCAGTGAAAAGTGATGAGGGAAGTAAGCCATGAGTGATGACATGGCAGGAAGATGATCAAGGAGCAATAGTATGGGGGCTTTGGGCATGGAGGGTGGGAATGACCGTGACAAAATTAAAGTATGTCCCCAAAAATGTGATATAAACACCCTTGCGGCTAAATACAAAGTATTAGTTAACATCTCCAGTAATGAATGATCATTTTTGCTTCTGTTTCAACTCCTAAGTGTTACATTAACCACTGATTCTTCCATTTTTAAATAGGAGGGAAAGCTATATCTTTGTTCAGCTAAAAATTGTAAATTACTGTAAGACACCGGATATATTAACCTAGAGGGTACTGCTATTTTCCTGACAGATCATATCTTAAGTCTTTGTGAAAAGTGAACAACATAGTGACTTGAATGTTTAAAGTATTAGGAGGCTTTAAATTTTTTTACAAGAAGGTAAAATGTGTACATGTATGTGAGTGTGCATGTCTATGTACAGATATATATGTATGCATGTGTATATGTGTGTTAAAACTAAACAAACAGCATAGTATATCATAAAATTCACTAAGCTAAGAGTCTAAAGACCTGGGTTTGTATCCCAGCTCTATCTTTTACCTACCTCTGTCATTGTAGTCAGAAACTTAGTTTCGCCATAGTTCAGTTTACTCATTTATAAAATGCAGAATTGTTCCCTTCTAAGTCCCTTCTACTTCTAAATCTATCCTGAGTAGAGTGTGGGGTGTGTGTGTGTATGTGTGTGTGTGTGTGTGTGTGTGTGTGTGTGTGTAATGGGTATATGTTATGTCAATGGATCAGGATGGGAAAAACATAGATAGATAGATAGATAGATAGATAGATAGATAGATAGATAGAAAGATAGTTAGGAGCTAACTCCACCTATTCCCCACTAAAATTTCCATTTATCTTTCCACAGTACTTGTAATCACCATAATCTTCATTCTTGGGAATTAAATGATATTAGAATACATGGTATTCCAGTGATGAATAGTATCAGAATACATGTTATCTGTAAGGAAATTATACACTAGGAAATTACCAGTCCCTAATATTTGAGCTCAAATGAGTTTATCAGATTGGCAAGGTAGTTAGCTAGCAGGAACGTAAAAGAATGAGAAATGGGACACAGGACCAATAAGTTTTGATAGAAAGGATGAGTTGTAAGTAAAGCAGATTTCCCTGGTAACCAAGGAATCATATGGGGGGCCTTGGGCATGGAGGGTAGAAGTGACAGTGCCAAAATTCAGGTGTGTCCAAAAATAATTGTACTATAACTATTCTTGGTGCTAAATACAAAGTGTTAGGTTATTATCGCCAATAATGAATGATGAGAAGTTCATCATTTGTACTTCTGTTTACACTCCTTATCTCATCTAATTATTTGTTTAAGTAAAATCCTGCTTACCTATGAGCACATGAAAATGAATCTGGCTTCCTGATGGGAAACACCAGAATTGGGAAATTCAACTAAATTTTGAAATGGAAACATGCTCTACAAAGACCTATACTCAGGACAGAAGTTTTTCATCAAAACAACCCTACCTTGGGAATAGAAGTGTGAGCAAAGCTCAGCACATTAATTTTCTAAGTGTACTTCCCTGCTATGGACATTAACCAAAGCTTGCCTTTAATCTTAACCCAAATGTGAAAGAGGTAAGAGATATGACTTCTGAACATATAGAAGAAAGATTTTTTTAAATTTCAAGAACATTTAAAGCCAAGCTCTAGTGCATGTGTGTGCACATACATGTATGCATGTGTATATGCACATCTCTCATGGGACAGAACTACAGTCACTGTCAAGAATCATCATTAGTCTCTATGGCAGCAGTTTTGCATCTCATATTATCGTAGAAGCACAAAGCTGAAAAGGAGCCAAGCTCATTGTTTACCCAGGATTAATAATGGGAAATAATTCTTAATACATATCAAAAAAGAGACAATTCAAGTCTCATCCTAAGCCTTGCCTGGTTATAATCTAATAAGTCACCAGTACCATGCTTGCATTAATACATCTAAGAAAGCCCTCCAGCAGCTGATATTAGCTTACATTCCCCTAAGCATTTCAGTAGAGCATTGTAGAGAAAGTATGAGTCAGAGGGGAATCAAAAATAGAGATTCTGAGGGTAGCAGGGAGGAGAATGATTACTATAATGAGAAGCTGTACATATGGGCAGCTCACTCTGTGTAATAATAATTGTGCAGAAGTTTCAGGGTATTGCTGGCTCATTAGCTGTAATAGAGTAGGACATCAGCATAACAGATATGTGTTCAGCTTGATTCTCCCATTCTAGCTCTGCAGTGAACTCTGAAGCCTCAAGTGAAAGAACCTACCTCCTACACTTTGCCTACCCAAGATAAGAAGGAGTTGAATTCTCCTACAAGTTATGTAAATCCTGAGGATGATTCTTCACCACTCCAGCTTCTAATGTTTAGGCTTGAAAATTATGCTTCTGTGTTGGAGCTCTGTTACATATTTTATGTGCCACAAGCTAAATTTGCACATAGTAGGAGCCTAATAAATGCTACTTGACTGATTGACTAAGGATAAGTTAAAGAGCAGATGGGGGAATAATCTGTTTCTTAGCACCCATAGAAAACATTTTGCCCTGAACTTGATACTTGGTAGTCTCTTTATACCTGGTTCCTCCCCCTGCAAAATACAATGGTACCTATGCAAACAATTCTTTTGGAAATAAAGCACCTTTTAACAAAATTGATCTGAAAAAAAAAGCATTTATTAAGAACTTATTATGTCTGCACATGTATAACCTGTGTCAAATTGCTTGCCTTCTCAATGGGAGTTAGGGGGTATGGGGGAAGGATAGAGGGAATTTGGAACTCAAAATTTGAAAGAAAAAAAAAGAATGTTAAATTTTTTTTTACGTGTAATTGAGGGGGATAAAATATTAAATTATTTTTTTAAAAAGAATTTACTATGTGCCAGACATCACACTAACCAATAGGGATACAAATACAAAAAGTGAGACAATTTTTGCCCTCAAGGAGTTTACATAATAAAGGAAAAATATAGAGAGAGGAATGGTGGTCAAGGAAAGGTGTTTGGGGCAGGACAACGACAAGGATGAATGGTGACGTGATCGATATGGCATTTGATCACATGCCCTTTCCCAAAGCAATGATACTGTTAATTTGATGACTGCGGTCAAAGCATGAGGTAGAAAGAAGGGTTGGGAGAGTGAAAGCAGGAATCAAAAGGTAGGTATATGGTTGGAATGTGGCATATGGGGAAAATTCTGGTCTCTTCTTTGCTAAGATGGAGGTAAGAACAACTGAAGAGGAGGGGGCAATGATGCTTTCCCAGGTACAAACCTTTTGTAAGAGGATCAATGCTCAGGCCTGACTAAAGAAAGGACCTCGCTCATGGTAATGTGGGAATGGAGCACACACCACCCAAGCCACCTACATTCTGGTTTGACCTCCAGCTGAGGGGGAGGTACTCCCACCATGTTGCTCAGGAATCTGAGGAGCCATAGCCAGAATACCTCACTGGGAGCAGCAGGTAGAACAGAATTGCTCAAGAAGGCACAGCTGTGAAGGAATCCTAGTGCTTTTAATGTTATGCGGTCCCTGACACCTGAGGGTTAGGAAGCAGCTTCAAAAATGCATTTGCTGAATTACTGGGAGTCCCAGCAACCTAATTATAGGTGGCATCTTGATGAAGAAAAGCTAGGAAAGGGGAATTGGGAGGGAAGAAAGGCTTCTGTGACAGATGAACTTCAGCAGTATCAAAAATGTTAGCCCTGCTTCAGGCTACTTCATAAGGATGCTATAGAGATGCATTTAATCAACAAAACCTGAACGAGGGTAAAGCTAGGGAAGTTATATATGTGATAACTTTTTATACAATATATAAAGGCTTTTCAAAGGCTAGCTGTTTAATTGGAGGTTGTTTGGTACTGTGGAAAGAGTCTTGACTCCAGAATCAGAAGCTGTCGTTGTTTAGTTGTTTCAGTCATGTCTAACTTGTCGTAATCCCATTTGGGGTTTTCTTGGCAAAGATACCAGAGTGGTTTGCCGTTTTCTTCTCCAGCTGATTATACAGATGAGCAACTGAGGCAAATAGAGTTAAGTGACTTGTCCAGGGTCACACAGCTAGGAAGTGTCTCAATCAAAAGACGTGATTTCAAATCCTGCTTCTGACACCAATCAATCATATTGACATCCTGGGAAGTCCCTTAATCTCCCTGGACCTCGGTTCTCTCACGCTGTAAAAATGAGGCCCTGGACTATGTGACCGCTGAGGTTCATACTAGCTCTAGATCTTCGATCCATTCATTGGACCTCAGTGTCCTGATCTGTAAAATTGACAAAGGAGTTTTTGTTTGAGTCAGTACTACAAACTCAAAGGACAACTACAAGAATCAAATGGAATAAAGCATGTAAAACATACTGTGAACACTCATACATTCTTTAAGTAATAGCTGTTATTATCAGTGACGTTGAAGTGCTTCTCTAGCACATCATTGTGTTATGGAAGTGATTTAGATTTCCTAAAGGTCAACAAAGGTCAGTTTCTAACAGGTTTTATCAAGCATAAAAGAATCCAAACACCAACGTGGACTTGCATCTGTTGTGCAAGGAATGGCCTAGCTACAGTAAGTGCAGTGAGGCATATCACCAGACAGTTGACCACGGGTCAACATTGTTTGGAGAAATCATGAAAAGGATAAAAATGTAAAACAGCTCATGGTCTTGTGCACAATGTCATCTTTTATAGTGATGGTGGCAAAGTGACAGAAGAAGGTGAAAAAGGTTACAAAGGATCATAAAGAATTTAACCTGTTAGAAAATATTAATTAGTAGTACTCAGTGAGGAGTAGTTGTCCAACAGCTTCATGAGAAATGATACATTTCTTAACATAAAGAAGGTGCGGTTAAATAGAAGGATGATTCACATGTTCTTCTCAGATAGATAAATAAAGAAGTTAACTGAATCAGTTTCACCATAACCCCAACTGCAATGGTAAGTATAACTTTACCCAACACTTAGTCATCTCACCTAGCAATACATAAACATCCACACTGGAAAAACAAGGTGGATAATAAGTGCATATTGTCCACATTATGATGTACAGCTGAACAGGAAGCCCATTGAGGTAGCCCAAAACTATGCATACGCTTTTTTGGATAGTCACTGAGAATGGATAATTGTCTAGGCCTAAAACGTCAAAAAAGGAAAAAAGTAAACTGCATTGCATTTGGAAAATTGGCTAACTCTTTTAATTATCCCAAACTATTCCCTACAGCAAAAAAAAAAATCTTGTTTCAAAATTCTTTCTACTAGAAGTGCTTGAAGGTTTAACTTACGAAACACCAAAGAGATCTCAAATTACAAGGGAGCTAAAAAGTGATAGTGAGAGGCATGGTCAGGTACAAACAAGCCATAGAATGTTAGCAAAGCTGGCCTATATGAATATAAAAGGAAGTTGGCTAGTCATGTAGGACGGTTGAGTGAAACATATAGAAGGCCAAAATAATGTGCTTGTATTCATTAGATCTTAAAAGAACCAAAGAATGACACTCATGCATTGAATAGATTTTTTTGATGAAGAATAAACATGGACAAGGTTGAGATTATAAGATAAGGATAGGTTGAAAATGGCAATAGTAGAGGGAAAATTCAGCTTGGAATGATCATAGATTTAATTAAGTATTCAAGGAATAATAAAAACTGAGTAACAGGCTAGTGGACAGAGTGATGGACTTAAAGTCAGGAGGACCTGAATTCAAATCCTGCCTTACTTGCTGTTCATATGACCCTGGACAAATCATTTAACCTCTCTCAGCCTTGGTTTCCTTATCTGTAAAATGAGGATAATAATAGTTGTTGACTCATAGGATCATGTGAAGATGAAAGGAGACAACACATTCAAAGTGCTTTGAAAAATCTTAAAGCAGAAAATAAATGTTAGCTATTATGTTGCTATAATAAACCCCACCCTCAAAAGACTAAACTGTCATCTACATCTTCTGGAAAACCCAGGGGAGAAAAAAGCAAGAGACTATATGATCATAGACTTAGCGATGGAAGGGACCTGAGCGTCCCTCAAGTCCAAAACCCTCATCTTACAGTTAAGGAAAATGAGATTCAGACAGTTTAAAAGACTTGTCTATGGTCACACAGCTAAGTAAGTGTCTGAGGCCCATTTTGAACTCAGATCTTCAGAGAGTGATAAACCCAAGTGGAGCCCATGGCTTCCATTATTGTCTTGGGGAGTTGCTGAGTCAAGTTTTAAGATTTTTTTTTAACTACTGCACTCTGCCGATCCCAAAAGTGGTGTAATTATTATTACTATTGCATGTGCATTTATCCTGGGTTCACAACTTTGACATTAGCCATAGCCTGCACAATATCTTAAGTATGAGGCATACTTAAGATAAACCAAAAGCCCATGTTTGAAATTACTTGTAGTGGGTGGCAGACATCCCAGAAAATTTGTTCTGCCTCATCATGCAAGAGGGGAAGAAAGTTGGATAGCAATTGAAAAACTGGAGCACTTTCAGTGATCCCAAGCTGCCTCTTTGGAAGCTCTTCCACAGGAAGGCTCTGCTCCAAGTACGGGGGGGGGGCCTTTTATGTAGCTGAAGATAAACTGTGAAGTGCTTGGGTTGCTTATGAATTACCATATCGAAGATAAAGTGGCCATATGCCACTTCATAGACGCTTTTTTATGCTTAGAGTTTTGCCTAGAGTTTAAAGCCTAGGAACCCTGACTCTAAGAAGTGGGGCTCTTCCCTCTTTACATCAGATAAATTCATAATAACAAGTCTCAATATAGGGGGCATGAAGAGGTGGGGAACAGATTTAATCATACTTAAAGCCATATTATTGCCTACTGCAGGAATCCTCCCACTGTATCCTGGTAGCAGTGGAGAACCAGAAGGAGCCGTCCCTTTCTTCATCTTTCTAATCTGTCCTTCAGTTCCATTCTTTTGTCATCTTTTCCCCTTCTAGTCTTGTACGGACTCTTCAGAAATGTTGTGATTTTAAATATCATACGAAAGGGCCTAGTAAACAAAAAATGAACCAGAGTTAGGAAACCTGAATGATCTATGACCTTAGGCAAACCATCAAAATTTTCCATACCTCAGTATGCTATTATTAACAGTGGGATCATTGTTTTGTTCATCCTTCCATTTCAAAGAGGACCAATGACATCATGGGGTGATGTCTTGACTTGCACATGAACTGAATTTAAGTGAGGCAGGGTTATGTAAATCTGTCCTACTCTCTCCCTGAGTCATTGAAGTCCAGTGGCATAATAGTGGGATCATTAGCACATTATAGATGTTTTCCACCTCTCATCATGAGGAAGCTACAACCTTTAACATTTTCTTGATATTTCTTTCAGTGAAAAAATGTTCAAATAGGCTTTTTGCTCCTTCAGAATATCCTAATGATGTTTATCCTTTACCTAAGCTTACTCATCTATTAAAACACAGATAGACCTTTATCTTTTTGTTTCTAGCTCCCCTGCTTTAAAAAATATGATTTTTATACTATACCTTCAAAACTGAGTGAATCAGCAACCTTCTTTGAAAGGTGATCAAAAAGGTCCAACGCAATTCTTGTATTTTGTTTGGCCCATGTAGAAATAACCTTAGTCTATATATTTTGTAGGCACATTCAAATAATCACAAAAATCTGCTCTTGAATTAGTACTTGCATTTTCTTCTTTGGACTGTGTGAGCCAATCACAAAAGTGATTTGATGAAACAAATTGAGATTGGATATCAGAATTTCCAAACACTGCATTATAGAATTAAAGGAGAACTTGGGCCTCATCTGGTCAAATTTTCTATTAGATTTAGCTGTCCTCTGTTACCTGTATTTAGTTATAACATCTCAAGCATGAAACATGATTAATAATATATATGAATATAAGTGAAACATGGCTCCCTCTCAGGGAGGTGTGGAATGAGGTATACTTTCTCAGATGTTATCAATGTGTTTGTTTCTTTTCTTAGCTGTTCTGGTGTTCTGTCTTGGGGAGAAGAGAGGGATGGATTCATTGTGAGTTAACAATGACTTTTTTAAGAGAACATGAATAATATTTTTTAAATTTTAAGTATGGACAATATGGCATAGTGACTAGAGACCTGGGTTCAGAATCAAAAGCCCTTTGTTACTATATGTTTCATATTGATTGTGTGACCCTTGCCAAGTCTTTTAACCTCTCAGGGTCCCCAGGCCACTCTCTAAGATTATAAATTTCAAGACAAGTTTGCACCAGTAGGAAAAAATTCCTCACTGTCAAAAAGTACATGCATGTGTGTATATGTGTGTACATACGTGCATGTATACATGTACATTTGTGCATATATGCATGCATCCTAGTGTATATATACACACAGATGTATCTGTGTATATATGCATACATGTGTGTACATATTTTTTCCTACTGTGTGTATCTCTGTGTATAAGCACACACACATTTTCCTAGTGAGTACCTCATGGGGTTGTTTATGAAGCTAAAAAAAGATAATGTATGTAAAGTGCTTTACAAATTTTAAACTACTATGTGAATGTTTGTTATTAATTAGATAATAATTATTCATTATAATTTCCCTTCCAGACTGAAATTCGTATTTACTACTGCATGCTTTCCAAAAAAGGGAAAATGAGTGTTAGGAAAATCAAACCACTTTCAATGTTAAGACTAGCTTTAACACTAAATTATTAGCTAACAAAAGAGATTACCGGGGTTAAGAGCCTCGTGTTCTGTTGCCATGATTTGATGAGCAGGAGACCATGGTTTATTTTTGAACTTTGTATAATATCTGGCACAGTGCTAAGTCAATAGGAAGCATTTGATAAATATCGGTGTGTGTGTTATTTGATAGATGAGCAACATATTTTCCTCCCTGTGTAACATAATTTTATAAGATTTTTAAGATCTTCCAATTAAATCACTGAATACTAGAGGTGAAAGGGACCTTAGAAGTCATCTGCAAATTTTAACCTTAACTTAAAGCAAGGGGGCAACTAGATGGCTTAGTGGATATAGTGCTGGGCCTGGAGTCAGGTTAAAACTCACCTTCTTCAGTTCAAATCCTACCCCAGACACTTACTAGTTGTGTGACCCTGGACAAGTCACTTAATTCTGCTTGCCTCAATTTCCTCATCTGTAAAATGAGCTGGAAAAGGCAAACCATTCTAGTATCTTTGCCAGGAAAAACCCCAATGGGGTCATGAAAGGTCAGACATGACTGCAAAAAGACTCAACAATAACAACCTCAAACATAGAGTTACATGAGGTCATCCCCCTTATTTTATAGATGGTGAAATGTAGGAACAGTGGCTTTTTGCATAGCCCAATATTGCCCAGGTAGTAAAAAGCAGAGATGGACTCAAACTAGGTCGTCTGACTCCAAATTCAGTGCCCTTTTCATTGTACCGTAGTGCTTCCTAAGCACAAATCCTAACTGCAACATCTCTGACAAATGAAGCAGCCATCAAACCAAAGTTCTTGTTTTTGACACAAAGTTTAACCAGTCCCTCAGGGGAAACAGTGATGAACATTTGACTTGGAAACTACTCTCACTAGTTTCCATTTTTAATTCCTCATTATTTTCCTAAGGAGTTTTTAATATGAAAGGAATTTTTGTTCTAACAGATCATCTGCTTCTGCTGCTAATTTACCACTTGAAGGTTCAATCCCCTGAGACATATCCATCATCTCCCAGACAACTCCCCATAGTCTTGGAAACTTGGGCTGAACTCTATTTTTAGACAACAATAGACAGCAGAAATTGGTGAACCTAAGAATGAAAACATCCTCTGAAGTAAATAACCCTTCAGTGGAAGTTGAAGAAGGAAGAATGATTACAGGTCCCTTCTCTAGCATCCTTTTCAGCTCTAGATCAAAAATTCATAAAATTAGAATTTGCAAAAAAAAAAAATTCACAAAAGGACTAGGGTTTGTTTCCTTCTTTGGACTTAGAATTGCCAATACCTAGCACGGAACTTGGAACATTGTAAACGCTTAAGAAATATTGGGTGATTTATTGAACCTGTGATTTTATTGTTAAAACAAACTCCCAGTTGAATAAATGTCCTTTATTGATATAAGCACCTTTTCTGAAATTTGCCATCTTCTAGAGATACTTAGAACCCTAAATAGGTAAGTGACTTATTCAGGGGGCACACAAACAGCAGGAGGGGTTAAAGACAGTATTTGAATCAAGGCCTTCTTGGTTTTGAGCCTGTATGGGTATAGGCTAGAGAGCCAACCTTTGTGTCAGGAAAACCTGAGCTCAAGCCTGGCCTCTGACACATGTGTGACCATATTCAAGTAACATAAACCTCTCAGCACTCTAGACACTTCTCTCTAAGATTTTAAGTTATAAATGAATTGCTTATCTTCCATGGTGAAATTTGAACCCCTAACCTCTTCACCCCTCCAAAACAGTAATATACACACTAAATCATGGATAAAGATACCCATAGTTGGATAGCTACATCATCACTTCATTGATGGTGCTAGTGAGAGGGCGTAGACTATTTGCGCATTTTGAAATTAAAATACCTTCACAAACGCCTCCACTTCTAAATCCATTAATTGGGTGAAAAAATCAGTCAAAACAGTTGTTCAGCCTGTAGACAATGAATTAATTTATTGTTTCAGTTTTCAATAGGTTGCTTTGGCATTAAGTAGACACTGGCCCAAAAGCTATAGTATTTTTTTGAACATACCAAAAATGAATATTAAAAAAGTTCATCCTCCAACATATATGAACCATGTGACTGAGGTTAAAGATAACATTTTTTAAGTGCTTTAGGAGATATTTTATTTTCAAGCAAGGGGAAAAAGGTTTCCTCAAGCCTCATAAACATCATTATTTGTTTTTATGATCCCACCAATATAATACAATGGAAAAACCTTTGGAATTAGGGTCAAAAGACCTGGATTCTGGTCCTCCCTCTTCCAATTCTAATTGCATAAAAATAACCTAATTTGTAGAAGATAATTAACTTCTCCCCCATACAATTCTTTTGACTTGAAACACAGAGGTAACTTTAAAATATTAATTAATGTTGCCACACCAAGAAGTTATCAGCTATTAAAAGCTACACTAATGTGAAGAAAGAAACTATGCATTTAAATTGTTTATGTAAAACATCAGTCCTGTAATATCTACTGCTGTCTCATTCCTTAATTTCCACCTCTCTCTCCTTCTTCACTTTCATTTTAGATTTTGGAAGGATGTGCATTTTTTTCAACCTAATTAATAGTCCTAGTCATAATATAATCTCAGCAAATTATGACAATTAATCATTTTCTTAGCATTTACATAAACAAATATTCACCAGGCACCTCCTATGTGCACAACACTGTACTAGGCCCAGGAGAGAATAGAATGACGAATAAGACATAGACCATGGACTCAAGTAACCTATAATCTTAGAAGAGTGCTAAGATAGGTACACAAACAATTCTGATTTTCCCTAAATCTCAAATTATATTAATAATAAGGAGCAGGTTTACTTCTAAGAATATATAAGCTTCCATCTTGCAGAATTTACCACTGTTTTAAAAATCCAAATCCTCTTCTTATAAAGGTTTAAGAGAAGGCTAATGGAAACTATATTTCCTTACAAATATATAAAGACAAGTTAAGTACTCTAAGAACTTTCTCATCTCCACAGTGTTCCTTTTTAAAAAAAAATGCTGCTATTTTTATTTTATGTCATAAACTCTACCTGCAAAGAGTAGTAGATGGAGCTCAGGATTAGAATCAGAAAGTCCTTAGTTCAAATGCCACGTCACACAACTACTAGCTATACAACCTTGGACAAATCATTTACTACTGTCTCTGTGCATCAATTTCTTCATAATAAAATGATAGGTCTGGAGTTGATAGCTTCTAGGGCTCCTTCTTGCTCTAAATCTGTGACCCTACAAAGTAAAGGTCATTTTTTAAAAATCAAATTACAAAACATTGACACAGGGAATTATATGTCTGAAATTTCCCAAAGCCAGATAACCACCAGACTTTGGCCACATGAAATAAAATGTATGGCTATTTTAGTTTTTTGTAGTCCTCTATTACTGTATGTAAAGTGAAAAAAAAATTTAAATTACAACCAGAAAGAATTTTACTTTTGTAATATGTGTCAGAAATCTCTGGACTGAGTCCCAGCGAGATTTTCATGCACTTCAACTGTGACAAGCTTAAGAAAAATTTCCAGAAAATATGACTTGTTCATCTCTCACTTGGAAAACTGTCTGAGTTGTTTACACTAAGAATGAGTTAGGCAGGTTCACTCTTGTTTCATAGATGAATTGTTTTGCTGTAGATCACCTCAGTCTATGTAGCCTTTGTAGACATCAAGTCTCAGAGACCTTCAGCCCTGTATGAGGGAAAGGGAATAAGCATTTACATAACACCTTTTATGTGCCAGCAACTGTACTGAGTGCTTTACAAATATTATCTCATTTGATCATAGCAATAAAGATGAGAATAAAAGGACCAATCAATCAACTAGCATTTATTAAGCACTTTCTATGGGACAGTCACAGTGCCAAGTGCTAGGGATACAAAGACAGGCAAAAATAGTACCTGCCCTCAGAAAACTTCCAGTCTAAAGGAGGAGATAACAAGCAACCAACCATGTATGAAACAAGATATATAGAGAATAAATTGGATATAATAAACAGAGGGAAAGCATTAGCATTAAGGAGGATTAGGAAAGGCTTCTTTTGGAAGCTGAGACTTTAGCTGAGACTTGAAAGAAACCAGGGAAGCCAAGAGGTAGAGGCTAAAGGAACAAAAACCCTTCAGTAGAATGGAACACTAAAGGATACTTAGCTGAAAGGAAGCCTTGAGATTATCTATCCACTCCTCGTGTCTGCAGATGAGGAAATGGAGGCGAGGGTCAGACAGGTAGCAAATAACTTGCTTAGGGTCACACAGTAGCAAGTAGCCAAATGCACTCACTGTATTAGCCAAATCACAAATATCAGTACATCATTTCAGGACAATGATATTATAGCTCTGCGTATAGTGTAAGAGAGATAGCCAGAGAATCTAGCTATTCTCTGTACAGTGGATAGCAGTGTTTGGGGACCATGGTTCAAACAAAATAACTTTGTACTTGACATAACTACTACACACTTTAAAGTCTTTATGTCAATTGCTTTCGGTTAATGGGCCTTGCATCAACAATTGGTAGTTTAATTGTTCGGTTTTTTCTTCCATAATCTTAGGAAATAAGCTTTGGTTATTAAATGCCTCTTGGGTAATGTTGAATATCATTGGACTTGAAAATTATTCTTGTTACCACACACCTGAAGCCTTCAAAAAGGAAACATTTTTGGAAGAACCAAGATGTACTACTTTTAAGACAGTGCAGGGAATGTCTTTTTGGAAGAAAGAAACAGTAGTAAAACCATAGTTTTTTTCTTAAATAAAGAGTAGAAGAAAATGCTTAAGGGTTTCCTCTTTGTCAAGGTGATATTGCTCTCTGTTGCAACCAATTTAGGAAATTGGAGCCCAGGAAGAAATAGTGTCATCTTAATCTCTTTAGTCAAAAGTCCTTGATTATACAATAAGCTATACCACTCTTGTTTATTAATTATAACTCATTCAACTAATTGAAACTCAAAAAAATGAAACTTTTTTTTAAGTGATAGATTGGACAAATGTTTTAATGGTTGTTCTTCAGATTAATAACTGTAAATATTCCCCTCAATCCAGTTGTATGAGATTCCAACATAAAGTTAAAAGACATATTAACACAGGGCTCTTGGCCAGCCTTTGTTTTTATTAAACATTAAGTATTTCCAGGATATTTTACTGCGATTTTGATTCTTTGCCTCAAAAACAAAATGAAGTCGCATGGTCTTAGAATTTTTTCTACAGGTGAAGAAATTGCAACAGAAGAATTAAGTAACTTGGCTAAAACATAGTATAAGCAAGAAAATGGCAAATCCTGGATTATAACGCTCAGTTGTCTAGTTGATCGCTAAATTATTTTAGCCAATTATGATAACCTGCCTCTCAGAGCTGTGAGGATCAAATGATATGTTAATTATAAAGTGCTTAGCACAGTACCTGGCATATAGTAAGCGCTGTATGAAAGTTAACTGTTATTTTTATTATTATTAGTTGTTTTCTAATGAACACATCAAACCTAATTATCCCTGTGAATTCAAGATTGTGAGATAAAGAACCAGTCACTTAACAAGCATTTACTACGTTCCAGGCGCTGTTTTAAGCAGTGGGGATACAAAGAATGGCAAAAATACAGCACCCTGTCCCCACAAGAAGCTCAAGCTCTAATAGCAGAGACAACACACAAACAGCTATGTACATTCAAGGAACATCAAGAAAGCAAGCTAGCTTTTCTGTGTCACAGAGGATGTGGAGAGAAGTAAATAGAAAAAGACTGGAAAAGCAGGAAGGGGCCAGGTTTTGTAGAGGTTTAAATGACAAACAAAAGACTTTACGTCTGCTCCTGGAGGCAAAAGAGGACATTTCATTTGATTCTGGAAGTAATTAATAGCTGAACAAGTCATCTTAACTCTGTGGGCCTCATTTTCTTCACCTGTAAAATGGGGATGATCATACCTAGAGTACTCACATCAGAAGGTCTTCTTCAACTGAGTCTGACTCCTCATGACCCCATTTGGGGTTTTCTTGGCACAGATGCCAGCGTGGTTTACCATTTCCTTCTCCAGAGGATTAAAGCCAACAGAGGTTAAGTGACTTGCCCAGGGTCGCACAGCTAGTAAGTGAGACAGGATTTGAACTCAGGTCTTCCTGACTCCAGGCCCAATGCTCTATCCGCTGAGCCACCTAGCTGCCTCCACTTAATGAAACTCAAATGAAATAAGGTATTAAAGCATTTTGCAAGACTGGGAGAGATATTACCTAGGTTTCAGGTATAACTGTTTCTAGAAGGCTCCTTGAGGCAAGGTGGTACAGTAAGAAGAGAACTCAATCTGGATTCAGAAAAACTGGGTTCAAATCCTGACTTTGTCACCTTCTCCCCGTATGGCCTTGGCCAAGTTTTTTTAAACCCTTTTCTAGGTCTTAGTTGTCTCTTCTGCAAAATGAGGTGCTCAGACTAAATGCCCAGTAAGTTCCATTTCTGCTCTAAATCTATTATCCTATCAGCCTGTGACAGCTAGGTGTCAGAGTAGATAGTGCACTGGGCCTGGAGTTAGGAAAACTTGAGTTCGAATGCCGCCCCAAACACTTACTAGCTGTGTGACCGTGGGCAAATCAGTTAACCCTGTTTGTCTCAGCTTCTTCATCTGTAAAATGGGCTAGAGAATGAAATGACAAATCAGTCCAGTGTCTTTGCCAAGAAAACCCCAAATGGGGTCACAAAGAGTCAGACACAGCTGAAAAATCAGTGTACACGATCCTGAATAGGTGTATAAATCAAATTATATTTTAAAATGCATTGGAGCAGATAGCTGTTTAAAGGGATCCATTTGGGAGTTCCTTTGCAAAGGAAAGAAGTGCTTTGTAGAGAGAATAATCAACCTCTTCAATATTTTTGCATGAATTGATTTAATGGATAAGTTGGCATTAGGCAATGCACAATGACTTATATAGTAAACGCCATTATAAAATGGCTTGTTGTTGCATGGATTTGTGTGTAGACTGTTCAAATCATTAAAATTAGCAGAAAAGGTCATTAATATCATTGAAGGCTCACTGACCTAACTAAATAGTGAAAGGAAAAGACAAAACCTATTTAGGAACTGTGAGAAAAGAGAATACCTTGTTTGTAGACAAACCCTTTCCTAGCTCTTCACTCTCACTTTTTAAAAGTAGAAAAGAACATCTAATGAAATAAAAATGATTCTTAATCTGATTATGAGAGGTCACATGCCGAAATGATGCAGTAAATTTGACCTAATGACAATAGGCTACAAAATGATGTTAATTATTTGAAAATCATTCTTTTTTTAATTAAATAATTCGTTGATGCCCTATTTGTACGTAGCTGTGACTTTACAGTAATTCTCCTTATAACAAAAGAAGTATAGTTAATGGAAACAAATCAACACAATTGGCCATGTCCCATAACATAGGCCTCACCCATTCCATGCCCTGTAATCAACCACTCCTCTACTAGGGTGTGTTTCACCAGCAGTCCTCTAAAGTTACAGCTAACCTATGCATTGATTAGAGTTCAAAAATCGTTTAATATTGCTTTCCTCCATGTTTTGATTGTCAATACCTGAGTTCATTGCAGTCTGCACAAGTCTTTCTGAATTCTTCAAATGTATTGTTTCTTCTCACAGTGCAGTATTATTCCCTTACATTTGCATACCACATTTCATAAATCAGGGACAACACCCAACAAATTCACACAGTGGGCACATAACGAATGTTTGTTAATTAATGATGATAGGAGATTTAAAATATAGTCCATTTTGTGTTTTCCTTCCAACCTGTGAATCTATGACTAATACAACATGATTAAATTCATCATCCAATATTCATATAGGAACTAGAATAGAATTGTGGCTGCTGGCTCAATGAGTTATCTTGAGCAAGTCACTTAATCTCTCAGGGCCTCTGTCTCATCATTTGTAAAATCAGCAGATGAGAGTAAATTATTTGAAAGGTCCCTTTCAGTTCTGCAATTCTCTGACTTGGGCTAAACTTAGAGAGTTTGGGAATCAAATGCTTATTTTGCCCAGGTAAGGCGAAAGGAATTAAAAACTAAGTATGAAGAAGAGAGGAAGAACTCTGTGAAATAAGACCCAATGGCCAGTCTGAACTGCCCACCCACTCTGCTACTTCCCATGGGCACAGAGACTACCTGCCAGTAAATTTTCAGTTGGCCAAGAAATTTGGAGAGATCTGGAGGGGTTTTTTATTATTAAAATCTTGAATAAAGTAAGCATTGGGAGGCACAAAGCCATCTCCATGTATCGCTATCATGGATCTTCTGATTGTGCAGAAATAATAAAAGTGGAATATATTTTTAAAAACAGTCAAGAGCTTTAACAAGAAAATGACCAGAGAGCAAGGGCATAAATAGGGTATGATGCAATATAATATGCATTTGTTAAGCACCTACTATGTGCCAGGTGCCACATTGTAAGCACTAGGGATACAAAAGAAAGAGAGAGAAAGTCCCTGCCCTCGAGGAGCTTATAATCTAATAAGGGAAGAAAACACACAAAAGGAAGCTAAAAAGCTGGGCAGGGAGGGAAGTGGGATAAGAGAAGGTACCAAGAATGGGGCAGGATGAGGACAGAGTAGAATCCAAAGAGAGCAGCTAATGAACTAGAAAGGTTTTCACTCTTCTTTCCAGCCCTCCAAAGGAAAGGCAGAGGTTTCTGAGGGTCCTGATGAGGTGTGAACAGCAAAACTGAAGTAATTTCTGGGATGATATTTCCTGATGAGAAGCTTTTCAGGACTGGAGTAGGATGGTGGAGGGGAATCCAAAGAATACATCTGATGGTGGAGGAGGATAAAATTCACCCAGAATAATTTCAATTCTTCCTACGAATCTTGAGTTCTCTAAAGTTATGTTAGAGGAACACAAATCTGACAAGTCATATCAAGCTGGAAATTCTTTGAAGATGGTCCTGGTGATGATCTGAATGTTGTTGTTGTTGTTGTTGCATTGCTTCCAAGAAGATGAATTGGGGGAGGCCCATCACCAGATGGGCCGCCATTTATTTTCAACCACATTAATTCACAAATATGGGGCTACTAAGGTATCTGGAACAGTTTATTGGCTTATTGTTTGCATCCGTGAAGGGTTATAATCTACAAAGAGAAAATAATGAGTCTTTGAAATATTAAGGAAATTTAACATTTTAATGATTTATAAGACAGAATTGCTAGCCATAGCAACTGAAGGTATTTTGAGAATATAAAGCCAAATCAGGCTGGCTACATCATTAAATGTAATCTTGCAATGGAAAGCACTGAGGCCAAGATAGTCTTTTATAAACCTATTGATTGGTTGTTTGTCTAAATGGGTGAATGAGTGAATGAATGAAATTTATAAAAATGAGTTCTGAAATAGCCAACTTTTAAGAATAGATAAAACTCATCAGGAGAAGCTATTTTATATATTGTCTTAACAGAAAATTCACTAGTATACGTTCAGTTGAGATTTACTTACTGTTATTTTCCCAAATTTAAAACACCGCAGTTAGTTCCAGAAAAGCTAACTCCTAAATTTGGATTTTGAGTATCTTTAGCTATCCTGGGATGTCTAAATCCTCTTGAAAATAACCAGAGTATTAGGAAGCATGTTTGCTGTTAACCAAATACTAAGCTATGCGGTTTTAGCTCCCTTTTGATGTCATTAATATGATTCAGTTAATCACCACAAGCAAGCCATCTGGCCATTTTAAAGGAACCCTTTCCCAAATGGTACTTGAAGTAAGGTTAAACAGATCTCCTTTAAGGGAAACTTTAATTAACCATATGCAATCCTACTTTAAAATGTTTATGCATATGTTGCTTACATTAATTGCTTTCGTAATGTAATTAATGTAACACATTGACTTCTGTTCATTTGAAATTTAACAAATGTTCATACCAGCTGTGGAAATGATTGAATGCAGTAAACGAATGAGTCATTGATGGATTTGCTTGTTCAAATCAAATCTGCTGTTCCAAGCTGGCTTCTGACTTAGTAAATCAAGAAAGATACTTCATTGACCTGATGATCATATAATTCCAATGTTATTCACAATTTGGTGAAGTTTATTACCTGACTAATAGAGTCATTGACCCTTTACATTTCTTCACTAACCTCTGTTCCCTGAAGCAAATCAGGTCATCTTTGATTGTAGTTAATTTTGAAAAGAGTAGCGTTGATCTATCCTTTCTCATAATCAAATATGTAACTAGTCCTTGCACAGACTCATCCAGAATGCCTCTTATTCCTTATTGCCCATTTCTAATTGTATACCAAAATGCACTTGAGATAGAGTTTGAGAGTGGTCATGAAACACATCTGTTCTCAGATTCATACTTTTGCCATATTCTCCCACAGTCATATATTTTCAAAAATAAGAAACTTTATTTACCTTTTATCAACTCAGAATGGGAAACATGATAATATCTTATTCTGAAAGAAATGATAGACCACAGATGGAAATGAAAATAATGATGATAGCCTATTCTCTTTAAAAAGCACATGAGATTTAAAGGGAATGTCTCTACATTCTCTCTACCCACTTTTAAAAAGCTAGTAATTTTCATTGTTTTAGAACTTGAATGACTACTCTATGGCATTGCAAAGTAAGAGTGTGAAATCTACCACATAAAAAACAAAATCAAAAAGCAAATATGGTACACCATAGCCCGGGCCATTTTCTACCATTTAGAATGTTTCAGGTTTATTACAAATGCATACAGAGAAACAAAATATTTTAAAAGCTCTTCATATTAATTTGTTGTCAATGTTCTTTGCTGGCAATTTCCTATCTTTAAAAGTTGGGACATGCGAGGTTTCTTTTTAATTAAGGCTTTTTTTTTAATTACAAGCATTATTTTTTTTCTCCTTCCCATCTCCCTCTGCCTGCCTCTCTTACCCTGCCTCTAGCTAAAGAAAAATGAAGAAAAGAAAAGAAAAACTATAGTCCAGCAAAACAGATTCCTGTTTTTTTTTTCTGCATATTATAACCTCTCTGTCAGGAGATGGGTAGCATTCTTTATCTTTTGTCTTCTGGAATCCTGATTAATCATTATGTTTTTCAGAGTTCTTAAGACTTCTCAAAATTACAATGCTGTTGTTACAGAAAAAAAAAGTTCTGGTTTTGCTTACTTCACTTTTCATCAGTCTTTTCATCATACAAGTCTTCCCAGTTTTCTCTGACACTCTCTTCCTTTCTTATAGCATAATATCATTCCATTACATTCATGTACCTTAATTTGTTCAGCCATTCCACAGTTGATGGCATCCCCTTCATATTCAATTCTTTGCCACCACACAAACAAAAATAGAGATGCTTTAAATATTTTTGTGCACATGTGACCTTTTCCTAATTCTTTGATCTCTTTGGATTATAGTTCTAGTAATGGCATTACAGAGTCAAAAAGGTATGCAAATTTAATAACTTTGGAGGGCATAGTTTCAATATGCTAACAAATGGCACCTCCACCAACAATACATTAATGTGGTTTTCTACCTACAGTCCCTACAACATTTGATAATTATTTTTAATCTAATTTGCCAACTTGGTGGATGTGAAGTGGAACCTCCAAGTTGCTTTCATTTGTATTCTAATTTCTTTCTTTGAGAACTACATGTTCATACTCTTTAACCATTTATCAACTGATGATACATGCAATTATTCTGAAAAATAACAATATTATTCAAGAAATTATTTCTACATTTCAGAAAATGTTTTTCTAATGTAAAAACATTTTACTGATGTCTAGGCTAGAATGTTTCTTGATTTTCTAAACTATATATAATATTGAATGAATCCTATATGTTATCAATTCTGCTCATTGATGAATGCCATATAGGAAAAGGGAATGGGAACTGGACCTGTTATTTCATTGGAGAGGGATATTTCAGGTAACGAAATTCCCTCTGCCAACTCTAGTCAGTACCTTCTCATCATATTAGCACCTTCTCATCATTCAGAGTTGCCTAGATCATTGAAAGGCTAATTGATTTGCCAAGGGTAACATAGTATGTGCTAGAGGCTAGACTCAAACCCAGTTCTTCATGGCTTCAGGACCAGCTCTCTAGGACAGTCTCTCCTAATACCCTATAGTAGGAAGTATTCTTTTTCCTGCATCTTTTTTTTATTTTGGTTGCTGCTTTTTGTTTTTCTAGCACAGAGAGACTTTTCTCCTTAACAACCACTTCTCACAAAAGCCTCTTTTTTAAACCCCTTCTCCCCCTTAAAAAAAAGCATAGCCAACTGATATAGTAATCACGTCTGATAAAGTATGCTTCATTCCCCAGTTGTAGCTCTATACCCCTTTGCAGAGAGGAGGAAAGCAAGTTAGCACATCATTTAATCCTTATTAATCCTTAATCCAGGACTAAGATTATTCATAACAGTTCAACATTCTGCCTGCTTTTCAGTGTTATTATTTATATTACTATCAGCCATTGTGTATATTCCTCTCTTGGTTCTACTGTCTTTGCTTTACCACTTGATGCATGTCTTTCCATGTTTCTTAGGATTTTTCATATGGTGGTGCAATAATCTGAATTCTGTTTTATAGTTGAATTAAGAGTTTTCTATGACTTGGTTAATATTAAGAAATTGTATATTCTCATATAATGAAATTTTCTGGAGAATCAACTAAAAACAAATGTCTCGTTCTCTTCTGGTCTGTTTTCCAGCCTATTCTAGTTGTTGAGATGTCGTGGAATCATAAAATTTCAGACTGGAAAGAAATCTCAAATGACATATACTCCCATCCATATAGGAAAAGAAAGTTCTTCTATACCCCCCACTAATCAATGGTGATCTAGCTTCCATTTGAACACCTCCGTGATATAAAATTCTCTTTCTCCTAAGTTGACCTTTTCTAATTTTGAGGAAGTTTTTTCTTCAATTGGAATGAAATGATACCTCTATCTTTTATCCATTATTCTTAGTTCTGCCAGCTGTAAACAATCAAAGCAAGTTTAACTCCTGATTCTCAAATACATAAAGCTGGCTCCCCACCCCATAGTCTTAACTGTATCCTCCCACTGCCGTGCAACTCTCCAAGCTAAACATCTCTAGTTCATCCCACTAATCCTTATTGGACATGGTTTCCAGACCTCTTTCCATCCTAGTCACTTCCTAGGAACACATATCACCTTGTCAATTTCTTTTCTTAAATATAGGACTCATAACCAAATATATTACCTCACATTGGCCTAACTTGGGCAGAGCGCAACAGAAGTATCACCTCCCACTATGTTTCTGTTCATGTCATTTAAGATCATATCAAACAGTGTCACATTTTAGTGTTGATTTTTACTGAGTTTATAATCCCCTTAAACTACTAGGTCATTTTAGTATGAACTATTGTCTAGAGATTCCCCACACCCATCCAATCTTTTATTTTTACAGTTAATTTTTAAAGTTATTTTTTGAATCTATAATATCTTATCTTATATATTCATCACGTAGAGAACTGTTTTGATTCATAGGATCATAGGTTTAGAGCTAGAAAAAAATGTAAAAGGTCATCAGGCCCATTCATTTTACATACAAGAAAACTGAGCATCAAAGAGATTGAGTGACTTGCCCAAGGTCACAGAGCTAGTAGTGTCTGAGGCAGGTTTTGAACCCAAGTCCAGAGCTCTGCTCAGAACACCACAATGCTTTCTTAATTGATTTATACCTGCATTTAGCAGTACTATGGCATAGAAAATAATTTGTGTATCTGTACTTATGTCCAGAGGTGAACTGAGTTTGTATAAAATATTTCATAGTATGGCATCCATTTCCCTGTAATTACATTTCAGTTTTTAAAAATGTAAAGTAAGTAAAATTTGTGATTTGCAAAATCATATGTAGTCTACTGTATCTAACAAGAGTGTAAGGAAGCAATTGTTTGAGTCTCTAATTAGGCTGCTATTATCAAATACTTTTCTTATACAAAGGTAACAGTATCAATTTATTAAAGAAAGTAAAGGAATATACTTATATTATTTAAGAAGGCTCACTTATCTTTCCCAATTAGTGTAGAAATATGAATGTGGAAGAAATTAATGCCTCAAACAAAAAGTCTTTCATGTTTACTCCTGGCAAAGATGCTTTGAATCTATTTTAGTTATCAACATTTTTTTACAACCTTGTTTAGCTCAATTTATTATACCAACCCGTTTTTTAACACGAAGTAGGGGAAAGAACATTTTAATTTCCCATGAGCCAGTGTATTCTTTCTCAAAGAGAAAATAGGTCATGAATCAATTGACTGATTTATAGGAAACCAAAATTTAATTCTTTCACTCAGAAACAGATTTTAGGAAGAGAATACCCATGTAACACCAGTCTTTACTTATTTTTTTTCTTTTACTTTTTTTTTTAAAAGCAATTGGGGTTAAGTGACTTGCCGGGGGTCACACAGCTAGTAAGTGTCAAGTGGTTGGTCTGAGTTCAGATTTGAACTTGAGTCCTCCTGACTTCAGGGCCAGTGCTCTATCTACTGCACCACCTAGCTGCCCCAACACCAGTCTTATAATGACTCCAGAATAGGTAGGTAGGAGAGGCAACCATCTTCAGTTTGCTTACAATTTATTTAGCTACTCTAATTTTTGGCAAGTTGGAAAAAAAAGTTAATTTTCAGAAACTGAGTCTTTAAGGCCTTTATTATCCTAACTCTATTAAGACATTAAGCTTTATAACTTTCAAATAAATTAGGTACCCAGGTAGCACAAGGCGTAGGCATTATGGAGACTGTAGGTATGTGAGGCAATTAGGCCTCTAGACTGCTGAAGTTTTCTTCTCCTCAACCAATAAATCAAGCAGTGTCTCCTGTATGTTGAGCACTCTGTTAGGCAAAAAGGATACAGAGACAGAAATGAAAGTCTTTGCCTTTAAGGAAGGGAAGAGAAGAAGCATTTATACAGCACCCACTATGTGTCAGGCACTGTGCTAAGCAATTTACAAATAGCTCATTTAATCTGCACAACAATCCTGTGAAGTAGGTATTGTTATTATCCCCATTTTATAGTTGAGGAAACTGAGACAGAGGTAAAATGACTTGCCCAGGGTCACGCCAGCTAGTAAATGTCTGAGATTGAATTTGAACTATGATCTTACTCAAGGCCAAGCACTCCAGCAATTGGGCCACCTAATTCCTCGAAGCAACTACATTCTATCGAGGGAAACTATATGTGTATATGTGTCCTCATGTATATAATACACACACACATACATACATACACAGGTATGACTACATATACACATATATTTGTTTTGTTTGCATATCTATACATATGAGTATATATGTGTGTACATGCATGTGTGTATGTGTATATATGGTATGCTATCTGTGTATATACATACATACACGCCTATATGTATAGACGCACCAACAAAATAAATATAAGGTAATAAATTGGGAGGCACTGGAAGTTGGAGGGGCTAGGAAAAGAATTATATACAATGTAGCTCATGAGCTGAGCTTTAACAGTAACTAGAGAAGTCTAAGAGGCAGATGTGAAAAAGGAGTGCATTTCAGGATAGATAGCAACTTTCCCAAAATGAAGACATACTTGAAATAAAAGATTATTCCTACTTTCAAGGTGAAAACAGGCTGTCCCAATCACCTTCTCATGTAGTTTCAATGAGAGCTTTTATCTAGCCCTGGCAAGATTCAGCTCTGCTCTTACTCTATGTCAGGTATCAGAGGTTCTTAACCTTCTTTGTGTCATGGAACCCTCTGGCAGTCTGGTGAACCCCATGGACCCCTTCTAAAATGATATTTTTAAATGAATAAAATAAAAAACACAGGATTGCAAATTAGAGAGAATTACCAATTAAAGAAACAATTAACCAATTAGTTATCAGACTGCAATATTGTTCACATCTTTTTTTGTATACCCCTAGAGTGTTTATCACAGTGCCTTGACCATTAGAGGCAATCCATAAATATTTGTTGAATGATTATGAATTAATCTTCGAACTATAGAATCATATCTTTAGAGTCTGAAGAGGCCTTTCTCTCTGTTTCCTCAGGACCTAGCCCAGTGCCTGGACCCTAGGGGGTGCTTCAGAAAATACTTGTTTATCCATTAGAAAGCATCTAGTCCACTTGCCTTATTTAAAGATTAGGAACTAAGGCCCAAACAGGTTAAGTAACTTACCTAGGGTCACATAGGTTCAACTTCCCTTGTTCAAATTGATCAACATTGTGGTACCACAGAAAGAGCGCTGGATTTGGGGTCAGAAGTATATTATTTATGAATATTTCTTACATCAAAATTTATCAGTATAATATTCCTCAAAGCTTTATAGCAGGAATTATGACTCTTATTTCTTAATGAATAAAATAATGAGGAAGTTTCTAGACTACCTAACATCATTATTGTTGTTGTTTTGTTGTTGTTGTTGTGTTACTCCTTCATTCTGGAGAAGACCAATGACATCAGAAGGGTGATGTCTTGCCTTGCAAGTGAATTAGATTTAAGTGAGGTAGGGCTGTGCAAAGTCATCAGCCTCGCTGTCTCCTCCAGAGTCATTGGAGTGGCAAGACATGGATCAGGAAGACTGGCAATGACCCTGGATGCAGTGGGAAACATTAGCCTTTTTAAGCTAAGGTCTTTCCGAGGATAGAGCACTGCATTCATGAGAGCCCGAGTTCAAATCTGGCCTCAGACACCTCCTAGCTATGGGACTTTGGACAAGTCACTTAACCCTGTTTGCCTCTGTTTCCTCATCTCTAAAATAAGCGGCAAACCACTCCAGTATCTTTGCCAAGAAAACCCCAAATGGGGTCACAAAAGATTAGACATGACTGAACAACATCAAACATAAGTACTAATGAGTACAAGCTCTGAGAGGATATGTCAGGCTTGAAAGGCTACAGGAACAAGGCTTGGTTCTGAACAATATATCTGTCATTCAAAGAACTGTCTAAGTTTGTATGTGCTCACCACCAGAAAGATGGCCACCAGGAGATGATTTTTGTCAGCCACTCATGATGATAATCCACTGAGACATGCAGAGGTTTCACTCTGTATGAGTGAAGGACTTTCTCAGGTCAATAAAATCACCGGATCTTTGAAAGATTGGCCATGCTTTTAGAGTTCTAACTAACATATTTACTGGGAGTGGGTTTTTTTTTCAACGCTATCATTTTGCAAGGATTTCCAAATTCCTAGATCTCTTCTTTGTGTTAACACAACCCCAGATTACCTCATACAACAGAAAGTTCTCTCGAGCCTGAGAATCACTGGCCTCCATCCACATGGTTCTAGGGGTTTAACTCCCTTCTTTTTTATTGGTATTCATGTCTCATTATCAAACTTCATTACCCTCATTAATCCTACCCTCATTAGAATCATAGATTTTTGAGTTGGCAAAGATTTTATCATCCATTCAGTCCAATCTCTCATTTTCTAGACTAGGAAACACAGGACCGGAAATGTTTTGACATTTGTCTTGGATCAAAAAGGTAATAAAAATACAAAGTCAAGATTCAAAACTTATCTTCTAACTTCAAACCTAATGTTTTTTCCACTATTCCACATTGATGTACATTATACATGTTTTTGTTGTTGTTGTTCGATCGTTTTAGTCATGTCTGACTCTTCCATGAATCCTTTTGGGGTTTTCCAGGCAGAGATACAGCACTGGCTTGCTATTTCCTTCTTCAGCTCATTTTACAGATGAGAAAACTGAGGCAAACAGTGTTAAGGGACTTGCCCCGGGTCACACAGCTAGTAAGTGTCTGAGGATAGATTTGTACTCAGGAAGAAGAGACTTCCTGACTCCCGGCCAGGCACATTGTCTACTGTGCCACCTACCTGCCCTTGGATTATATATAGGTATGTGTATGTGTGTGTGTGTGTGTGTGTGTGTGTGTATACATGTACACACATATGTATGCGTATATGTATATATGTAAATACATATCTGTATATATTTTAATATATTATTTATGTGCATACATATATGCCTACAAATGTGTGTGTTTATATGCACATGTGTATACATACAAATACATATACATATATGCATATATATGATGTGTGTATGTATGTACATATCCTGACATAAAATTGGAGTCTTCAGGTACTGTACAAAGATATTCCTTTAAAAATTAATTCTGAAAGCTCAAAAATCTATGCAAAAATTTTACTAACATGAGGGAGGCTGATGTTAGGGATGATAACAAGATTAGCAGCCCTATTAGAATGATTTTTTAAAAATTTATAGAGACTTGAGCTGGTTAATAAATTTATTGTTTTACTAAATTTATATAGTTAACATTTTGGCCCTGCTCTATCATAATTTTCTTATGATTTGAGTTCCCCATTCAAAATTTACAGGAGGAATCAGCCTTTCTGATTTTTTTCACCAGTCTTGTAAGCATATTATAAAATCCTGGCTCAGCAAATGAAAATGTTCATTCGTGATTAAGTTCAAAATAGACATTTGTCACAACCGAGTTGGTTCAATCCAACATCTAAATCCCAAATTTTAACTGATAAAATACTAATGATGCATTTGAGTCTCCTTTCTACTATATTGTTTACATAAGAAACAAAACAGAAGTATTAAAGAGTAATCTCTAGGCCTACCAAGCCAAGTGTTTCAAGACTTTCTTATCTATTGCCTTATGATTTTTTTCTCCTCTCTCCTTTGTGTATTGAGTTAGTGGGAGAGAATATTAAATGTAAGGTAAACAGTCCTCTTTTTAAAATTTGTAAAATATTTTATAGTTTATAAAGCACATTCACATGTTTTCTCATTTGATCTTTTTATTTTTCTATTAAAAAGTTCTGATGACTTTACATTTAACATCATAGTCATTATTGAATATAGACCCCCACCCACTCTTGCCCAGACCCCAGAATTAAGCTTTTTATTGTAATAAATAAAAAACATTGTGCAAAAATAATCAATATCCCCCACCTCTCTGTACAGAAGAGAAAGATCATAGATCACACATTCAGAATTGGAAAAGACCATAGATATTATCTAATTCAAAACCTTCATTTTACACTTCTTAGGATTATAGGCCCTTAGAGATTCTTTTGCCCAATTCTTTCATTTTACTGATGAGTAACCCCAAGGTCCAGATGGGTTAAATGACTTGTCAATGGTCACATTTTTAAATGGCAGAAGCAACATTTGGACCAGAGACCTCTGGTTCCAAATCCAAGACTTTTTCTATTACAACATACTGGTATGTTTCATCGTCTGTTCTCTGGAACCAATATAGATCATTACAGTTCCTCATAGTTTGGCTTCCCTGTAGTGTTTTCATTTATGTTATTATCATCATTGAGTATATTGTTTCAAATTGGTTGTTGTCCTTCATTCTTGAAGAGGACCAAAATGACATCATTATGTTGGAATCAAGGTACAATGTGTCCAACTGTGGCTGATCAATACGACCTCAGACCAATACGAGCTCAGAAGGCTCTACCACAAGTCAGGCACAAATAGTCCACATGAACATTTGGAGTGGAGATGTCTCTAAATTTGCACATCTCACATTTGTTTCGAACCACTGCAATTCTGCTTTTCTCATAGAGTACAGTGCCTTCTTTGATGCAGGCACATCATGCTGTGCCAGTGTCTCCTATTTCAAATCAATATTGTTACAAGATTTTATCATAATCTTATATATTTAACTCCCTTTTTCATATCTAATGTATATAGCTAAATAATAATATTGTCACCTGTTTATGCTTCTCTGATGTCACCTTTCATTATTATTATTTTAGTTCCTAAAATTGTATTCTCCATTTTCATACACACACACACACACACACACACACACCCCTAAACACAGACAGCTAACTAAATTTTCCTGATTTCTCTTAACATCCTTCTCTGTCTGCTAACTTCATTATGTTCATTGGACTGCCAACCATGAGGCTATATAGACTATACAAGAAAGACTTTACAACACACCAGAACACACACACAAAAAACTAGCAAACAACCAAATAAATAAAAATACAAGATAGCAGAATTCACTAGTTTGAAACAAATCAAATAAAATGCTTCCCAAATTAAGAATCTGATATCCAGAGCAATGTACGTAATTGCTTTGTTACCCATAACATTCCTGTCTGTAAATATAGTTGTAATAAAACAGGAGGCATATCTCTTCCCAAAAAATAAATTGGAGAATTGAAGCAATTAGCCAGCCTCACCTAAACCAGGCAGAAAACAGAAGAATAAAAGATCTTGTTTCAGATCCGGAGAATATTCCCTTCTTGGTTTATTTTACTTTTCACACTTCAACAAATAAAGTTTAATATTTCTTACTCCATTTTTGGTCCTGCCCAAAAAAGTCAGACTAAATTTTAAAAAGCACATACTTACATACATACGTATGATATGTTTTTTCACCACCAGCTATGATTTCATTGGTAAAAGGAACTCCCAGTAAGGGACTTTTCCTCTGTCAACTCAAGTCAGCACTTGCTTGGAACTTATAATCTTAAAAAATTGCCTGGCACACTGAGAAGTTGAGTGATTTGCACAGGATCACACAACTAGTATATGTGAGGGGAAGTACCTGATAGTAACTCTTCCTGACTCTATAGCTGGATTTCTTATCAGCTGTGTGACACTGGGCAAGCTAATTAACTTCTTTCTGCTTCAGGTTCCTCATCTGTAAAATGGGACTAAAGTACCTACATCACAGAGTTCTTATAAGGATAAAATGGGAAAATATGTGTAAGATCCTTTGCAAACCTTAAAGCACCATATAATGCTAGTTATATATATGTATATGTGAATGTGTGTGTATACATATATATACACATATATACATACATATACATACACACACACACACACACACACATATATATATATACATACATATACATGTACAAGCCCAGTAGATAAAGCACTGGGTTTGGAGTCAGAAGGACTCATCTTCCTGAGTTCAAATCCAGCCTTACACACTTACTAGCTGTGTGACCCTGGGCAAGTCACTTAACCCTGTTTGCCTCAAGTTCCTCATCTATAAAATGATCTGGAGAAGGAAATTCCAAACCACTCCAGCATCTTTACCAAGAAAACTCTAAATGGGGTCCTGAAGAGTCACTCACAACTGAAATAACTGAACAAAAATGTGTGTGTGCATTTACGTTATATATTTATATGTTTGTGTATAACTCATTTATTCAATAAATTATTACTCACTATATGCCAGGTGCTGTGTTGTGTAAAAAGACAAAAATGATGGTTCTAAAAGAACTTACAGTCTCCCAGGAAGAAAAAACATGTATACAGATAACTACAAAAATATGCATAGTAAATGCAGAGTAACTGGGAGTGGGTGAGGGAGAGATCAAGAATAACAGAGGGCATCAGTAATGGTTCCACATAGGAAAGATATGTGTCAAAACTACATTTTTTTCACAATGACTACTTCCCCGTGCACACACATGAGGCATAAATATGCAAGTTCTAGCCCTATAATTGGATGTGATTTAAATTGCAAATTTTTATTTAAAATTAAATTTTTAAAAAGAGTTATCCCTATTAGCAATGCTATTTCAAAACCACCACAGGATGCTTGTTACATTGATAAGAATACAACAGCTACACTTTGTCAAAAACCCTTTAATCCTTGTACAATATTATAGATTATGTAAAGATGGCATTTTGAAAAAACAAGCCCTTGAAATGTCTGGCATAGTGTTGTAATTATTATTGTTGTTTTACTATTTGTTGAGCACTAAAAGAGTCCTTGGAACTGGTTGGCAAGAGGGTAGAGGAAAGCTTGGCTTACTGAGGATGGGAGTGCTCTGACACCCTCACTTGGCTGAACCCTGGAGGCTCTACCAGAGAGAGCCCTGGCTGGGCTCCAAAATAATCACAGGGTAAGCAAGATTTCAAGGGTTTGGACTGAGTATTATATGCAGGGATCTGACGAAAGCACTGATGGCCCCATCTCCAAGCTAGGGAAGGAAATAAGGGTCTGTGATTTCATTCCAACCATTCTAAAATTCCACAGGTTCTTATTCTCTGCTTTAGGAATTTTAAGAGGACATTTTTATAGGGCACATTCTTTTGGTGTGGGGTTTTGATCACAGTTCTATCAAGACTGAAAAATGATATTTTCCATAATTGGCTAAGGTTAAATTCTGGGCCCCTAAGCAAAATTTTCAGAAGGTTCCCTTTGCCCTTTTGTCATTAACAAAATAAATATCTCTATGAGAGAGAAAGAGAAGTGGAGAGACAGACAGACATAGAGAGACAGAGACACAAAGAGAGATATAGAGAAAGAAACAGAGACATGGAGAAAGAGAGACAGACAGACAGACAGAGAGCTGCCTTAACATGCATAGTGCTTCTTGGGCAGTATTTCTACAAGATTTCTTTTTCAAGTATAGTTATTTGATCCAGATTGGAATGGCTATGTCCTTTGTTTGTAATCATATAAGTAAAGATTATGATTTTACTTTTTTAAGTGGATATTTTGCTCTCCTTATGCTAACCAAGGAAAACAATCCAAGTTTTTGTCAAAGGCTTTAAAAGTCAATTAATATCTTAATATATTGTCATAAGATCATAAGATTTAAGGCTTGATAGGACTTTGGCTATTTAATCCTCCTCTCATTTTAAAAATTGGGAAATCAAGTGTCATCTAAATTTGCCAACCAGTGTTAGTTGATCTAATACCAGCACTGTTCCAGTGATATCTTCCAGGAGTAAAAATTATGTTAGTTTTATAACAGCAGCAGCACCATATAGTTATCTAACAGTTTACAGATTAGGAAACAAAGACCAGGGGAGACAAGAGATTTGTAAAGGGTCCCACAGCTACCAGCAGATTGTTGTTGTTATTCAGTCATGTCTGACTCTTTGTGACCTCATTTGGGGTTTTCTTGGCAAAGAGACTGGAGTAGTTTGCCATTTCCTTCTCCAATTCATTTTTTAGATGAGGAAACTGAGGCAAATAGGGTTAAATGCCTTGCCCAGGGTCACACAGCTAGTAAGTGTCTGAGGCCGGATTGGAACTCGAGTCTTCCTTACTCCAGGCCCTACCCTCTATCCATTGCATCACCTAGCTGCCCTACTGGCAGAATTGAGCTTAAAAAGAATATTTCAACTCTAAACATACTGTTTTAATCATTTTACCTCTCTCAATCCCAACTGTCTTTCCTCAGATGAAAAATTTCTGAGTTCTGGTTCACTTGTAGAGCAGATTAGATAATGTATATAAGATAAATTATGTTTTAACACAATGCAAATGTTTTCCATTATCATTAATAATAAAATTATTTCAGTCAGATTAGTTGAAATTTTGGGGAAAATATCTTATTTCTAGCTCTAATAGGAGACATAATGAAAAGAACACCAGATGAAGAAGTTAGAAGGCCTGAGTTTGGGTCTTTTTCCATTTTATAACTGTCTTACTTTGAGTCACTTCTTCGAGTCTTGTGTGTACTCTCTTAGAGTTAGAAAGAGCTAGATCATTCTGCCACTGCCCTACACTCTCTCTGTGTGACCAAGTACAAGTCACTTAACCATTTAATGATCCCAAGCAAGTTTGTAAGACTCTATGTTGAAGATTAATTGTAGCCATGTGTCAGCAGAGGGTATTGTTATCTCTTCACTTCCTTACCCCAGTAAAATCACAAATCTGGATCCCCCAAAAAATCACAAAAGGTATTGCATGATTTCTTCCATCTGATTTGATTGATGGGATCATTTCTCATAACCTTATCCTTAATACATTTCCTCTTGCCTGTCCTGTTTCTCCACCACCTTCCCTCTCCCTCAGGTGAAGATAAGAGAAGTAGATCAATTACAGGAGATGATAGATGTGGGGCAACCTTCTGAGATCCTAGAGAACATATTGTTATTAATTCTCATTTCCAAGACTGAAGTAGAGGTAATGGTGGAAAATATATTTAAATCAGGCAGCTAGGTGGTACAAATGATAGAGTGCTGGGCCAGGAATCAGGAAGACTCATCTTCCTGAGTTCAAATCTGGCCTCATACTTACTAGCTATGTGATCTTGGTCAAGTCACTTAACTCTGTTTGCTTCAGTTTCCTCTTCTGAAAAATGAGCTGGAAAAAGAAATGGCAAACCACTCCAGTATCTTTGCCAAGAAAACCCCAAATGGGGTCACAAAGATTCAGAAATGACTAAAAAAAAGCCTCAACAACAAAAAATATTTAGGTCTAGAACATATGATCATCTGAACAAGAGTTTTCTTTACCCATTCACCAATTGTGTGGATATCCTATACTTTTATGTGAGATATTGTTAGACCTTAAAACACAGTCCACTTGGAAACACTCCTTCCACACAGTACAACCTTAGTGTGTTGTTTTCTAATCAAAATGGAAGAAAGGCCATTTAGCTAGTGGAAAAGAAAGAACCATCAACATCATCAACTTCATACATTTCAAAGTAATTATTAGTAAAATACACGCTTTCCCTTTCACTTTTTTTCTTTACATTTTTTCCAATTAACAAGCATTTAGTTTTTTCTTCCTCCTACCTCCTGCCCTAGTGAAAAACAAAACAAAGCAAAGCCCTTGTAACAAACAAGCCTAGTCAAGTCAAACAGATTGCCAATTTGGCCACATCTGGCATGCAAGTCTCATTCTACATATTGAGTTCATCACAGACATTTCTTAAATACGACCTTCCCTTTCACTTTCTTGGTCATGTTTTCTAGAAATTAGTACAGCAAAATTTTAAACAATCATTGACCTAGAATAACAATACTACGCCCTTTCCTCAGAGAGCTGTTCTATGTAAATACATGACAGTGTCGTTATCCTTTGCTGGTTTCGCATGTGACCAAGTGTTCATGGATGGATTAACCCTGCTGCAAATAAAAATGTAAAACTTTGAGGACCCTTGACACATCAGCTGTGCAGCTGTCAGTTTGGCAGCTGTAACAAACTCAACCTTGTGCTTTGCACATCAGAAATTCAAGGGATTAGCTACAAAAAAGGTATGGAAAAATTGAGTGCAAATGCAGAAAAATCCCTGTTGCCATGCCATGCCCTAATTATGTGCAAACTTTTTGGACCATTTGCAAAAAATTTGAACAGTGACTTTACTTGCCATTTAGGTAGTGTATCAGTTCTCTAAACAAAGTGACAATTTTTCTTCTTTAAGGGAAAAAAAACTGTTTACCAGTTTTCCCCTAATATCCATAGATTATAGTTCATAGAAAGAGAGTGTGGGATAATCCATGGAGGATTAGCCTTGGGTTCAGGAAGACCTTATTCAAATCCTGCTTCTGATATACACTAGCTTTGTGACCACAGGAAAGTCACTTAACCTCTCATTCTCTTAATGCAGTAAAGCAAAAACACTGAATTTGGAGTCCAAATCAGGTCCAAATCCACACAGTGCTATTTACCATTTACGTGTCCATGGACAAGTAATTTAACTTCTCTGAAACTCAATTTCCTCATCTGTAAAATAAGGGTTAGACTAACTGACCCGTAATGTCCCCGCTAGTTCTAAGTATGTGATCTTATGATCTTAGTCCCAAATGGGTTATTGTGATTCTGATTCTGAGTTCTAGTGCTAGATAGGGAGTCAGGAAGACCCAAATTCAAATCCTGCATCAGATACTTTCTGGCTGAGTGACCTGGACAGGTTATTTAACCTTTGCCTCAGTTTCTTCATCTTTAAAATGAGGGGATTGAACTCGATGGCCTTTAAGACCCCTTACAATTCTAAATCTATGATTTATGGATATATGAAAGGCTACATCAATAGGACCTTCACCCTGGCAGGTTCTACCAAGATAGAAAGGTTCCATTTAAAGACCAGTTGACAAATATGGATCTCTTATCCAAGAACCAGTCTATCCACTTCAAAGAGGTTGCCCAGTGTTGAATTTGGGGTGAGAGGTAAGGTGAGAAGAAGAGAGTGAGGAGGTGAGGAAAGAGTGCACAGCAAATCAAGAAACTATCTTCAAAGGCTTTATAAGCTTGCAAACTACCTCAATGATGAGAGTCCCCACATTAATGAGATCACTGAAATGGCTGGGCCTAAAAAAAAATGAGTCCATTAAGCCTTGGGCTGCATCAATCCACACTACCCAGTTGAGCCATTTTCAAGAAAAATAGTTAAATTGGTTTGCTTATTTTCATGGCATAAAATAGCCAGTAGTGTAGGTGGAGATAATTCTTAATGATTACATTTTTTAATTTTTCAGTTTACAAACATACAGATCCAGGCTTAGTTGGCTCACTAAACCCACAGAATCAAATTGTTCTAAAGGGAGATGAGGAAAATTAGGCAATCTATTTTAGAACCTTTCTTGAAAACACCATTGGTGCAAGCAGAGGAGCAACTCAGGATTAAAAGAAAAGACAGTTTCTTCTCATTTACAATTTAAATAGGACTAAAGTTCCTGCTTCGTAATGCATATTCTTTTTAAAAGAAGCATTAAATGTGCAGTTTAATTTCTGAAAATCTCTAGTCTCTTATGAAGTCTAAGTCAAGGCCTGCCCCCTTCTCCTATTGGTGAATTCATTCCAGGCCACCATTTTGTACAGAGGCCCAAGTCAGACGGCCTTCATTCCCCTCTTGGTCCTGTTTCTGACTTTCTAGACTTCAAAATCATGCTCCTATGCACAGTACCTTCATCTGTTCCTCTCCCTCAGCTTTTCATTTCCCTTTTGTGTGTTGTCTTCCTTCCTTAGAATGAAAATTCCTTATAGGGAGTATTAGTCAGGGACTGTCTTTCTTTTTGCTTGTATATGTATCCCTATTGCTTAGCACAGTTCTTGGTATACAGTGAACACTTAATAAATGCTTGTTCTGTTTCCTTCCTTAATAAAAGCCTGTTTCTTATGAAACAGCCTTGCCCTTCACTGTGCACCATGTAATATGTATTTAGTACATCCTGAGCTAGAATGATTTCAGATCATAAATTCACATGAGAGGTTCTAATGTCAAGAATTTGTGAGTATTAGATAAATGCAACCATAGTCTGGATGAGACTTGGCATTATTTTTAGTTACTAAATCTTCCAACAGTAAATTATAGAAAATAGCAATCATTTTCCAGTTCTTTGAGGCTTCTAATTAATCAGGCAACTGAGCTAATAATAGCATCTTTTTATTAATAACATACAGAAACACCTGTACTTATTCATCATGAATCTTCAGAAATTATATGGTATTCAAAGAGTGCTAAATGATCATCTGAAAATTATTGAACATGATCTAGGACTAATTTGTCATTGAAAGTAAAGTAGCTAAATTTTCAGTAAACTCATTTGGAGGGAAAGCTAGATAAATTACTGAGTTTATAGAATAATCATTTTCATATCTCAATTTATCTTTTATCCCTTATTGCTTTTAAATATTTACCTTCTTATCACCAGTTGTTTCTCTTTCATCATTGATGCTATTTTATAAGATGCGATGTGGTCAAAATAAGGGACAAGAATTAGATTTGTGATTTCACTGACATGGGATACTCTCAGGGAAAGATACTCCTTCTACCAATGTAAGTCAGCCTCTTCTCTGCAATTTGTAATTGTGAAGAGTTGCCTAGAGCTGAGAGGTTAAGTGTCTTGCCAAGAGTCACCCAGCCAATACGTTTCAGAGTCAATTTTCAATTCACTATACTACAGTTGCATCTGTGATCAAAATGGACTAGACATACTGAAATCAGGCTTCACAACTTCAAAATTATATTTGTTACCATTGAAGCTTTATTATACATGCAGTGGATATAATGTATCCCTTATCCCAGATAAATCTATCATTATTATTGAATTAACTATTTAAACTTCTGTGAACTATTATAATAAGTAAATATGCAAGCCTTTGGTGAAACCTGGGCACTGTCCTAGGTGCTAAGGATGAAAAGATAATGATATAATCCCTCCTATCAAGAAGCTTCCATTCTGCTGAAAGGAAGCGTGTCCAAAAATGATACAAAGTAAATACAAAGCAGGTCAACTAGGTGGCACAGTGGAGAAAGCACCAAGCCTCAGGAAAACCTGAGTTCAAATTTGGCCTCAGACACTTACTGGCTGTGGACCCTGGGCAAGTCACTTAACCCTGTTTACCTCGGTTTTTTCATCGCAAAATGAGCTGGAGAAGGAAATGGCAAACCACTCCAGTATCTCATGCAGAGTTAGACATGATTGAAACAACTGAACAACAAAATACGAAGCAAGTTCGAGGGATGTGGAAGCATGAACAACTAGGGGCCGTCAAGAAGCCTCATGTAGGAGATGGCTCTTGAACTGAGTTTTGAAAGGGAGTAAAGATTCTGAGAGGTGGGGGTGAAAAGGGAGAGCACCACCAAAATGTGAGACAACAACAAAGGCCCAGAGGAAGAAGATGGCAAGGTAACTTATAAGGAAAAGCAAATAGGCCAGTTTTTTTTTTGCATAATTCCAGCAGTTTCTTGGCTTGCCTCTCATAATCTGTCCTTTGAAAGCTTTAGAGTTCAGAAAAACAATTGCCTTCTTCACTCATGAATTGGAAGGAATGAGTTGGTTTCCAAATACCTGGGCTTCTTAACAAGTTGCTCTCCTTAGTAAATTATCATAACAGGAAATTCTTATTGTCTAATCTAAATTGGCCATGTTGTCTTTCCATTGCTTCTTCACTTTCTGTCCTTTGTGGAAATGTCAAACAAAAGAATGCGTAAGAAGGAATGCTGCAAAAAATCAATCTAGAGTGAGAAGTTGGAGACAGACTGTGAAGGGTTTTAAATGCCCCACATAGGAGTTTGTGTTTTACGCTAGCAAGAATAAGGAGCCACTTAGATTTCTTGAGCAGAAGAGTGTCCTGAAATATATTTTTTGAATGTCAGTTTAGCAGCTCTGTGGAGGGTGGATTGGAGAGGAGAGAGAGAGAGACTAGATGCAAGGAGACCTATTAGGAGGTTATTATAGTAATCAAGGCAATAGGTTGCTTATAGAAGATGGCACTTGAGCTGAATTTTAGGATAGAAGGATAGATAGAAGATAGAGAATACAAAGAGATAGTGCTGAACTTAGAGACATGGAACCTGGATTTGAATCCTGCCTCTGCCACTTGGATGTCAAGTTCATTATAAAATCAGCAGATTTTACTAAGTAACATCTAAGATACTGTCCAGCTCTAGAGCTATGGTCTTGTGATCCCAGGTTGTGGATACCCGGGTACATGAATCCCATAGTTTAGAATTGGGTAAGCAATTTAATACTTGTAGGTGATGATAATGACTACAAGACTATGCACACCCCTATGGAGGAGTGAAGGTACAGATCTCGAAAGTCGAAGACATTGAGGAACTAGAACTTAGGGTATTTGTGGGGGTGGTGAGACACAAATATTGAGACACAGGTTGACATGAAGTATTTGAGAAATGGAGCTGGTCCTGGGGCAGAGTTGTCCTCGTTCAGAAATAGGGAATATGATAGGACCTATAATTTTATTAGTATAGAGAAATCTCAGATGAGAAATCCAGCATAATTCATAACCTTATAGAATTATCTGGGTAAGTGAGAGGTTAAATGAGTTACCCAGGGTCACATAGTCAGTATGTTCCACAGGCAAGATGAACCCAGGTCTTCCTCATTTTAAGATGCTCTATCCTCTAAGCCAGGGGTGTAAAATATGAGGCCCATTGATTCTCAACTGGCACCAGGACCAAGTTAAAATATAATTGGGAAATATTTAACAAAATAAATAAAAATATAACAGAACAGAGATGATGTCAATATATGCTTTTCTAAGTCCAATATGCAGCTAGCAGTGATCCTTAGGTATCATTTTGTGCTCCTTCCCTTTCTCTTGGAGTTTGATACCACTGCTCAAGGCTGTGTTTCTGTAGGGAAAATGAGTAAGTTTTGTTGTTGTTGATCAGTTCTTTCCAGTTGTGTCCAACTCTTCATGATCCCATTTGCCATTTCCTTCCCCAGCTCATTTTACAAATGAGGAAACTTAGGCAAACAGGGTCAGGTGACAGCTCATTTTACAGATGAGAAAAGTGAGGCAAACAGGGTTTGGTGAAACTTAGTCTAAGGCCAGATTTGAACTCAGGAAGATGGCTTCCTGACTTCAGGCCCTTTGCTCGATCCATTCTTCCACCTAAGCTACCATGTGAATAAGCTAACTGCCCTATCATCAGTCGGGACCCAGGACCAAATGGTGTCCAGAACCTAGCTGCTTGCCACCTAACATCCTCAAATGTCCTGACCAAAGACTTAGAGTCTGAACCATCTTCTCCTGGTAGAACTCTAGTTCTTTTTTTAACAAACCACCACCCATATTTTACCTCTGCTTTACATGCTTTTTTTCCACATTGATGTAGGAATCTCTTCTAAAAGTGCAGTTTGGCACCTATTCTACAACTTGTAGCCTAAGAGAGTCATCTGACTCAACAGTTAAGTGACCTGGCCAGAGTCACATAGCCAGTATGTATCAGTAGCAGGACTTCACCCTACCCTACTCTGAGGTCAGCTTTCTAACTACTGTGCATGCTACCTCTCTTCTCATATTTTTTTCATCTTCTTGCAGTCATGGAATCCTGACTCCCTCCCAGAAGATACAGCATCCCTGGCCACCCTCATCCCTAGCTAGCCACAATACTGAATGTATCTCTTCTTCCTCACCCTAAATTTCATGGGGGCAGAGATATTCTGATCCTGGTAGCTATTGTCTCAGTCCCCATATCATTTGCCCTACTTTTACAAAGGGATTCAGTACCTAGTTCAAAGGCTTCCTGTAAATATCTCACTCGATTTATCAAAACCTTGGGTAGTTATGAGATTTTTTTTTGGTAAATTATGCCCCAGGAATGTAAAGAGCTTCTAGCCTCTACTCCATGTTTATATGAGCTGTTGATTGACAGTGCAAGAGTATATGGAAGTCCAGATGTACCAGAAAGATGGATAGGAAGTACCCTGTACCATGCAGCATATACCTTGAAGCAGTAGGCAATGTTAGTGGGACATAACAGCCTTAGAGAGCAAGAACTAAAAACCATGCTTACTCATGACCTACCATAGCCATGAGACTGTCACATGTAGTTCTAACTTTCATTGGCAATATGAAAATTTGAAGACTCTCAAAAGTCCATCTATTTTCTTCATTGACATAGGACAAACAGCCTTCTGAATCCCAATATAGACACTGAAGTTATCAGATTTCTTAGGGCAAAGTTTGACCTTTCACCTAAATTGCTGATCTGAACTACTGTGGTGGTGACTTGTTCTTCCATGTGCATAAAATTTCTTTTTTGTTTTCCTATTCAACCCTAGTGGTTAGTGACTGCAATGAATGGTGATATTTGTGAAGGCTTTCATATCAAATTAGGCCCTATAAATGCACAGGGCATAAATAGCTCATTGTTGTCATAATATTATTATCCAAGATGTGTTTTTAAAATAATTTTATTACATGAGTGGAAAGTCGTGAGTTCATAGGGAGTTTATTTAAAAAAAAAAAAAAAACAAGAGGAGAGCTCATGTGTTTTTAATTTGGCAATTGAGTTTCTATTCAATTAAGAAGACTCTCCATTGGTATAGCACTTTAAAGCAGTAATATTCAATAGTGGTCGTGATCAGAGATCCAAACTAATGTAGTTCAAAAGAGATAATGACATTAAACACTAAGGGTTTTGTAAGTCTATCTGTATTGTCTTTCTTATGCTCTGTAAACACAAACTAGACATAAATACCAATTTCCATGTGCTTTTAGGAAATACAAAAAAAAAGGAATTCAGATCAAATTCATTAAATGAATAGGGACTAGGACTAGGTAGGAACCAGACTTGGGGTTTCAGTGGAACAGAGAATTTCTGGATGACAAAATCCCTCTATCAATGTGATGCAGCATCTTTTCTGAAACTTAAAATGGTTTTAGAGAGTTACCTACAGCAATGAGAAGTGATTTGCCCATGTTCACACAGCCAATATGTGACCAAGATGGGTGGGACTTGAATCCACATATTCCTGGCACTAAGGTCTTCCCTCTTTCCGTCATGCCATACTGCCTCTCAAGTAAATTGATAGTTACATGATAAGAATATTAACTGTTTTGTCAAATATCCCTAACAGCTGAAGGATAACTGCAAACAGAAGTAGATGATCAATCAATTTAAGGGAAGAAAAATTACGGACATGGATTAAGTAGCCTTTCTTCAATTGATGAATTTGTATCCCCAACACTTAGCACGGTGCCTGGCACGTAGAAGGTATTCACTTAGTCCTTCTTGATTGATTGGTTCATTGGTTGGTTGGTTAGTTGGTTGAAATGTGACTGATAAATTTCCGTATTTGCTTCATTATGTAATATGATGAGGATCATCATCATAAGAAATCCAGTTCAATTACATTGCAACATTTAGTGCACACCTAGTATATACAAAAATCTAAACTACAAAATTTAGATAAGATATGGCCTCTGCCTTCACACGATTTACTGTCTAGTAGGCTAATATGGCACATATACAACTATGATACAGAATAATATCTGATAAATGTATTAGAGGGTTATGAGCAAATATTCTGTGAAAGCGAAAGATAATTACTGACTGAAGAATAATGGAAGGCTTCCTTTAAGAAGTAACATTCGAACTGGCCTTTAAAAACCATAAAGAAGTTAAGAGGTAAGGCTAAGAAGAATAGTCTAGAGAAGATGAGGGGGAGCCAGCCAAAGCAGAGGAGACATTAAAAAGGTAGGAGGTGAATCAGGGTAATGTAACTTTGGGGAAATAATCTGTTCACTTTTAGAATGAATGGAGCAAGAGAGAAATCTTAATTCCCACTTCAAATGAACTTCTACAAATGTCATATTTGTTCTTGAATTTGATTAATCCCTTCTGCATCTCACCAGATCTCTCCAGAGCATCTCTTACCCTTCTAAATTCCAGTTAATCTATAGCCATTAAGAAAATGATAAAAAGAAAGTTGGATGGAATCATTTACTGGCAAATTGCTCCACCTTGTTGGTACTGATTCTACATTGCATGTAACACATATGGCTTCCAAGATTTTTAAGGTGTTTAAACATTATTTTAATGCATTTGAATGACCTATTTCCTTTGTAAAGAATATGCATATATACAGATGTGTGTATATATGTATATATGTGTTTATAGATATAGATTACATAGATATAAACACACACACACAAGTATACATCTTTACCAAAGTCCTGTGAAATTGATGCAAAGGATTATTATATCCATTTTCCCTACAAAACACATAATTGTTCAGTCATTTCAGTCATGTCTGACCCTTCATGACCCTATTTGGAGTTTTCTTGGCAAAGATACTGGAGTGGTTTGCCATTTCCAGCTCATTTTATAGATGAGGAAACTGAGGCAATTGGGGTTAAGTGATTTGCCCAGAGTCACACAGTTAGTAAATATCTGAGACTGGGTTTCAACTCAAGATAAGTCTTCCTGACCAGGGCCAGCATTCTATCTATTGGGTGCATAGGTGACACAGGAGACAGAGTGCTGAGTCTGGAGTCAGAAATACCTGAGTTCAAATCTAGCCTCAGACACTTGCAAGCCTAGTGACCCTGGACAAGTCATTTAACCCTATTTTCCTCAGTTTCCTCATCTGTAAAATAAACTAGAGAAAGATATGGCAAACCACTCCAGTACCTTTGCCAAGAAAACCCCAAACAGAGACACGTAGGAAAAGATTTATACTTTAGACTTATAATTAGTTATGGAACCAGAGCTACAGCCCTAGTCTTCTGCATTCTATTCCCACGTATCAGTTGAATTATTTAACCCCTCACACCCTAGTAGGATGCTAAAGACCCAGCTTCAGTAAGACATGAGCTTACATTCTTCTGCTAGTGGCAATAGATTTTCTATGAAACATCCTTCTTTCACCAGGTACCACTCTCGGATCAATATACATTAAGAAGATGGACTTTGAAAACCCAATATTAACTATGATATTAGACTAATGACATAGCTACTTGTACTCAGTAGTCTCTCAATAAGTGTTTTGATTTTTTTTTATCATGATTATGATGGGTTGTAGAGTGAGTAGAATTTTGTTCTATCAGCGTTGGAAATGATACACTTTTTTTGTATGCATTTTCTAAATTCCATTATGAGCTTTGATGATCTTGTAGGCTTCTATTCTACAGGTACAATCCCAAGTTTAACAGTTTTCTTACTGTGTCTCACAGCCCTGAATTAGCTGTGAGTGTTGGAAAGATTCTAGAGCCAGCAAAATATTTCAATCAACATATATGTTGGAAAAGAGAAATCAAGAGCTGCAGTGAACCTGAATGGCCTTGTGATTCTGAACAACTCACTTAACATCTGTTTGCCTCAGTTTCATCATCTGTAAAATGGTGGTAACAATAAGCACCTACCTCCCAGGGTTGTTATGAGGATCAAATGAGATACTAATTGTAAAATGCTTAGCACAGTGCCTGACACATAGTAGATGTTATACAAATGTTGTCGTTGTCATTATTAATTAATCTAGCCCAACCTCCTCATTTTATAGATGGATAAACTGAGGTCCAGAAATATATCTGATTAAGACATATCCAAAAAATTAGATCTGTGTATATATACAATGCCTGGAAAACAAAAACTGAGGTCTCATATGAAACGTAAGAATTCTGTTTTTAAAAATTTTGTCAAATGGTCATTTTTATGGCAACAACAAAAACCCAGTTCCATCTTGTTCACTTAGTCAGATATAATTCTGTAATAAATTGGATGCAGATATGTTTATAATTCATTTTATTAGGATCTTTCAGGACAATTAACAGTGTACTCCCTTGATCTAGGAAGCAACTTCAATGCTACAAGGGACTAAAGTAATTTTGAAATAACTGCTCAGCTGCACTTCAATTAATAAGACCTCAAGATTCATTAAGGTCTTACTAGATGAGGAAAGGATTTGACTTCCTAAGGGTTCAGCACAAACTCATTAAAGCTATGTGAACTTCTTCACTATCTTATCCTAAATCTTCTGATAGATGCCCCACTCAGTACATTCTTGCTCTACCCAAACAAAGACTTTGATAGAAACCTGTGGTTTCTAGGTAAAGGAGATAGTACTGTGTTTGGAGAGTTTTATTTTTGTTTTTGTTTTATTATCGATTTGTTTGTTTTGTTGGACACTCAATTTGATTGATGCACTCTGTTTCCAGCGAGGAATTTTCTATAGCAATGTAGATTAGCACTAACTCTGCAATGGTAGGCTTAGAAAGTTAACTAGGTCACTAAGAAGTTAGATCATAAAGCCAGTACGTGTCAAAGGTAGGATCTGGACCTACGTGTTCTTCTGCTTTTCTATACACTATTCCATATTGCTGATCAGTGCTGAGTTACTCTTTTTTCCTTTGGGAAAGATTATGTGATTATGTTCTTGACTACTCTCTCTGGTCTGTGGCCTCTTTTTATCTATGTATCTATGTGTATATATTTGTATATGATTATGTATTTATACAAAGAGAGAGAGAGAGAGAGATCTTAATATGGTTTCACAATTTGACAGTCTTGTCTTTTATTATAGTTTTTTCTTTGTCCCCAAATGGAACCTTTTACTTATTTTCAAAAATATCTATATCTATATCTATATCTATCTATCTGTCTAGCTTCTCTCTCTCTTTATATATATATATATATATATATGTGTGTGTGTGTGTGTGTGTGTGTATGCATGTATGTATGTATGTATGTATGTATGTATGTGTGTATGTATATATGTACGTATCTTTAAATTGTGTTCTGTACCAGTGGTGTGTCTAGGTAACTTGCTTAGCTGCAAGTGCAGAAATGCTAGCAGATCATTTCAGTTTTATTTATGCTGAAAAGATAAAACAAAAACATTAAGGAACTGAAGGTAATCCATTAAGAATAGATGAAGATCTTGCTGGCAAAGTTATTCACATCTATGAATAACTGCAATTAATATGGTAGCAGCAGCATTTCATCTCCTGACATGGCAAGCAGCATTGACAGGATAATGATAAAGGACCTTTGGACCAAGGTTATATATAGTTATAAAGTATATAAATATATTTGTGTGTATGTATATATACATATACGTACATATATGTATATATAGATATATAAAGTATACATCTCACCATCCCACATCTCTAGACATCCTTGTTAACTCTTTCATTTTTCTCTGATGAACATCATCTGTGGTTCCAAAATCAAGTTCAACTCCTTCAATTACATATTCCTGTTTATTCACCATTCTTTCAAAATGTAACAAAAATAATTTTCAAAAATAATGAACAAATTGAAGTAAAATTCAGAAGTAAGAGCTTATACAGTCTTGAAATTTGGGTTAAACATTGGTTTAATGTTGATTCTGTCCATGTTGACAGCTATTCAGTGTCAGATATTCTATCTTAAGAGACTGCTCCCTTTTTCTTTGTCTTATACTACAAATTCGCATCCTAACCACTCCCAGCTGTCTCATTACATTAAAAGGTATCAGATAGACAGCTGGTATACCACTGATGACTAAGGCACTCTCAGCCACAGCATTAGCCACTGGGACTTTCACTGGCAACCCAGTTACAGACTTAATTTCTGGAGAGTTGATCTACAAGGGAATTACTAACAGGTAGTCCCTGGGAAGTTCCAGGGACTAGAAGAATAAACCAGTCCCCTTCTGTTAATGCTCTTGGTGAAGCAGGAATATGGCCTTGAACTCCAAAGATCTGTCGCCAGAGGCAGCATGGTTGAGGGGGAAATAAACAAATTAGATGCATTTGACAATATGCCTTAGGAAGACAAGCTCCCAGAACTTACCCTGTCTGCTACACCTCTACCTCTCCAGAAGATTCTGTGAGATCCTATTCCTTCTCATGCTAAAATCCTGAACTGATCATGTCCGTGAGCTCCTGTCGTTGCTTTCTCAATATGGGAATATGGCTTTCTCCTGGGACTTGATGAAGCTGTTTGTTTTGGATCCTCCTACAGCTTTTAGGGTTCTGTGAAACTGATCTTGTAAAACTAAATATTTCCAGAAGTAGTGGAAGCTTTGGAGTATTGATACAGGGTGAGCGCCCAAACGGTGATGTCAGCTTCCAGCATTCTTTATGTACCACACATCCATATTTTTTCACATATCTTCTCCCTCCAATTAAACTCTTAATCCTTTAATATAGACATTCATTCCATCCAAAACATAAGGTGTGTGTTCTGCTAATATGGTTTAATGATCATGGATATAAATAGTGTAACACTGTGGACCCTTGATAATTGTTTGACTTTTGGTTTTGGTTTTGTCTTCTTTTTTTTTCTTCTATCTGTACTAATAATCACTTCTTAACTAGTTTATTTCCCAAGTGAACCTGGGGCACTGAGAGATTGTGTCAATGATGAAAATCATGGAATTAGAATGAAAGGTTTAAAATAAAATAATAGCTAGCATTTATGTAGCACTTACCATGTGACAGATACTGTTGTATGTGCTTTATAAATATTATCTCATATTATCCTCACATCAACCCTGGGAGGTAAGTGCTATCATTATCCCTATTTTATAGTTGAGAAAACTGAGGCAAACAGAGGTTAAATGATTTACCTAAGATAATAGGGCTAGTAAGTATCTGAGGCTAGATCTGAACTCAGGTCTCCCTCACTCCAGGTCTAGAATTCTATTCACTGCACCACCTGCTGCCTGAGTCCTAACACACCGAAGGAGATGCAATTGACTCAAATATGCCGATGTACTAGGTTAAAATACAAATTGAATGGCAACTGTGGTGTAGTAGATAGAAAGCCAGCCCCAGGATCCAAAAGACCTGAGTTCAAGTCCAACTTCTGACACATACCGGTTGTGTGACCCTGGGCAAGTCCCTTAACTTCTTGGTACCCAGGTAGTCTTCTTTTTTTTTTTCAGGCAGTTGGGGTTAAGTAATTTGCCCAGGGTCACACAGCTAGTAAGTGTCAAGTGTTTGGTTTGAGGCTGGATTTGAACTCAGTCCTCCAAATTACAGGGTCGGTGCTCTATCCACTGCGCCACTTAGCCGCCCTTAGTACCCAGGTAGTTTTCTACACCTGTAAGTTGCATAGCAGGTCCTGTTTTTCATCTGTAGATGACGTAGCCTCACCAGAATTCCCTCCACAGATAAATCGCAGCTATGTTCTCTCTAAAAATTAAACAACTACTACTTAGATATGACTACCACTACTTAGTTATGTCCTTTTCCTCATGGAGTTGGTGATTGGCATGGGACGTGTTTATTTAAAAGAAATAAATTTTAAAAACTAATTGAGGAGATTCCCAGGGTATGCTTAAGCAGTTCTGACTTCCTGAAAGTCTTTCTCAGTTATGAGGAGTATATACCAGACAGGACTATATGAAAGTCCTGAGGCTGACTCAGGTTAAAAGAATATCTCGAATAAAAATTGGTCCAATACCTTGTTACCAGAGTATTTCCGCAGAGACCACGTAGAGAAGGAGAAGTAGGTACCCATTTCAATATCTCACTCCAGGACTTAAGCGAGGCAGCTCTTGACTCAGTAGATTCAGGAAGTCCTGAGTTCAAATCAAGCATCAGACACTTCCTAGGTGTGTGACCCTGGGCAAGTCTCTAAACCTCTGATTGCCTGACAAAATGGATCTACTGGAGAATGAAACGGCAAATCACTCCAGTATTTTTGCCAAGAAAACCCCAAATGCACTCACAAAGGATCAGACGTGACTGAAATGACTAAATAACAAAAAAGAACTTAAGTGCCACCATCTCTTGTAACTGGCACAGGTCTGGATCCCAATAGGCAGGTCCACTCTCACTACCTTCCACTCTCTTGGCACACCATCCCCAAATAGACCTTTCTACATTTACACACAGAATGCAATTGTAACTAACTTAGGATAAGCTGGAAGGCTGGGCTAGCCTCATATGTCCAGGTCCCAACTTCTAGGAAACTGAGTATAGCAAATGATGGAAACTCATTGTAGAACTCAAACTCTCACTGTCAAACCCTTCAGCTGGATCTTCTGAACACATTTTTGTTTTACTCTCCTCACTCTGATCTTGTTACTTACTTACTGCTGTTATAGACTTATTCCCACCTTTTTTTCTCCCTCTGACTCCCAGCTCAGACCATGCTTCCAGCCACTGATCTTGACCCTTCAGAACTGAACCCTCTCATCATGAGGATCGTTCATCATGTCCTTTCTCTCATCCCCAGCCTAGGCCATATAAAGTCCTTAGAACCAGCCTTGGACAGGCCCCCCCCTTCTGACTTTGTCCCACAGGGGAGTCCAGAGTGACCCTGTAAAGTTAAGTCTTGGCACACAACGTGTAGCTGACATGATTCCTGGAATGGAGGGAAAGGGGTAAAGTACATTGAGAACTTATTTTCTCCAAATCACACCATTGTGAGAAAGCTTAGAATCATAGTATGGAAATGAGGCTCATATTTCACTAATGAAATAAGGGTCATCTTTGAAATGAGACACCCTGTCTTGTTTAACACAGGACAGATACGAAGGGGAAATGTGTGTGCCTAACATGCGTAAGTAATTACTTAAAGGCAATCTGACCATGTGAAAATGTGGCCCTATAAGTTTGCCAAGGAGGACATAAGAAGTCAAGTGGTAGAATGGGAAGTAAAGAGGAGAGATATGGGAGTGGTGTAGAACTGTTGCTTAAGCAGGTGTGGTTGAAAGAGCCAAATCAAAACTTCAGAGTTACTCAATCAACACGTATATGCATATGTGTTGTACATAGACAAACACAAAAATTAATCACGTGCACATGGTACTTCGTCACTTATGCCAACATTTTTCCTATTTTTTAGCCTGTATATTATTTAGATGTGTCATCATTATCATCACCATCCATCAAGCACTTTCATTAGACCCTCTTGTAGCCATGGCACAGTGCTAAATATAGACTAATAATTCATGTTTGTAGGGCGCTTTTACATTTTTTCAAGTACTTTCACATTCCGCCCTTCTCCCCTCTAGACCACTGTATTCTAAAAATCTCTTTTAGGCAAATTGGTCCATATATGGTAAGTTTCTCAAGATGCACTCTGATTTTTGAAAGGAATTCCACCTTAAGAAAGACTCAAAAACAAGGATAAATAATGTAGCTTCAGGTTTCAGTATCAAATTCTAAACTTAGCTCAGGTTCACAAATTGTTTTTGAACCTCAACTGAGTGAACATGGTGTGAACTGGAGCTAAGTTACAAGGTTTGGCATCCTTGAAATTCCCTTTTCCCTTTGCTTTAACTTTAACTCTTTCATTCCCCTGATAGTGTTTTGACAGGCTGAGTTGAATTCAACAATATCATCTTCAACCTCACACTTACTGTCTCAGCACTATCCCTTGCCTCCTTCAAATTCCCATTCAAATTCTACTTGCAGTTGTCCACATTCATATCTCTTCCCTTACTGCATTAAAATTGATCCTGCAATTAACTCTTTGTCCCCTTCAAGTGGATGGAGTTTACATTAGAGTTCTTTGCATATGGTTAAATGTTTACTTTTTAAGTTGTCCTTTAGGTCTTTTCATCCATATGTGTCCTGTCTCCCCAACAAGAAAACTATTTTCTTTGATTAAAAGGTAGGGTAGAGAGTGGGGGAAGGGAGAGTGTGATTTTGGCAGTATGAAAAAGTTCTGGTGTGAAACCTCTTTCCATTCCCCATCTGTAAAATGGCGATAATAATAGGATATATCTCACAGGGTTGTTGTGAGAATCAAGTGACATAACACATGAAAAGCTCTTTGTAAACCTTAAAGCACTAAGTAAATGTCTGCTATTTTTGTTGTTATTAACATTGCCACGGTAGGTGCTGGAAATACAAAGGTATGAATGAATTGGTGCCTCCCCTCAAAGAGTTTACATTCTATACAATAATTTGCATAGTGCCCCAAATTTTTTACAGACTGATTTCTAGTAAACAGATATTGGTATGTTGATCAAGTTGGCATATAAAGGAGAAGAGCTTTTACGGACATCTTTTTTATCCAATTAAGATGCATTTGTTTGTGGAAGCAATCTAATTAGTGGGCATTATTCCAGAGATCAGTCTGACCTGGTTTTCGCCAGCTATAAATCAGAATTTTCTTCCTGTATTTAACCATTACATTTGGCACAGATTTTCTGAAAGGATGAGGGAAATGATACTTTCTTGATCATCTCTAAAAAGCATTATTGACCGCATTATCAAAATCTTCTTATTTTGGTTTCCCATGAGTTTTTTTTTTTTGCTGGTATAGGTCTGTCACATATTGTATATATAATTCCCACAATTAAAGAGCATGGGCAGAAAGTTATGTCATGGGAAAAAAAAATCAGAAATCCAATTCCCCATTGTTCCCCTCTCACCCTTGCTTTCATTCTCAGCCCTTGACCATAACCTCACACATGATAATAGCTCCAATCTTTGTCAAGCCCTTCCCCCCTCTACTCAACTCTGAGTGCATTTAGTATTTATAAATACTACCTCCAGCTTCCATGGCCATGTTTTACTTCTGTCCTTTAAAAGCAAGAGTAGCTTTTAAAATGTAGAAATGGAAGGTGATGGTGTAGTGCGAACATATACGAAAGTTGAAAGAAAGCAGAGGAGATATCATAGAACATTTATTCTGTGCTTCATTCTTTTTGCCACTCCCTAACAAAACCCAGTCATCTTTGTTCATAAAAATAGTCTAGGGACTCTCACAATCACTGTCAGCAATATTATGCAATTTTAACTGGAACCTCACTGCTGCCTTAGAAATCATTTTATTCTTCCTTGACTGATCCTAACTTTCTCCTCTCATCTCAAGGCCCCAGTACAAATCTCCACTTGTGTAGCCAATGACCTTGCTTTCTCTAGAACTAAGAATGTTGAGGCCATCCCTCTGAGCTCCTTTTGCTCCCTTATTCTGCAACTCAGAATCGCTCTTATGTTCAGCCATTATCCCCTAATTTACTCTAGTTTCAGAGTGCAAGGAGGCCTTTCTTGCCAAGACCCTGTAAATCTCTATGATTGGTGGAGCTTTGGGCCAATCGCTGCATCAGTCCTGACACGAGTTTTCTCACCTGAACATGAGGACATTGGCTGATGATGAAGCATGCTGCCCATCTCCTGTCAGAGAAGTGATGGACTGGAAGGACAGAATTGAGGCAACCATTTTCAGACACAGTCAATGCGGGAATTTGTTTTACTTGACTATACCTATTTGAGGAGTAGAGTGGATGGGTAGTGATAGTAATTTCTCCCCACCAAAAAAAAAAGAAGAAAAGAAAGAGTATCAATGAAACGTTTAAAAATACATAGAACAGAGCAGAAGGAAACTCAGAAGGGGAATGACTTCCCTTTCAATCATTTCAGACAAGCAAGTCATTGTTGGCACTATCCTGTTAAATTTTTATATACTTTTTAAAAAGTGAGATGCACATAATAGATTCACCATTTCATATACAAACCTTTTTTCTGTGTTTTTTTTTGCTGAAATGTTCATGTTCATAAAAAGCAAAAATTAAATTTAAAGTTAAAAAAATGAAGAGATTGGATTGGATAGTCCTAGAGCCATAGTAAGGTCCTGAGATTGCATCTCCTTTTGGAATTATATTCATCACTTACATTTATCCCTTTCACATCACGACTTTCCACATCATGGTTTCAATATATCATGAGTTGGCATAAGAAATTAAATGGGGTGGGGGGGGGAAGCTAGGTGGCACAGTGGATAGAGTACTGGCGCTGGAGTCAGGAGGACCTGAGTTCAAATATCACCTCAGACACTTGACACATTCTAGCTCTGTGACCCTGGGCAAGTCACTTAACCCCAATTGCCTCATTAAAAAAAAATAGAAATTAAATGGGAATTTGGGGGGGAGTTTTACAAAAGCTTCAGACAACACACAGAGGCTAGCAGATGACACAGATAAAATCTAGAAACTCAGAAATGTATAAAATATATGTATAGTATTGCACAGTATCACCTGTTTCATCTTTTAATACCATAATAATTCAGACTTCTTCCCTGGTACGAAGGGAGAGCCAAAAAGTTTTACACAGATTTTTCAGATCACAGGGGCACCACACCCCTAGCCCCTGTGATGTGGAAGGGATAACTGTATTCCGTCTCTCAAGCTCATTAGGAACCTCTCTTTATCCATTCCCTCCTTTTCTTTATTCAAGGCTATTCTCATGTGCTTTCTCCTACAGAAAATCTTTCCCGATTTCCATATTTGCTGTCTCCCACCTCCAGTTTTCCTAGAGCACTAGTTCCTATATCTCCATGTTCTTAACTTATGTTTGTATTTTTCTGTGCACTGAGGTATAGTTCTTCCATAGTCAATCAGTCAATGGGCACTTATTAAGCACTTACCATGTGCCAGGCATTATGCTAAGTGTTGGGGATACAAAGAAAGGAAAAATATTTATGGTCTCTTCACAAAGAGAACTCACATTCTAATGGGAAGTTAGGCAACTAGACAAATAATTGTGCTTACAAAATATATACAGTGTTAATGGAAAGTAATCTCACAACATGGCTAATATGGAAATATGTTCTGCATGATTTCACATGTATGATTGATATCATATTTCTTGCCTTCTCAGTGTGTGGGGGAGGGACTAGGGGGAGGAAGAAAATTCAAAACTCATTTTTTTAAAATGAATGTTAAAAAAATAAATAAATAATATGTTTTTTTAAATAGAAAGTAATCCCAGAGGGAAAGGCTGCCAGCAGAAGGCAGGATCTGAACTAGGAAGGAACACAGAGAAACTAGGAGGCAAAGGGAAGAGGGGAGGGAGGACCATCCCAAGCATGGGGATTTAGGGGGGAGAGCAGCCAATGAAAAGACATTAAGTTAGGCCATGGAGGAACAACAAGCCAGCTCTGATGATTTTTAAATGCCAAATAAAAGATTTTATGTGTGATCTTGGAGGTCATTAGGGAGCCACTGGAATGATGGGATAAGGGAGCAAGTAGATAATACGGAATTGAATTGATTCACCAAAGAACAAAGAGAGTAAAGGGATGAGAGTGTATCCAGTGTAGTTCAAGAACCAGAGGACAGGAATTGTTCTTGTCCTTGTAGATACAGCAACTAGCATGGTGCCTTTCACAAGGTGGACATTTAATGACTGTTTATTCTATTTCATGGAATCAGAATAAGTGAAGTCCCTAATTCACTGTTCACACTCTTTGATGATCTTTAAAATGTTTTGTTCAGCAACCTTCAAATAGGGTAAAATTTAGATGTTTTACTTCTATTTACCTTCAACTATTTTATCCACATACATTGATCTGTGACACTGAAAAGAATCACTAAAATAAATGCATAATTTCTGGTTAAATACTCACAACTACAAAACTAGGATCAATAGGTACATCATTGTATGGAATTTAATCCTGTCTGTTTCTTACTGGTATGTTTAATTTATTGTTGTTCAAGTCATTCAGTCACTTCTGAATCTTCATGACCCCATGGACCATGGGACACCATCCCTTCTATCCTCCACTGTCTCTCAAAGTCTGTCCAAGTTCACATTCATTGTTTCCATGACACTATCTATCCATCTCATCCTCTGCCATCCCTTTCTAATTCTGCCTTCAGTCTTCTGTCGGCAGGATCTTTTCCAATGAGTCCCATCTTCTCATTATGTGGCCAAAGTATTTAGGCTTCAGCTTCAGGATTTGACCTTCCAGTGAATAGCCTGAATTAATCTATTTAAGTATGGACTGATTTGAACTCCTTGCAGTTCAAGGGACTCTCAGATATGTTTAATTAGGCAGATATGTTTAGTTGGGGTAGTGGATAGGGTGTTGAACTTGGAGTCAGGAAACTCTGAGTTCAAATCCTGCCTCAGACACTTACTAGCTTTATAATCCTGGACAACTCACTGAACTACTCTCAGCCTCGTTTTCCTCATCTATAAAGACAGCACCTACCTCACAAGATTGTTGCAAGGATTAAATGAGATAATATAAATAAATAAATAAATTTTGTAAATGTCTAAATCTTAAAGTGCCACAAAAATTAGCTATTCTTATTGTGGCTGCTGTTTGTCCTTCATTCTCCAAGAGGATGATGACAACAGGGAGGTGATGTTGTGACATGCAAGTGAATTGGATTTAAGTGAGGGAGGACTATGCAAAGTCACCAGCCTCATTTTCTCCTCTGGAGCCATCTGGATATCTGGGTCCAGTGGCCAGATATAGATCAGGATGACTAGAAATGGCCCTGGATGCAATGAGAGACCTTGGCCTTTTTAAGCTAAGGTCTTTACTAGATCTCAGTTTGACTGGGCCAACACCTCATTCAGTGATTAAGGCTAGGTAAGAAATAAGGCAGAGAATGGCCTCTTTTACCTAGTCCAAAAAAAAAAAATCAATCTGCAAGGGAAGACCCTCAGGGTTTCTGGCCAAAACAGAAACAATCTCTATAAAAATTAGCTAGTATTATTATTGTTATTATTATTTTTGTAATGACTGAGAAGAGGCAGAGGGAGAGAAAATGAGATAGAATAAGAAAGGGGAAGAGAAGAGCAAGAATAAGGTAGGTGGCTTGATAATGAATAAAATGAAGTAATACAATAATGCTGACAGAAAAGATAAGCAGATCAATAAAAGTAACCACTTAAGATAACCGAAATCAGCATTCTCCAGTTTATCCCTTTAAAGCAAGGTTATTAAACAATACTAAGTTGGGCTTTGGTGGCCAGGGATTCACTTAGTCCATTCCTTGCGTCCTTTAAAGATTTTTGAGATTTTTTTTTATTGTTAAATCTTCTGTCCAACTGAGTAAGCCATTTCTTTTCTTATTTGAAAACTTTTTTGAGGTAAGCCTGTTCATTGGTTAGCATTTTCTCTCAGTCCTCAGTCAGCAGCTGGCAGGGATCTGAGTTGAAAACTTTGTACCACACAAAGTGTCTTTTCTTTTAAAAAGGCACATTTCCCTCAAATAACTTAGTACCGAAAGTTGGTTTTGATGGCTGGCTCCATTTGTGTAATAAAATTGTGTCTGACATCTGTTTAATACAACTACATGAGGCTTTTAAGTGAAGGACAAACCTCAGAATGAAGGCTGATAGAAACCTGCTGCCGGTGGGGCACGTGGGCTTGGAGAGTTGATTCATCTTGTCGGCTGTTATTATCTTTTTATCTAGATTGAGTTAACTTGGGATTTGTACTTAACTCATGGAAAAGATCCGCTTTTGTTTTCTTTTTACCAGATAGGAAAAGTCTTCTGGCAGAGGTCTTCAAAGGCTCTTAAGTCAGTAGCATCATGGAAATTTGGCCGTAACCCGAGCTCTTGGGTAGATATAAACTTTAGTTAATGTTATTTAACAGACCATTGTTCTGTAATTTTTCATTTCTTTATTTTATGTTAGCATAGTCACTCATAGTCAAGAGTGAGCCTGTATGTATGTTCCTAGTATTATGTAGTATTGTATAATTGTAAATTTTAAATTTAAATTGGATGAATAAACATGAAAATGAAGCATGAATTAAACATCTAAAGGCCTTCTGTACTGTTCAGCTTGCACTCCATTAAACTCAGCACTGAACATAGAATTGAGGTCTTTCATTAAATAAGAAATTGAACAACTAGGTTATTTTATTGGAGTGCACCTCGACTTATTTGATCTTTCCCTCTTTTAAATGAATTTTTAATTGGTTTTAGTTTTACTACAATTCAGAACTAAAAACTAACTATTCTAATCTATTCTGTCTCTTAGTGGGAACTTTGTACCTTTAATAGAAAAGGAAGAAATATCTAGTTGCTGTACTGTACATTTTGGGAATTCTGGGGATGGATTTTTTTTTCAGCTCAAATGATGTAATATATTTAAAGTATGTTCTAAATGTTAAAGTGCTATACAAATGCTAGCTATCATCATCATCATCATCATCATCATCATTATTATTATAAGCACCTACAAAACCAGTCTCAGATACTTACTGTCTGTGTGACCCTGAGCAAATCACTTAAACACTGTTTGCCTCAGTTTCCTCAACTGTAAAATGGGAATAATAATAGTGACTACCTCCTAGAGTTGTTGTGAGGATCAAACGAGATAATATTTATAAAAAGTGCTTAGCACAACACCTGGAACTTAGTAGGCACTCAAAAATGGTTATTCCCTTTCTCCGTCTTCTTGTCTCTATACTAAACATTCCCAGTTCTTATAACTGATTCTTCTATGTCATGGCATACAGTTGCCTTCACCTTCTTTGTCACCCACCTTTAGACACACTCTAATTTGTCAAAAATGCTTTCTAAAATATATTGCTCAAAACTCAATGCTGTCTTCCAGATGTGGTCAAATAATGACAGAATATAGCAGAACTACTGTTAATTTGAGTCTGCATATTATGCCTACATTAATGCATCATCATAGTATGTTCAGGGTTTGGGCTGCCACGTCCCACCATTCACCTATATTTGTTTTCAGTCTATTTAAGAAGCCATGAGATCACTTTAATAAGAATCGTTGTCTATACACATCTCCATCTCAAGATTAAAGGAGACATTTTAAAGCACTTAGCACAGTGCCTGGCACCCAGAAGGTGCTTCATAAATGCTTAGTCCCTCCCCTGCCTTTCTCATCTTATACTTGGATTATGTTTTTTAACTCAAATGCAGAACTTTGCATATTTTCCTATTCAATTTCTTCTAATTCCAAATATGTTGGGATTTTTCTGGATCCTAACCATATTATCCTATGTATTGGCCATCCATCCTAGATTTATGTCATCTATTAATATGATACACATGTCTTCCATATCTTCATCTGAGACATATTTTTAAAGAGTTTGTAGTCTGGCAAGCTGCCAACAATTAGTCATGTTCTTTTTACCCACATATATGTGTTCTAGCTCATAATAGTGATAAAGCATTTCAAGACATATACTTCAAAAATCGAAATCACCGAGCATTACTTTTCTTTTTGATATAGCCAAAAGTCATTACCTGCCCCAAAATATTCTAAAAATGCAGGAAAGAAATAAAACCTGCCTTATGACTTATTACTTGCTTTATCTCATTTTCTGCTGCTAAAATCCTTCCTGAACCTCGAAGTCTGGCTTAGATGACCCTCAATGAAGCCTTCTTTGATGCGCCCATTGAGAAGCAACCTCTCCTTTCTCTGAACTCCTATAGTGCTTTGTTCCTCTCCTAGGCATTTGTCATAGTCTATTTTGTATTATAGTTATTTGGGCATTTGTTATCTCTCCTATTTGCCTGAAGGACCTTGGGGGCAAAGATTAATGTTTTATCTTTATATCTTACCCTGTTGGTGCTTTAAATATATTCGTAATACTTATTTGTTGAATTTAATTTAACTTACTAATTCCTCAGTATCCAAAATATTAGTAAACTGTCCCTGTTGTAGGTGTAGTCCAAAAATTAGTCCATTCCAGAGTAAGCCTAAACAAAAATTAAATAGCCATATGATTATAGATTTAGAAATGGGAGAAACCTTAGAAGTCATCAAGTCCACTCTATCATTTTATAGATGAAGAAAGTGAGGCACATAGAGTTTTAAAAACTTGCCCAGGATCACAAAGCTAGTAAGTATCTAAGACAGGATTTGAACCCAAGTCTTTCCTGAATCCATGTCCAGTGTCCTTGTGGCCTGATGAAGTCTAAAGGAAGTCAGTCCTCTTTTTGTCTTCATCACTCATTCCCAGAATAGTAGTCTTTATTTTCTACCTTCAGAGTCTTATGACATCGAAAAAAAAGAAAATGCATCAGTTCTGTCTGTGGGGAAATTATGCAACTCAAGCTAATTTAAAAGGAAATTGGCACTGACCAATAAATTATTCTGAAATAATCCTTAAACAATAAGTATTCCAACTATATCTTCTTGTGTATTTCCAATGGAAGATTAGATGCTTTGGGAGAGTTATGTGATGGTGCATGGCCTCCTCTTCACTCCTTTACAACCTTTTCAATGTTAGAATCAATGTTTGGCCACCAGACGTAGTGTCTAGCCAATAGCCTCGTGCAAACAATTCCCAGATGTGTTTCATGTAGTGTGATCAAGATAACATGGCCACCTTCTGGATTTCCCCATAAAAGGCATCTTTTATGAGCAGATAACTCATGTTGACAGCTTGTGGACTGCTTAAATTCCTCAGGCAGTTTCTCTTCTGGTCTCCTCTTCTGCACCAAATTCAGAGTTTTGGCCCATGTGCAACACCATGCAGCTGCATTCATTTGATGTGAGCAGTCTAAAGAGGTGGATCAGGAAGGTCTCAATACAAAAACTCTCAGTGGTGATGTCACAGAATATTCTAGAATACATAATGGGAGATGACTTGGGCATCAGCATTTGAGTATTAGGCTTCTAAATAACTGTAGGATCATAAGCCCTAAACAGAAAAGTATAGGATAATGAATTTGCTGAAAAGAAAAAAATATGATTATTTCCCTTAACGTTATCTATTACAGGAGAGCTAGGTGGCACAATGGATAGAGCTTCAGACTTAGAGTCAGGAAGACCTGAGTTCAAATCTGGCCTCAGACCCTTATTAGCTATGTGACCCTGGCAAGTCACTTACCCCTGTTTGCCTCAGTTTCCTCATCTGTAAAATGAGCTGGAGAAGGAAATGACAAACCACTTCAGTATCTTCAAAACTGAAAACAAGAGCACCCCAAATGGGATCACAAAGAGTCAGAAACAACTGAAATGACTCAACAACAACAACAAAATATCTGTTACAGCCAAGCTATTAGTATTTTTGGTTAGCATCTTCCTTGTCAATGATATCTAAAAATAGAAGTCTAGTTGTACTTCTCTTTATACCATAATGGCACCAGTGGTATGGGAATATGTGCAAAAAATATGTATTTTATTTTTTCTTCACAAGATTTTTGGGCTAAATTTTAACATTTTTAAATAAAACAATGCCCTAGGATTTTATTTTCCCAAAATCTGTATTCCAAATCAGGTTCAGGTCTAAATAAAAGAGTTTAACGACCTCTCTTTTGAGCCCTGTTATGAGATACATTAAAACATCAATAAACACAATGAAATGGAATGGTCATTGAAGTACAAGATTAACAATAAGAGAAAGAAAAGGTGTTGCCCATCAGGAAATGTGGGTGGTCTGATGGAAAAGAACTGGACTCTACAGGTCAAGACAAACCTGAGATCAAAGATCAGCTCTGTTACTTACCAACTGTGTGACTCTGGACAAGTCACTTCACCTTTTGGGTCCTTGGCCTCCTCATCTGTAAAAGGAAGGGGTTCAATAAGAGTGATCTCCAAAATGCTTTTTGGGTCCAAATCTTGTGATCCTAAAAACTAAAATTATAGCTGAACTGATTAGCTCACTTTCCAATTCTCTGTATCTTTCCCCTGCACCTGATCCTCATTAGCTTATGTATTTGGACAATAACGTTCTTTTATAGATCATTGAACCTGAAGATACCAAGCAACCCATTTCTTAATCTAGAGCCAAATTTTTGTTGTTTTTGTTAGATAGCATGTTTATAGGCCTATACGTTCTGTATATGTGTCCTTAACATTTTTAAAGGAAGCTGCTAGATTGACTCTTGGCATGTTGGTGGAACTGAACCAATCCCTGAGCATCCAGTAGTATCTGGGGCCTCTGAATGAGTAAAGCCTGCCTTGAACTTTACATCACTCACTGACATTAGCCACACTTGTTATCATATGCCAGGCTCAGATTCCTAGTCCATCCAAGGCCTTTACCTCAAAAGAGACATCTTACTGCTTGCTGCCATCTGTGTTGACCTATCAGTCTCTGTTTTGCCTGTTTCTTCCTTAACAACCCATTCCTCTACTGTATTAATTTACATTTAGAAAGTCCTCATTCCCAGGACTAAGAAGGTGCTTGTACTCATGTGGTGTTGTCGCACAGTGGTTTCCATTGTGTATGACTCTTCATGACCCCATTTGGGGTCTTCTTGGCAAAAATACTGGAGTGGTTTGCCATTTACTTCTCTAGCTTGTTTTACAGATGGGGAACCTGAGGCAAACAGGATTATTAAGTGATTTGGCCAGGGTCACATAGCTAGGAAGTGTCTGAGACCAGATTTTAACTCAGGGAAATGAGTCTTCCTGACTCCAGGCCCCACACTACCCACTGTGCCACCTACCTGCCCATATATGCATCTTTAAAGTGCCCATCCTCCCTTCTTGTAGCCAATGTCCCTTAAAAGCACCTGGGGAAAAAATCACCTGCTCACTATTCTACAACTTGAAGTTGAGAGGACAGGGTGAATAGTCATCCCACAGTCATTTTCATGTTCAATATATTTGAATGGGGCAGCTAACAGGTTAAGCTTTCTCATTGTAACTGTAACTTTTCAAATGCAAGATGGTAATTCTGGAGGAAGGGAAAGGCGGTGTTGATGATGAATAAAAGTTTATTAATAAACTTCAGAAGCTAGGCTGTTCACAGAGCAATACACACCTAATTACAGAAATGACATCCCAACACTGAAGTGTGGGAGGTATTGGTGTGTTTTTTCAACTAAACTTTCGCTAGGAGCTTTCATTGTCTAGCGCTAAGAGACATGAAGATAATACTGAAGAATTGTGGGCTGCTAAGAAATTTTGCTGACTGCTGTGTTTTGAAAACATGCCAATTCCAGGCCAGAGGGGAAGCAGAATGCTTGAAAGTGTATTATTTTGGAAGATTACAGCACAAGTTAAATATCTTGAACTTTCCTTGCAAAGAAGCCCATTTTTTTCTTCAAGTGGTATTTGGACATCTTGAATAAGGAGGTTTTGGAGCATAACTCTTGTTAAGGCCTTGAAAGCACAGCTGAGATGCATTAGGCAGCTCCTGTGGTTAGAACAACCTGCCTGCACTAGGGAAAATAGATGCCTGAGGTACACAACCCATCCATGCCTATCTATGTTGTAGAAATCTCATCTTTGTAAAAACCCAGGAATTCTACATAAGAGTAACAATTTGACTTCAATGTGCTTAGAGTGTTCCTTGTGTTCTTTTGATGTTAAATGGAGGCCAACCAGTATAGAAATTATCATTCCTCGTTCACATTGGATATCAAAAGAAGGGGCCCAACTATTTATTTTAAATAAATAAAGTCAAATATTTAAAGTTTAAATTTAAAAAGTTAATTATTGAGCAACTAGTATTGTTACTATTATTCTTCCATAGAAAATGGGCTCATTTATTTCATTCCTTCCTTCCTTTCTTCTCCCATTCACCATTAAAGAACATAAAGATTTCTTTATATCAACTAGGGAAATTGAAAGCAACAGCAACAACACTCCAACTTGTGGACTGCTATGTATTTGGAACATAACTCTTGTTAAGGCCTTGAAAGCACAGCTATTTGAGTTTAATCTATTTATTTCATAATGAATAGATCAAAGTGTCATCCCTTCTGGAAAACTACTTCAGAGTCCCAGTTTTAAACCATGCTTTATATTCCTTCAGAAACATGGATTTCCAAGATAAAAGAAAACACCAACAACCAACTGCCACACAGCTACTTCTGCAATCTAATGCGAGGTTTCTTTTTTTTTCTATATATATTTGAAAATTGGCACTGGATTTATGGGCATAGGTCTGATAGTATCTAGAGAACAAGAACAAAAACTCTGGAATTTAAATAAAATGTTTTTTGTAGAATAATAAATATTTCTGTATTTTCCTGATGGAGTTATTTTATTAAGCTAGAAATGGATAGATATCATAAATGCTGGCCCAGTGGGAAACATTAAATTTGCTAGAAGAAAAGAGATGGATGTGAAGTTACTGTTTTTCTCACATGAAAATAAGTCCTTTATTACATAAATACTTTGAGGGTTAATTGTCCACTAGATGGACTTTTTATCACTTTCTCCATCCATCTATTCCCAACATACAGAACACCCATGGAGAAACTAAACCTTATTGACGTAAGCAAGAAGAGTTTATCATTTTCAAGACCCTTACCCAAGGCAATCTTAAATAACACTGGACCCAGTCCTATATTGTTTAGAAATAGTTTTCTCTTTGCTTTCCCAGAGCAAATTTGCATCTTTCTAGAATTAAATACATCTTCTATTTACATTTAAAAATATGCATTCTTACTAAATTACTATAGAAAATAAATTCTATTCTAGGTTGTAGAAATATTCATAACAAGGAAAGAGAACTTATCTTCATTTGGAAGGATAACTCTAATCACAGATTTGATTTTAAAGATGTTTCTTTACATATATTCCTTGTCAATTGGGATACGCAATGCCTTCAGAATTACATAGAGTTCCCATGGGGATGTAGTCCAGCGAGGGAAAAAAGGGAAAACAATGTTTCATCAAAAAGACCACATAATTTTTCTCCTGTCCATTTTCACAATTATATTTCATAAGAGAGAAACACTGAGAGAGAGAGAGAGAGAGAGAGAGAGAGAGAGAGAGAGAGAGAGAGAGAGAGCACTTTCTAAACTTCAAACCAACAGAGGATTTACTCAATTAACTTTCCAATTTCCAGTTAATTATATTCATGGCCTGGTATATATATATTTAAAAGTGTGATTTCTGAAACACCTATTGTTATCTATATTATTCATTTTATTCCTGTATGTGACCTATATAATTATGTTTTGATTATAGTAAGAATGTGTTAAATCCATTGCAGAGCAAACCAGTAATAACAGCAAGCCTCATTACAGGTGGAATAAAACAATGTAAGCTCCCTTGAGAATGTGTACAGTCTCTCATGTCACATCTTCCTCTTCACCTGTTCATGCTAAACTAAGCACCTTCATATCCAATGAGAACAATGGCAGGGCAAAAATAATGTAATTTCTATGTGGCATACAAGTATTGATTTTAAATATTGTGTATGTTTTATTAAAAGGTTCTTAAGAGCCCATTTTTCTATGGAAGAACAATAGCAACAATACTAGTTGCTCAATAATTAATTCACATCAATATCTTTTTATGTATATCGTATCTCCTGATAGCTGTGTACAATTTAAATGACTTATGGGTTTTTTTCTTTTGTATCTTTAACACTATTAAGCCAGGAACATTGTATGCTGACTGAGAGTTGTGAATTTTAAATCTAAGTAGAGCTACTCATTTTTGTTTTGTAATCCATTGACCTGTGATGCCATGGCTTAAATTATTGGACAATGGCTGATTGGTTTGTACAGCTATTAATGTTTGTATGTTTGTGATACTTTAAGTTCAATCTATAGCAACTGTTGGTTGTGGATAAAACTCATGAATCAAGCTGCCAAGTTAATACTGAAGAATGTCCATCTATTTCTATAAATATTTCATGGCACTAGACTGTTCACATAGAGCCAAAAGAGTCTTGTTGTTGTTGTTGTTGTTGTTGTTGTTGTTGTTTTCATTTTCCCTAGTTTACATAAAGAACATCTTCCCTAGTTTACATAAAGAAATCTTTACATTCTTTAATGGTGAATGGGAGAAGGAAAGAAGGAAGGAAGGAAGGAAGGAAGGAAGGAAGGAAGGAAGGAAGGAAGGAAGGAAGGAAGGAAGGAAGGAAGGAAGGAAGGAAGGAAGGAAGGAAAGGACGGAGGGAAGGAAGAAGAAAGGAAGGGAATGTTAGAGTTAGAAGGTACCGTGGAGACCATTTAGTTTTATCTATTGCTGAGGAAATTGAGAGAAGGTTAAGTGACTTATCCAAAGTCACACAACTAGTTGGTGAAAAGTCTAGACTAGAATCCACTTCTTAACTCCTAATCCAGTGATTTTTCCACTTTGTCACACTAGGGAAGTTTAAAATCAGCTATAAATTTAAAATCATATATGTTGTAAGCAATTATCACAAGACCAAAAATATTGATGAGCTTTATTTGAGAGATTATCAGTATTAATTTAGACACATTTCTGAAAAAAAGTTCTATTACAAATGAACTTGGTGAGATTTTAAATTCTACCTTTTATTTTCAAGAAACCTGTTGTTTAGAAAGTAATTCTTAATTTTGTGATACTTCTCAAAGAGATTTACAGCATAGCAGAGAGACCATTAGAAAGAAGAAACTCCTTTACTCTGCTAGGCTCAGTTGAGGGCATCATGATAAAAGACTATTCCTTCACTTTGAATAGAACCACAAATGGGATGATTTTGCCAAATTATGTACTTGGTACAGAATAAAACCTCTCCTCTAGCTAGAGAAGTGGTATCCTGGAGGTGCAGAATAAGGCATACATTGTAATGAATGGTTTATTTTATTTAAGTGTACTTTGTTACAAGGCATTGTTCTTGAGGGGAAGAGGAAGGTTGAGTGAAAAACAACAATGAGGTTTTCAAAGCGCATCAATAAAATCTTCAAGTCCCACTTCCTGTTAAAAGCAAGTCCAAACTACTTATACTGTTATCTGATGTTTTCAATAGTTTGAAAGTTCAGGGGCAGCTAAGTGGCACAGTGACAGAGCGCCAGCCCTGGAGTCAGGAAGACCTGAATTCTAATACAACCTCAGATATTTCCTAGCCATGTGATCCTGAACAAGTTGCTTCTCCTGGCTTCCTCAGTTTCTTCAACTGCAGAAGGGGATAATAATAACACTTCCCCACAGGGTTGTCGTGAGGCTCAAATAAGGTAGTACTTACAAAGCACTGAATATATAGTAGGGATTTAATAAATGCTTGTTCTCTTCCCCTTACCCCATTATACATATTGGATTATGACCCTGAAGCATTTCCCTCAAGAGTTAAAAAACCATGTCAGTACCTGGAATAGCTCTCTGGCAGAGGCAGTGAACAGCTGACGTGAAATGGAACCGTTTCAACTTGGCCTTAAAAACTAATCTTGTTTTTCTTGGGCTGGAGGAGGTGCAAGGCAGATTGTCCAAGTCTTAGTGGTCTGACTTACTAGAACTCAGAAAATATAAGATGGCTGGGAAATGTTCACAAGACCAGTATCTTTCAGTTCTGTTTATGAATTAATCCCTTTCTTCCTTCTTATTTCATTTCAAAGGAAAACATGTACACACACACACACACACACACACACACACACACACACAGAGACATAAATATGCACTCTCTCCCTCTGTTTCCATAGTGTAATCATATACTAAAACAAGAGAATGATAATCACACAATGCCTGCTGTGGAGAAGGGTGTGGTAAAAGGGTCAACACTCATAAAGCCTAGTGTCACTCTCTCTATCAACACAGGAAGTACAGGATCATGGACTTAAGAACGTTTTGGTATTAATCTCAGGTTCTGATTTGTTTGGTTGGTTTTTTTCCCATAAGTCTCCTTAGGGGATTAAAAAAATGTTTCTTGACTTACCACTTTGGTTCAGTAAAGTTTTCAAAGCCTGTCTTTGTGATTTTGGCAGTCAGTTTTCTTATCAATTCTATCATGATCCTGTTCAGTGCCATACTCCCTATTTCCAGATGAAAATAGGTGTTATGATTTTTGAGATATACTCATGAATGAGAAGTATTTAAATAATAGCCCATATATCTCAACAAATATTTATTGAGTATTCACCATCTATTCCGCACCATATTGGACAAGTCACATGGAAAGAATTCAAAAGAAACTGGTCCAAGGAGTCTGTATTCTTGTTTGGGTGAAAAACCTAATACACATGAAATAATTGGAAAAATAATTGAATCTTAAAATATAAAGGAAAATAACATTGAAAGATTTCAGAACTCTGATTAAAGCCATGATCATGTCCTTCTCTTAGTAGAGAAGTAATACTCTATAGGTAAAGAATAAGGTATATATTGTCAGCTGTGGCCAATGTGTTGGGTTTTTAAACTGTGCTTCTTCATTACAAGGGATGGTTCTATCGTCGGGGATAATTAATTAGAAAGGACACTGGTGTTTTTAAAAGAGTATCAATAAAATCCTCAAGTCTTAGATGAAATCAGGAACACTTGAGTTCAAATGTGACCTCATACACTTACTAGCTGTGTAACCCTGGGCAAGTCACTTAACCACTGCCTACTTCAGTTTCCTCATCTGTAAAGCTGAGATAATAATATCTACCTGCCAAGGTAGTCGTGAGGATAAACATCCTGTGAGATGTGTTTTGCAAGCTTTAAAGTGCTTTGCAGACTTTAATGCATCATAATTCTATTTCTTATCATCATCATTATTTTTGTTACATACTGGGTGTATGACTCTGGACAACTCACTTAACTTCTTGGTACCCTAAGCAACAATCCAAGATTACAAGTTATAGAGTAGATGTCAGTCTTCACTGACAGATGATTTCCTTACTGGAAGTTCCCTACACCAGTAAAATCGCAAGTCTAATACAAAAATTGATGATGGTGGTGGTGGTGGCGGTAGTGGTGGTGGCAATGAAGATGATGAAGTGCTAAATTGTGTAGTACTTAACATAATGCCATAGATTTGGAGATGGAAGATATCTGTGTGAGTTATAGTAGTGAATGAAAGCTTCATAAAGAAAGTAGGACCTGAGCTGAACTTTGAAGAATGCATAGGATTTAAGTAGACAGAAAGGAAGTAGAGTCAGATACAGAAAAAGAAACAAAATCAGAGAAAAGTGAAGTGATAAAGAGTAGGACTTGAAAGTCAAATGTTGCCTCAAATATTATTGGTTTTATGACCCTAGACAAGTTATCTAACCTTTCTGTTCTTCATTTTCTTCACCTACATAATGAGCATTAAAAATAGCACCTACCATCATCCTCATCATTATTATTATGAGCTGAGATAAGAATGACCATTGTGGGGCCAGATGGGTGCCTGGAGCAAAGGATTCATATTGGGGCATAGTAAACCAAACTATATTTTTGGGAGGCAATCAGGGTTAAGTGAATCGCCCAGGGTCACACAGCTAGTAAGTGTCTAAGGCCAGATTTGAACTCAGGTCCTCTTGACTCCAGGGCTGGTGCTCTATCCACTGTGCCATCTAGCTGCCCGTGAACCCAAGTATTGAAAACATCAGATACCAATAGGAGTAGTTTGGATTTGACAGGGTTTGGACTTGAGGAATTTGAACTGAAAAATTTGGACTTGACAGCAATAATGCCCTTATGAGACATGATGAAGATGATGTCTTCAAAAGAAAATTATTCTGGCAATACAGTGCATGATGGATTGAAACAAGGAGACCCTAGAGTCAGAGTCCATTTCAGAGGTTATCCATGCTTGAAGTCATAAGGATCTGAACTAAAGCAGTGGCAGTAGAAATGAAGAAAAAGAGATAGATGCTAAAAACATTTCAAATAAAGAAGAAATGGGATAGACAACTGGACTGGGTATAAGTTAGGGGAGGGGAAAGAATGAAAGACAAGAAAAAGTCAAACACAGTAACTAAGTTTTCAAGTCTGGGGAACTAGAAAAATGTGAGGCACCACTGACAGAATTGCAGAAATTAGGAAGGAAGCCCAATGAAAGTAAAGAGAAAAGATGATAATAAGAAAATCTTATTTATCATCAATTAATCTATATTGAATTTCAAGAAAGTGCTAGACAATCTTGAACTTCTTCCTATGATGAAAAAAGCAGAAAAGATGACATGATGAATGAATAATGCTCTGTATTCCTTCAAGTATATTGATTTGAGAAACACAAAAGACCTGCCTGATGAAAAATATCACTCCTACCAGTCTTTTATGATGTCTGAGATTTTCTCTCCTTTCACTTAAGGCATTACATCTCCAGAAGGCCCTGGTTAAAAGGCAAATATTTGATCTGAAAAGGTTAACACTTAAAGCCACTAGCACCTATAAAGAGATGAGTTCACTCCTTTTATCTTTTTCAGAAACAAAAATCAGGAAAGAGGACATATGACAGGTAAATATTGATGGGAAGGATGGGGTATACCCGAGTAGGGCAGGCATAGAAGGGAGGGCAGTGGGCAATGGCAAAGAATTAGATAACAAGATAGAAGGCATCAAAAACATGAGGAATTGGGATGAGGAGAGAGAATGTTGGGGATAAATTCTCCTTATTTAACAATTTTGCCCACGGCTGTTTCTGTTCTTTAGTCAACAAGAATATAGCACTGAAACCGAGAGGCCAGTTTATTCTGAATCAATCTTACTTAATCCCAAAATAGCTTTTAAGCCATCTTTTTGTTAAATCCTAAAAACTTCAAAATAAGAAATAATATTATTGGGTCTTCCCTTCTTGGCTTTTTATTTTAATCTTCATAAATGTAAAAATGATTCTTGCCTGCATAATTCAATTATACATGTAAATCTCATTACCAAGTTCCACCATTTACTTGCTTCCTGGGGAGCCTTGGGCAAATCATTTAGCTTATCTGAGCCTTAGTTTTCTCTTCTGTATAGTGAGGATAAGGCTATGTGCTTTACCTAACTCCCGGGGTTACCATAAGGAAATCTCAGGTTGCTACATAAATATGAGCCATTATAATTACTTCATATGGCAGGACTGGCAGCTTTCCCCACAGACAGCAGAAGATGAAATACTTCAGTGGCTTTTTCTCCATATTCTGTTTCTCTGATGCGAGACTGGATTAGCTAGTTGAGGTGGATGGAACATTAGTAGACACTGAAATATCTAATCTATCAAGATTTTTTTTTTTCCATAATGATTTTCTGTCAGGCATTTTCTGTGGTATGGCATTCTCCAATAGTGTTACTGGCAAAGGAGAGGGTGTCTGTTAGACTTTCTGTGGTGCCAAGATCAGTGATGCCTCTCAAGACGTCTTTGAAGGATTTCTGAGACCATCTGCTTGTGCCCACTACCTCTGAAAACCTCCATAAATTTGGGAGCAATCCTCTGATGAAAAAAATATCTACTGAAAGGCTTCCTTTTCAAATCTTTAGCACAGAAATAGCCTGGTAAGAACATTGTATATTCCACTTGTCATTTAAAAGCACTAAATCTAGGGGGCAGCTAGGGGGGGGCAGTGGATAGAGCACCGGTCCTAGACTCAGGAGGACCTGAGTTCAAATCCAGCCTCAGACACATAACACTTAATAGCTGTGTGACCGTGGGCAAGTCACTTAACTCCATTGCCTAACCAAAAAAAAAAATAAATAAAAGCACTAAATCTAACAAGCCACACTGACATGGAATTATCTTAGTGAGAAAATTTTATGTATGTATGCATGCATGCATGAATATATGTATAAATATATATGTGAGATTGAGAGGTAGTATGACATAGTGACATAGTGGGTAAAGTCTGGCCTTAGAATTGTGAATCCAGTCCTGGCCGATACACATGGTGGTAACTATGGGACTATGGGCAAGTCACTTAACCTATTCATGCCCATACACAACTCTCTAACAGCAAGTCACAGAGAATTACCTAGCTGAATCATTGAAGAGTTTCCACCATGGAAATTCCCTATACTAATGAAATCACAAGTCAAGACTAAATCTATCTATTCATATATATGCATGTATATATGTTTGTATATTCATGCATATACATGTGTGTTTACATATATAATATACACATGTGTATGTGGTTTAACCATATATAAAAATATAATCTATTCATAAGAGGTGGCATAGGTAACTGGGTAGAGTGCTGGGCCTAGAAACAGAATAAAGTAGGTTCTGGTCCTGCTTCTAACACTAGCTGTGTGACATAGGCAAATTGCTAAATTTCTATGAGTATCAGGCAGAACCCTAGAATTTATCATGGATGGCTTAATTTGAGTTGGTGGATGGAGTTCCTATGCCTGAAGTTTTTCATGTTAATGAAATCACATGATCCTTTGTGCATTTATATATTATATACATGTGCAGCATATGTATGCATGGATATATCAATGCCTACCACTGACAGAATAAACTGAAGATCTTTACCTGCAACAGACTATATGTCCATTAATTCCTGACATAGAGTCCCTGGTTAGTGAGCTTGCAGACTATAGGTTTATTTTTCTAACAAGTCTGAAGACATATCAAATTCATAAAAATGCATATATTATTTGAATATAATAATAGCTCAGAATTACATAGTAGTTTTTCAGTTTATAAAGTGCTTTCCTAAAACGATCTTTTCAGCTTGCTAATTTTATATATGAGGAAACTGAAGCCCAGAGAAATAAAATTATTTGTCCAAAGTCACACTGAACCTGAACTTGAACCCAGATCACTAGAGTTCCAGTCGAGTGTGCTTTTCAATCAATATCTGTAAAATTAAAATTTAGATACTGAGATGGAAGGAAATTAAAATTTAAAAATGAAAGCAAGCACCATTCTTATAAACTCCATATGTGAAAAGTATTGAATTTTGAAAATTTATTCTAAGAAGCACAAGAAAAATATCTTACTTTCAACTGAAAGTGCATTAAGATATCTAAGGGGTTTTTTTTCCTTATGCACAGGTCTGCAGAAATTCTCTAAAAGACTGAATGATTATCAAAAATCATTTTGAAATGAGAGCATAAAAGTGCTTTGTGTTACCTAAAGCATCATGGCAAAAGAAAGATGCTCAGAAAAAGTTTTAGCACTTGAAGTTTTAGCCTGGTGTAAAAGCCACCTGATACCTACTACAGATGATAGCACTTGCTTAATTTCTTATCTCTTTCCTTTCTCCTATACTTTTCAACCTGCCAATGTTAAACATAGAAGAAAAAGATCAATACTGTTCTGATTGACTAGAACTGATTCTATTTGGTACTAATGGCCCAGCGAAAAAAATGAAGAGGGAAAACTGATTTACCCTTTGTTCTGTCAATCACTTAACAGCAATGAATCATTCAGAGGCTTAGTCAAGCCTGCCAAAGAGAATTCAAAATATGAAGCATCACTTTGCTGCATCCATTTGTCTTTTGAGTCTTTTGATACTTACAGATACATTTAAAACTATGCCCTAATAGGTTCTCATGAACCTATATTGGAAGGATTTTGAACATGACCCTGAATTCTGAAATCATATTACACCTTTAGAGATCCCTGTGCCACCGAGGGAGAGCTAATGTTGTGCTCCCCTTTTTCAAATCACTTAAAGAAAACCTTTTGTGAGTGAACTTATAAGCAACATGAATGACATTCAAATGACCTGCTCAAGCTGATACTCATGTGGCTGTCACTATTGAACTTCAAAAACACAACCCCATTTTGTCTACTTGCCACAAAAAAAAAACCCAAAACATTGCTTAGAACCCTCTCATATCAGGAATTAGGAGATAATCATGCATTTCCTTGCCTTGTTCATGTCAGAAGAGTGAAGGAAAACTTGGGGAAACAAGAGAATAAATCCAATTTGTGCATAGTTAAATAAGACAACATGACAAAAATGGTTAGAAAGTCAACCATAGAGTCAGGGAGATTACCTCTGAGAAGTACTAGCTGTGAGACCTTAGAGAAGTCACTTAACTTCTCAGTGTCTCTTGGGAACTAATACTATAAATTGCAGAATAAGTGTTGATTTTTGCCCTGGTATAAGGACTTTCTTCATGGGGAATTCCCTACCAGTTAACAGTCTAGTCTAAAGGGATTTTGTTTGTTTGTTTGTTGTTTGGTTTTGGTTTTTTTAGTCCAGATTTATGAGTACTTTGTAGTGTTTGGTGAGTTGCTTGAAATTGAATTGCCCTTAAATAATAGTGTGTGGGCCCATGGTTCTGAAATTCTTGGTTCCTAGAATCAGCATTGCTTCACACAGGAGAATTTATCAGAAGAAATGGTAGTGTAGGTGTCACATTTGACTGGAGCTATGTCTATGTAGACACAATCTCTGTGTGACTTTTTTTTTTCCAATCTGTACTCCAACTACCAATCCATTCAGCTCCTCTCTGGAAGGTCTCATTATATTTAGCTGTTATCAAATACGGTCGCATTCAAGAAACTTCCATTAGATATATTTAAAAATATACATTACTTTGTAAAAATCTAACTACTATGTACTTAATAATTTCAAAAATGAAAACTATTTGTTAATTTTTAATGACTTTGTTGCATCCGCTTTTTGTTGGAAAGCATTTGAATATTTGGTTGCACCATGGAGGTCCACAGTTTCAGTTGATCCTCTAGATGGGTATCAGTCATCTGTGACCTTAAGGGCATCTTGATTTGGGTTAGGTAAGAAAATGTAGATTCATAACAATAACTAGCTGAACAGCAAGAAAGCATTTTTCGGGCATGTTGCCAAAGGCATAGATATTCTGCATTTTTCTATATTTCAGCTGGATCTTTCTTGGCATCAAACAATGACTTTAAAATGTCATCTATTGAGAGCTCAAACAATTCCATCTGTAGTTCTTTAGGTGCCTTGGTGATATCAACTAGGAGAGGCTGAAATGCTAATGTGAGTGTAATGTCATGATTCTCAAAGTCAGTGAAACTTTCATTGTGTTCTACGATTGATAGGTCTATAACAGCTATGTATTCTTCAAATGATTTGCATATTGCATCCTGCTCATCAATGACATTTGCTAACTGGGAAAAATGTTCATCTGAAATTTCCTTTTGAAGAAGATGTGTTTTGAAGAAAAGATACCTTTTTTTGAAATGCTTAAATTTTTTGGCCGCATATCATATATAGATTTACTTTTATCTTGCAAAGAAATATTCAAGTCGTTTTGATTTGATGTATCACACAGAAATGTAGCATTCCTATAAAAATCTTCTTTCAATAATTCATATTGTTGATTCTGTTCTTCACAAAATTTAACTATCTGTTCCCGCAGAGATAAAATTTTGCCTAATACCTGGCCCTGTGATGGGCAACGCACTTTACAATGATACGGCAAATCCACACTGAATACCTCATCATTCAACTTTAGCATGTTATGAAACTGATGATGCTGTGTTACATTTGCATGAATATAGTTAACAATACTTATAACTCATTGCAAAGTGTCACTTAAAATAGTAGCATTAGCACAGAGATTGTGCTGGTGCAAGATACAATGAAAACAAATTAAAGCATCTGGATCTGTTAATACTCTTTTTATCTATGCAATAAATCCTTCAGGTTTTCCTGTCATGGAAAGTGCACTGGCTGTACATACAATTCACTAAATTTACCAAATTCAGTCCAACTTAACGACATTTATCTTAAAAGTTGTTGAAGATACCTATTCCCCATATTCAGTTCACAAGAGTACCCAAAGCAAATAACTCTTCATAGCAAAGAAAATTTTCTGGTTTCAAATCATGGTTCAGCCACTTACTAAATTTGTGACATTCAACCAGTCATTCCACCATGGGTCCCATCTTCATCTGAAAATGAGGGAGGGGGTTGGAATAGTTTATCTTTTTTATAGAACTAATTTATTTTTGGTTTTCAACATTACCTTCCATAAGATTTTGACTTTTAAATTTTCTTCCCCTCTTTCTCCTCCTCCCTTCCCAAGACAGCATGCAATCTGATATAGGCTCTGCTTGTACATTCATATTAAACATATTTTCACATTAGTCATAATGTAAAGAAGAATTAAAACTAATAGGAGGAACCACAAGAAAGAAGAAACAAAAGAAAACAACAAAAGAAAAGGAGAGCAAATAGTATGCTTCCATCTGCATTCAGACTCCAAAGTTCTTTCTCTGGATGTGGATAGCATTTTTCATTGTGAGTCATGTGGAGTTGTCTAAGATCCTTGCATTGCTAAGAAGGGCTAAGTCTGTCAAAGTCAGCCATCACACAGTGTGGCTGTTACTGTGTACAGTGTTCTCCTGGTTCTGCTCATTTCACTCAGGATCAGTTCATTTAAGTCTTTCCAGGTTTTTAAACAACATATTGTAAGATTATGGTTCTTAATCCATTCTGTTTTATGGGAGAGTTTATCCCATTCACATTCACAGTTATGATTACTATCTGTGTCTTTTTCTCTATCCCATTTTTCCCCCCATTTATGTTTTTCTCTCTTCCTTCTCCCTTTCCCTTCTCGCTAGAGTTTTGCTTTTGACCACCACCTCCCTCAGTCTGCCCTTACTTCTATCAGACCCCTCTCTTTTCTTCCCCTTTACCCTTACTACTTCTTCCTTCCCTTTTATCCAGCTCCTCCCTTTTCTTTTCCCTTTCTCCTCCTACTTCCTATAGGGTAAGTTAGATTTCTATACCTAACTGATTATATTATTCCCTCTTTGAGCCAAATATGATTAAAGTTCAAACAATGTTCATCTCCTTACCTTCTTTCCCTCTACTATAATAGGTTCTTGTGCCTTTTCATGCAATGTAATTTACCCTTGTCTGACTCCTTCTTTCCTCTTCTCCTAGAACAATCCCTTTTGACCTCTTAATTAGATTTTTTTATCATCACATCAAAGTCAACTTATATGCATGCCCTCTGTCTATGTGTACCCTTTTTAAATGTCATAATAATGATCCAGTTCTCAAGAGTTACAAGTGTCATCTTCCTTTGTAAGGATGTAAACAGTTTGCACTTATTAATAACATGCTATTGTTTTTCTCTTTCCTGTTTACATTTTTATTCCTCTCTTGAGTCTTGCATTTGAAGATCAATAGCTGAGTTCTGGTCTTTTCATCAGGAAGGTTTGGATCATTTTGCTGAATGTCCATCTTGTCCCCTGAAAGATTATGCTCAATTTTGCTGGATAGTTGATCTTTGGTTGTAATCCAAGCTCCTTTGCCTTATGGAATATAGTATTCCATGCCTTTAGATCTTTTAATGTAGAAGCTGCAAGGTCCTGCATAATGCTAAGTGTGGTTCCATGATATTTATATTGTTTCTTTCTGGCTGCTTGCAGTATTTTCTCTTTTACCTGGTAATTTTGGAATTTGGGATTTCTTTCAGGAGGTGATCAATGAATTCTTTATATGACTATTTTATCTTCTGGTTCTAGGGTAGTTTTCCTTGATAATTTCATGAAAGATGCCATCCAGGCTCTTTTTTTCATCATGGTTTTCAGGTAGACCAATAACTTTTAAGTTGTCTCTCCCGGATCTATTTTCCAGGGCAGTTGTTTTACCAATGAAGTGCTTTATGTTTTCATCTATTTTTTTTTCATTCTTTTGTTTCTGTTTAACTGATTCTTGCTCTCTCATGGAGATATTAGCTTCCATTTGCCCAATTCTAATTTTTAATGAATTGTTTCCTTCTATTAGATCTTGTACCTCCTTTTCCATTTGGCCCATTTTACTTTTTAAGGAGCTGTCTTCAGTGAGTTTTTGTGCCTTCTTTTCCATTTGACCAATTCTACTTTTTAAGGAGTTGATTTCTTCAGTATACTTATTTTTTTCCATTTGGCCAATTGTATTTTTTAAGGACTTGCTTTCTACAGTCAATTTTTGCCCTTCCTTTTCCAACCTATTGACTATCTCTTCCATGCCCTTCATTTCCTTTCCCAATTTTTCCTTCTACCTCTCTTATTTGACTTTTTAAATCCTTCTCAAACCTTTCCAAGAAGGCTTTTTGGGCTTGAGATCAGTTCATATTCCCATTTGAGGTTTCACATGTGGGAATATTGCCAATGTTGACCTCTTCTGAATTTGTGCCTAGATCTTTCCTGTCCCCTTAATAAGAATTTATGGTCATTGTCTGTTTCTGCTTTCTGCTTATGGTGTTTGCCTGTTTTCTGGCTTTTAAAGTTGAGCTTTTTGCTGGAGTGCAGGAGGCACTGACCTAAGCTTCTTGTGCTGGAAGCCCAGGAGCTATTCACTGGCTTAGTGTGCCAGGGCCTCAGGTGCTGGAGGCTGTAGGGGTCTGGCCACTTACCTGGTGCTGAGCTGGAGTCAGCAACACTGGAGCTTTCATGGGGAGGGGGGCGGGTGCATCCTTCAGGATGCCTACTCACCCAGACTTCTTTAAAGCACTCAAATGTTTGAATTCTGGAAGATATTTGCCAACCTGGAGTTGTGCTGAAGCGTTGGGAGATTTGGCTGCTGGAGAATACTGGTACACATGGTATTTTTCTGAGCTGGTGTTTACTGGTTCCCCTGCCTGTGTTGAGGCATGGGAGAGGGAAGGTCCCAGGTGTTGGCACTTGCACGCTACACCATCCTGAGGCTCAGGCTCTCCCCCTGGTTTGCTGGAGTGAGGCTTGCCACTGGCTTTCTGGGATGTCTCCCATCCTGTACTGTTCCTCTTCCCTGAAAGTAAGAGGGGCCTTTCCCATTAATCCCCAAGCTTCCTGGGATACAAGACTGCTGCATCCCATCTTTCTGCTGGCTCAGCTGTTCCAGGGTTTTTCCTGGGGTGATATTTTCTGGGCTTTCAGAGGACAATAAGGGAGAGTGAGAGCAACTTACTTATTACTCCACTGTCTTGACTCCCAGAAGTCCCTCTGAAATAGTTTATTTTTAATATCAATTCTAGCTCTACAATCTCCTTTGTATATCCTAAGACCATCCATGAGTAATGGAATGAGAGAATTTGACCAATGCTTCCCTACTAAAGATTCTTTACATGACCTCACTTCTACCTTTTATTTTCAACTCTACTTATTTCTAGACATCCTTCCTCACCAGATACAAACCTACAATAACCTCTTGTGCCCCTCATAATTTTAAAAGCAATAAAAGCTTTTATTTCTCCCTTGATGTTATATAACAGCTATATAATAACCTATATTTAAACACACATACTTTTTTCAGTCGTGGCTTTATTTGTATGCATAAATATATTTTGAGTCAAAATGTATTGATGTATTATATATATATGTGTGTGTGTGTGTGTGTGTGTGTGTGTGTGTGTGTGTGTGTGTGTGTGTATGTTACAATGCTGGCAATAATGCTTTAAAGTTTGTAGAATGTCTTACATATATTATCTCATTTTATCCTACCTAGATTAGATTCTATTATTATGTCATTTTACAAATGAAGAAACTGAGACTGAGAGAGGTTAAGTAAATTGCCCAGGATCACATAGCTATTAAGTATATGAGACAGGATTTGAACTCAGGTCTTCCTGACTACAACTCCAACATTCCAACTTCAAACCTATCTAGGACTTATATTCACACATGTGCATGTGCATGCAAGCACATACACACACATGCAAAGTACATTTGACTTATTTTATATATAAATATGTATGTGTGCATAACTTTAAATGACTTTGAAAAGTCATTTTTGTGTTAAACTATAAAAACTTCAAAATAAGAAATAACATTATTGTGCTTTTCCCTTTGCTTTTCTAAAAATCTTTGCAAATATAAAAGTTTTCCTTCCCTATGCAATTTTAATTTTAGTTTTATAAGTATCATCAAGTTCTAGTTCCAGTATTTATATATGTGTGTATATGCACAAGACTACATAGGTACGTGCGTGTGCATGTGTGTGTGTGTGTGTGTGTGTGTGTGTGTGTGCGTCAGTAGCAATGGAATATAGACTCTTCTGCACATGGAAAAGGGTTAACCTCCCTTAATACTGAGTCATTTGGGGAGTGTAGAGGAGCAGGAGCAAGATTGGTTTTAAAGCTGATTGTGGAGTTCTTTTTCAGGGAAATGAAACTGCCTTATTTAAGTATCTGTTGCGTTATGTCCCCACACTGTTTGTTTTTCAACCTTCCACAATCTGTAGAATCTCTCATTGCTTCCAAAATAGTATGATGTTGGTGTTTGACTTCCTATAAGAAGACAACAAACCCCATTAAGAGCCAGTCCCAAAGGGAATTGTTTATCTATTTCTCTTGAAGAGGTACTCTATGGTATAGTAAGCATTGGAATTTATGTTTTGTGCTCTCTGGAGACATCTGTCTGGTAGCTTTATTTTTTCCTGATGTTATACCAGATCATAAAGTCTGCTGCCAATGGCACTTTAACTGCTCAAAAGTTTTTTTTTTCCATCTGCTGTCTTAGTCACTTCACTACCTTATCTCTATAGGCCAAATACAATAAACTAATCTCTGGGGAGAATCAGTTGTCAGCTAGCTTCCCCACAGAGTCTAAACAGGATCAATTTCTATTTTTTTAAAAATTTCAGAGCATTAGTTTATCATATGCTCATAAGAAAGGAGCCTTTAAAACAGAAGTTTGCAGGATACATTTACAAGCTTAATTTTTATGGAGAAATGTTTCAAGCCCAGACAATTATTGTCAAACATTTTTAACAAATGACACAACCTTTGTCATATCTCACTTTCTTGCATAAACAAGTCCTTTGAAACAAAGGATGGAAAATTTAATCCACATGGTTTATGTTATCAAAACCATTAGTTTGGATTATTTTCCATTGTGTCAGCAATGAATGGTCTGTTGAAAAGATAATTTAAAGGGAAAGGTCATATGCATTGAGTAAATAGTTTCTCTTCTTCACTTAGTAAGTGAAAATAATTATTTTGATTGCAATTGGATCTAGGATTAGCAAAATACTATAATGTGTATCTTTGGTTAACTGTAGAGAATAAGATCTGTTTGCATATGGACCAAAGCATGATAGACCCAATCTGCAGAGTTCATAGATTTTTTAGCTTATTGGGATCCTAGAAATCATCTCTTCTAACGCTTTCATTTACAACAACAAAACAGAGACCCAGAAAAAAATAAGTTACTTACCCAAGGTCTTACAAGCAGTGAATGATAAAGCTGAGGTGAAAATCCTGGCCCTCTGATTACAAACTAGATTCTTTCTACTTCATTTCACTTGTCAGTGGTTATTTTAATTTTCCATTGAGGTCATGAATCAGTAGATTCGGCTAAAGTACCTACAAGTATGCCACACAGATCACAGAATCATCTGTTTAGAGCTGGAAGGAAGGGACCAAAGTCAAAAAGCTAGTTAATGGCAATCAGCCAACCATAATTTATTAAGTGACAAAGCTAGAATTCTAACCCAGCTCCTCTGACTACAAAGACAGTGTGACTTCTACATAGCATGAAATGGTTTGCATAATAGGTCTCTGTGACTTACTTGCCCACTAAACTCATCCACTGCCCATGAGAACAAGGACCTTGTCTTATCTAAGCTTTGCAACTGACTAGATTTGCTCTCTCCATTCATTTTGGGACATATGGATATAGATGACTTCATCTAGTAGTTTTACAGGACTGAAACTGATAAGAAATTGCATACTGAAGTTAAGGCTATTAGAACTACAGTGTGTTGAGATGCTTATCAGTGGGAAAATACTGTGGTTGTAGAGCTATTCAATATTTGGACATTTGGCACATTAATTCAATAATTCAAATTTTATTAAGCACTTAATAGGCACAAGGCACTGGGTATACAAGGATGAAACCAGAGTTCTTGTTCTTTTTTTTTAATTTTTTTTTATTTTTAGGCAATTGGGGCCCAGGGTCACACAGCTAGTATTTGGTCTGAGGCCAGATTTGAATTCAGGTCCTCCTGACTTCAGGGCCAGCCACCTAGCTGCCCCTAGAGTTCTTGTTCTCAAGAATTATACAATGAAAAAGGAAAGACAAGATAAGAATACTAGGGAGCATAACACAAGACAGAATGAACGTATTGAGCACCAGGGAGAATGCCAGGCTAAGTACCGTAAAAACTCTGACAAGGTAAAAGATCAATTACACTCAGAGGCAAGGATGGGATGGTAGAGGAATCAGGGAATACTTGTTTGAGAAGATAGCACCTAGTCTCAGATTTAAAGAAAGACGGTTTTAAAATACAGAGGTGGAATGGAATTCATTGCAAGCATGGAAGGTGTTGCTGCTGTTGCTGCTGTACTTTGTCCTTCATTCTCAAAAAGGACCAATGTTAACAAAAAGATTGAGAGAATTGGATAAGAATGGGGAACAGAGAGTAGGTCTGCTTGAGAGAAATATTAAGATCCTGAAAGGGTTTGGAACATATGAGACTGGAAAAGCATATTGGAGCCTGAGTGTACAGGATCGTAAATGTCAAGCCACAAAACTATTGTTGTGTTTGGTAAGCAACAGGGAGAGCCTTATTTCTCTGAGTTCCGCTAATGTAATAAATGTATGGCCTTTATGTTCCACTGATATCCATTAACTGTCAGAACATGAAGCTGGCGTCCAGCAAGTTGGGTGAACACCCTGTGATAAATTTAAGGGAGGACATGGATAAGCCTCTCCCAAGATAGGTAGATATTACTGTATTATGATTTACATCTTTAGAGGGAATAGCCAACTCCTTGATATGACATATTAATTCAAGTCGTATTTATTAAGATATCCACATCATTTGAACACCTCAAATGGTGTGGTGTGTCTCCGTGAGCTTCAAATATGGTGGGTCTTGTCAGCATAGGTTTTAGCCCAAAACAAATTTGATTTGTTGTAACAAGTAAGAAATATTTTCCATGTGGGGGGAAAGTGTATCTTTATGTACAAAGACAATGCTATTAGCCCACTGTCAATTTGATAAATGGTTTATACTGTTTTCCTAGCAGTGATGCACTTGCTCTGACCCATCCACACACTCACCTTAGGCTCTCTGTGACCAATGAAATGCATTTATAATATTACAGAATGTGAAGAATGTCCTTCATTCTAGAAATACTCATATTGAATTATATTGAATTGAATGAGGTTTCCTAAGCTTAGACTATAATCTGTAAAAAGTTCAGACTATAATCTGTAATGATAAATTGTACAGGAGTGTATGGGAGATGACTGAACAGATCTAGCTCAGAAAAAGGTAGGTACTAGTATATCTCTAGAGATTCTATAAGAATAAGCACAATAATAGCAGCATTTCTGTAGAAATGTTTTTCCTTTTTTTTTTTAAGGCAATTGGGGTTAAGTGACTTGCCCAGGGTCACACAGATAGTAAGTGTCGAGTGTTTGGTCTGAGGTCACATTTGAACTCAGCTCCTGACTTCAGGGCCGGCGCTCTATCCACTGCACTTTTCTATATAATTTTTAGGGCAACTGGGTGGCGTGGTGGATACAGTACCAGGCCTAGAGGCAGGAAGACTCATCTTCATGAGTTCAGATCCAACCTCAGACACTTACTAGTGGTGTGGTCCTGGCCAAGTCACTTAACCCTGTTTGCTTCAGTGCCTCATCTGTAAAATGAGCTAGATGAGGAAATGGCAATCCACTCTAGTATCTTTACCAAGAAAACCTCAGATGGCATCATGAAGATTCATAAAGGACTGAAAAACAACTGAACAAAAACAGAATTTTAAAGTTTGCAAAGCACTTTGCATATATTATCTTATTTGATCCCTACAACAACCCCATGAGGAAGGTGCTATTATTATGTACATATCGCAAATGAGGAAATTGAGGCTGAGAGGGGCTAAATGACTTGCCCAGGGTCACAGAGCTGGAAAATGTCTAAAGCATTTCTTACTGCAAATTTGGCACTATAGCCACTACACCAACTTTGCTGCCTGTGAGAGGGAAAATAATGCAAGATGAATTAGAGACTGTCAAAGTGAAATCCGAACAATACAGTCACAAATTCCAGTGAGATAGAAAGGAAATGAGGAAGAATCCCAACAACCAATTGTAGCTGAACAGAGTCACATTATCAGAGTCTGAGCTCTGAGGAGCTCAGATTTAACAGAACATACACAAAAGATGAAAGAAACACTTAACCCAAGGATCAGTATGATGAATGTTAGCAACTTATGAGACTAGCCCCTGGAAGTAGGAAACACAGGATCAACTGTGGCTTTAAAAAAAAAAAGGTATATGCCAAGTAAAACAAAACTTTTAAAATATTAACATTTGTAACAAGAAGGAAAACAAAAGTGGACTATGACTCCTGCTTAAGGTAGATAGGGAGAAAACAAAACTAAATTTTATGTAGCTTCACCACCAAAGAGAATGATCATCAACCTGGGATGTATAAAACAAAGTTGGTTAAGGGGGAAATGAAACCCAGTGTAGGTGAAAGCATAGTAATAAAACACGTAGATGGTCTAAACAGATCAAGTCTTCAGATCCAGACAAATTATATCTCAGGTTACTTTAAAAATTCACAGATGTTATCAAAGAACTATTGTTGAGAAATCTTTGAGAAATGGAAATGGGAAGCATGCAAGAAGAATGATGATCGATAAATGTCACTATGTTCAAAAGTGTGTGTGTGTGTGTGTGTGTGTGTGTGTGTGTGTGTGTGTGTGTATTGGAGGGAAGGGATAATCTATACCATCACAAAATTCTTTAATGAATGGTTTGTGAGCCCTCAGGGGGTGGAGGTGGGGATGCAATCACTAGAAGAAAAAAAGGCTCACTAAGAACAAGTCATGTAAAATTAAATATCCTTTTATAAGGATTTTCACTAGAATTACCAGGTTAGTAGACAAAAAGAATTGTATAAATATAATGCATTTGCCAAAGTATTTAATAAAGTCCCAAATGATAGCCTTGTGCAGGTAAGATGTTGGATTATTGGTTGACCAATAATACTCAAAGAATGTTGATCATTATCAACCCTGAAGTTGGTATCTTATTGATGCTGTAGGGCTGTGTTCTTGATGCTATATTACCCAAGATTTTTATCAACAACTGGGATTGAAGACATAGATGGATTATGATCTATACCATTAAAAAGTGTACCCACATCACTGAAACCACTAACATCAAAGTAACCTGAATTAATAATATGCAGAAGGAATGCCCATTAACATTGCACATGACATGAAGCTGGGAGGAAACAGCTATTACTATAGATGACACAATCTGGATTCAAAAAATATATTAATAATTTGGAACTGTTGACTGAAATCACCAAGGTGCACTTTAACTGAGATAACTAGAAAATCTAATATTTTACTTCTGATATTAAACTGCATTGTATAATTCTGAGGACACCCTGATTAAAATATGAAAAAGACCTGGAAGTTATAGTTGACCAAAAGCTCAATGTAAGTTAAGAACATGTCTTTTTCTTTTAAACATTTATGAAAAAGAAAAAAAGCTAAGGTAATCTTAGGCTACATATAAAATCAAAGTCTATATCAAAGAAGCTATTAGTTCTTCATAGCCCATGGTAATAGTTCACTGTCCCTGATCACACCACATCTGGAGCAGTGTGATCAGTTTCAAGTACCATATTTTAAAAGAGATATTAACACATTAGAATGTATGAATTAAATGCCACCAAGATGGAAAGGGGTCTGTAAACCCTGCCATATTAGAATCAGTTGAAGAAACAGATTCTTAGTTTGCTCTGCAGAAGAGAAGATTTAGAGGGTCATGAGAGCTATCTTCACATATCTGAAGAAATATAATGGGGAAGCAGAATTCCAGAGAGAGCAGAAACTAGGGCCAATGATATAAATTGCAATAAGTCAAATTTTGGCTTACCATAAGGAAGAACTTTCTATTAGAACTATCTATGAATGGAATGAACTGAGTTCCTCATCACAGGAAGTGTTGAAATAGAGATTGAAACTTTGGGGAAGGGATTCTAGAATAGGAAGAGAAATTGGACTGAGATTATTTTTAAGTTGTTTTCCAACTGTAAGATTCTGTTGCCTCTATGGTCAGAAAAAGTCTGAGCATTCTTCCTTCTTATATTAGATTATAATGACTGTGCTGAAGGAAAGTTCTTGGACTTGCTTTCAGATTGTCTTGGCTTATTTCATCAGCTATAACTCTTAGGAAGGAAAGAACCATGGAAAATGCTATTTTCCAGAATATCTGATTTCATCTCAACCCAGATATAAACATTCAGAACATGAAAGATGAATACTCAAAAATATTAGCTGATAGCCCATCTTTTAAAACTTTACAATGATTCCAGTAATTCTACTTATTGATTAAAGCTTTTTATGGATATTTAAGGCTTAAGAGGTACTTGTTGCATTAGCTAGAGGGAGGGAAGGAGAGGAACTTATTCAACTGCACACTCCAAATCAACCTTAAAGATTCTAAGTAATGTTGTACTTAATTCTTCTTGAATTGCAGTGGGAGCTGGGGCATGTTATCAGGTACATTTTGTCTTTGAAAAGCTTTTCTTTTGTAGAAGAATCATTCAGATAGAACATTTTGCAAATTACCAAGTTTCAAAAGAAATGTAATTTCAAGATACTTGGGAATGAAATAGACTTCAGCTGCTTCCTTTGACAAATACACTCTTTTGTTGACATTAGGTAGCATGTCTGCCAGGCAAACACTATCTGCCAATGTGTTTCCTATAGATGCTAACATATATGTAGTCCTATTATACAGTGAAAATAATAGCCTGCATTTGAATCAGGCTTTATGTTGACAAAATACTGAACACACACTGTTTCAAGTCAGATCAAAACTATTTTATCTATATTGATTAGACATTATTTTTATCAATATCTATCTCTCAGAATAGAATATAAGTTCCTTGAACAAAAAAAAAATACTTTAATTTTTGCCTTTGTTTCCCTGGAATCTAGTGTACCTCTTGGCACATATTGGCTGCTTTATAAAATGCTTGTTGATTGAACTACATAAACTATGTAGCATAAAGTACTATGTTAATGCAGCTAGGTGACATAGTGAATAAGGGATTTCTTTATCAAGTACTGTGTTTCCTTGGATGAGGGTGTGACTGCAGGAATTTCTATGTTGTTTGAGATAGATTGAATTTATAAATTTAAATATAAACTGAAATTATAAATTTATAAACTGCAGGTCAGAGTTCATTATTCCTTAGTACACTTTAAATTTCTTAATGACACACCTAGGTAGGAGATGAGTTCAACACTCTAGCCTCAGACACTTAGAAACTATGTGACCCTGGGCAACTCACCTTGCCTCAGTTTCCTCAACTCTAAAACGGGGATAATAATATCACCTACCTCCCAAGATTGCTGTGAGGATCAAATGAGATATATGTAAGAAAAAAGGTGTTTACCACAGAGTCTGCATATAGTAAGCACTTAATAAATGCTTATTCCCTTTCTCTATTTCATGCTCATTCTTGCTATCACTGCTTCTGACAGTAATAGTAATAATGATACTGCTTCATTGTAGCCCAGGATATGCCCTTATATTTGCACGTTTTGTAAAATTAACATTGCTAAACATATGGAAAGTCAGACAAATTCAAATTTTAGAGAGGGTAGCTTCATAGGATTAATAGCATTAAGGCTGCTGAGACCTTAGAAGTCATTTGGCCCAGTCCTCTTGGTTTGCAGATGAGAAACCCAAAATTCATAAAAGTTAAGTGATTTGCCTAAAGTTACATTGACACTACATAACAAAGTCAAAATTCAAACACAGGTCTTCTAACTTCAAATCCAACATGCTTTCCACCATATTATTTCTGCCAATGCTCGATTTGAAGAAAAATAACATATATGAACTATTATTTCTCCTATTTAGCTTTGAAAAGTATATAACACCCATAGAATGCTTACAGAGAACACAGTACAAGTGGAAGTCTCTTGAGTATATCTAAGCAGTGCCAGGGTGGTTCCATATAGTTCAATGTGTCCTAGATTGGGAGTTAGAGGAACTAGATTCAAATCCCACTTTTGCTATGTATTAGGGATAGGCCCCTGGACACATCATTGGGCCTCAGCTTTTCATGAATTAAAAGGAGGAAATTGGCCTCATGAAGACAGTGTATTTTTTGCATCAGGCTAAATACAATGAGCTGTCTAATTTAAAGATCCAATTCCCCATTTTTGTGCCATTCAGATCATTGGTGCTTTGGGTCTGTTGATCGCTTAATAGTGTTGTTTGCTTTGGTTCATTTTATGAAGAGTTATTAGGAAACTTTTTTTCTTTTAGGAAGCTTTTTTCAGATGATTTTAATTCTCTTCCTAAATAATTTGGTGAAATAACTTTTTAAAATTTTCAGTGAGTATATATAGCATACCATTTAAAGGATGGTGTCACCTGCCTGGCTAATGCTTTAAACATGTGCTTGGTTTAGAAGCATCATCTATTTTATAAACCATCCTTGAAATCCCTAAAGTAAAGCTGTGCACATTTGGTATTTTTGATTTTGTATTTTGTATTATTGATTCCCATTTAGCCCATAAGACAAGTTTTATGAAAGCTTCTTTTCAGAAGCTGAGATGTTTTGGGGCTCACTATCTCTTACAAATACCTTTTCCCATTTTTTTTGTAGTCAGTCTCTCCCAAAGAAGGGCAAAAAGATGAAAGGAGTAAAAGAAAATGGGTTAGAAACATATAATGACAGAGCTATAAAGGATCTTAGAGCCCACATAGTGCAGTCCCTTGGTTTTAAAGATGAGGAAAATAGGGCCTAGAAGAGTGAATTGACTTAACCAAGATTATGACTAGTTAATGGCAGAACTGGGATTTGAACTCTGGATTACTCTGAAACAAAATCTGTAGCAATTTCACAAAGATAATGGCTTATATATAACTGTATATATATATATATATATATATATATATGTATATTTGTGCACATATACATATATACATGCAAATAATAAACCATTAGAGACCATGCCTTATTATTATCTTGTATCCCTGCGACATCCAGTCCAATGCTAAATACTAAATACATACGATTGATTGCACAGTAAAGCCTCATATCCCATTGGTCGTGATAGCGGTAGTTGATCCACACAGTATTTCTGCAGACCAATGCAAGAAGAATATGATTATCTTCTAAGTTCTAGGGGCTGCTTAGGGAAGCTGGAAACCAGAGATGGGGAAGTAGAGATTCTTCATGTGCCAAAATGGATCTATAGTTATGGTGGTTTGTACTCTGAGGGTTATCAACTAAAATGTTACTCTAATGTAGAGGCTTTCCTTGCAAAATTATTTATATGGGAAAGATATGTGCTTCTTATGTTTGGGTAAAATATGCAACAAGGGAGGTGATGAAAAAAGAAGTAAGTGAATCAATAGTAAGGAAAAGAGGTATCTTGAGATTACATGACCTATATCTACCAAAAATCCATATATTCCATAAAGAAAATGAAGAAATAGTGAAACTGTCATCATGAAGTCCATAGAGGTGTTTAAGTGAGTAAATAAATCCTTCCTTCACTTTCATGATTTCTCCTCTTCCTGGAAGACTGAAGCTGCATCTCAATGTTAATGTTAGTCATTTTTCTTTATTTGATACCATGTAAATTAAACTGTCCCCAGAGAGTAATACCAACACTTCAACCAGTGGTTTTTGTTGTGCAGACAGAGAGCAGGGCGATAAACAATGAATGGCCAGACCACATTAATATATTTGCAAATTTAAGAGAAAGCAAGTATGGTTTTTAGCATGTTGATTAGACACCCTCACCCAGTAGTGAACTTATAGAAATAATATGTTTAAAATTCAAAAGGCAGACATAGGTTGATTATAATATGCACAGTTAAAAGGAATTCTTATGTAGTTTAGAGTCCATGAGTATTTGAGAGACACCACTTAAGCCAAGGCTATATTTACCATTTGTTGATCTTTATATTGGTGAACTGGCTTAAAGCATAATACAAAATGAATATAAATATTAAGAGAAGAGAGTGAAGTACAGTGTGAAACTTGTAGTACACATTTCATGCTTTTTTTTAACGTTGGGATCCTCCAATATTTTTTCTAAAGTAAAGAAAATTTCTCTCAAAAATGGCAATCATTTCTCTTTGATGTTTGACCACTGCCACCAAAAACAGTCTTTCTATGCTAGCTGCCAATCTTCCTTATTTTTATAATGAATTCAAGCTATTGATTGCATGAGCTTTTCAGAAATGGTTCCAAATTATAAATCTGTCCTAGAATAAGTAGACAAGGCTTTTTATCCTGCTACACAGGATGATTAGCTTCTGATTTTGAAAGTGAACCTTCCTTTGGGTTAGGTGACTTATCCTGAGTTTGTTGCCCAAGCCATGCAATTTATGTCACTTTGATGCTAAGACTGGAGAATCTGTCTCCTTATTTCCAAGAAGAAGCACCTTAGCTGGATTACTACTTAAAGTTAACAACTCTTGACTTCTGAGATCCACAACTACAGTCACAAGAATGGTTAGAGAGGAGTAATTTCTGTTGCCAGATTTAATCAGGAATTTCATACTCCTCCTTTCTACTCTTGTGAATACAAAGGAATCTTTCAGAATCTTGAAAATGTATCAACCTTTTCAAATAAGCCAATGCCTTGTCATTGAAATTGTAGTCAGTTCCTGAAAAGGAGCTGTCCGTGGTTGTTCCAGCAAATTAATAGTTTCTTTCCTTCTTCCCACCTCCACCCTCATGGGGTTTCTTGGGGAAAGTTAGCAATTAAACCACTGTCTGGGGAACTCACAGATTCTTTATTTGGGGGAATAAAAGCAAACCATCTACCAAGAAACCCCTCCTTCAATAAGTTAAAAATATTATGTCAGCGGCTCAAATCACTCAACATTGAATAGAAATATATATAGTTTGACACTGAGAATATGTGTGCCTTCTGACTACCTTCATAATTCAATATCTATTCATTTTAATGGCTCCAGTGTTTTTATTATCACCAATTTAAATGTATCTGTCTACAATCTTAATTCAATGTTATCAGATTTAATTTTGTTTTTGTTTTTGTTTTTCAGCTTTCTCCTTGTCTTTGGTTGCTTGATTTTGTCAGTGTTTTCTACCATCCCCGAGCACACAAAATTGGCTTCTAGTTGCCTCCTGATTCTGGTAAGTGAAATTTATGAACAGAAACCTACATAAAGTCTAAATACTGCCTAACCATAAAGTTTATGTCTGTTATTTAGAGTATATATAATCTTCCAAAAATTCTATCAGAGATGAAAAGGGTAAATAATGGAGTGCATCAGTTTCAAAGTTTAGTGAAGATCAGGAAGAATTACCTACAAGCAGGACAGCTTTGAAAGTTACAAGCTATACAAAAAAATACAACCATAGTTTTATGTACAGTGATCTTTTTCTGTTCTACTCTGTATATTTAAGTGCCTTTTTTACATGTCCAGAATTTAAAAAAAAAACTTTATGTAATTAATAATCATGGGCTGCAAATTAGGGGTTTAAAGTACATAATAAAGAACAGACAATACTAGAAAGTAGTTAGGTGATTATATTTATACATCCTGATTAGCAAGTTATCAGAAAAGCACCAGCTACTACATGAGATTTCTCTTTCCTTTTCCCTTGTCTCTCATCATACGTTATAATGGCAGGTACTCAACAACTCCAGTTTGGCAGCAAGTGAACAGAAATGAATGTGGATTGAATAGAGAATAAGAATGTGGCATCTGGTAGAAACATAGGTGGCTCTTTCATGTGCTATATCAACCAACAGATTGCTTTGAGCGTTCCACTGCTGATGCAGTTGCCCTCATATGTAACCTGCAGTTTTCTCAGTTTCCAAACTTTCTAAACATATGCAATTCTTTTTTTAAAAGTTCCCCAAAGACATTTTAGTCTGAATTATTTTGTGTCATAGATATAGAGCTTGAAGGGATCTTTGGGGCTATGTAGTACAACTACCTGATTTTACAGATGAGGAGACTGAGGGTAAAGTGACTTTCCCAAATACACACAAGAAGTAGCACAGCTGGGATTTAAACCCAGGCCTTTTACTCCAAATCTGGTATATTTTTAACTCTCACATTTAAGTCAATCGAGATTTTTTTAAGTGCTTACAACATTCTGGGCACTGGGACAGATGCTAGGGATATAAATACAAAAGATGAAACAATGCCTACCTGTAAGATGTTTACATAATTTTAAATTTATTTTGTTACATTTTAAGTTCCAAGCTGTCTCCCTTCCTTTCTCCACCCCTCCCCACTAGAGAAAGGCACCATTTTGCATAGATAAATAGCTAGACAGATAGATAAATAGGTAGGTAGGTAGGTAAAAACCATACTATGCATACTCCTATTTATAAGTTCTTTCTCTGAAGGTGGGTAGCATCTTCCTTCATAGGTCCTTTGTAGTTGATTTGAATATTTACAATACTCAGAGTAGCTTAGTAATTCATAGTTATTTTTCCAATATTGCTGTCACTGTATCCAACATTCTCTTGGTTCTGCTCATTGCATTCTTCATTATTTCATGCAAGTCTTTCCATGTTTTTCTAAAATCAACCTGCCCATCATTTCTACAGCATAAGGGTATTCCATCACAATCACATACCACAACTTATTCAGCCATTCACCAATTGATGGGCACACCCTTAATTTCCAAAGGTGTTTACGTTCTAACAGAGTTGTGCTTTCTAATACAACCCAAGTGACCTATTATAAGAACTATATCAAATAAAATTTTAAAATCTGTTCTTTTCCACTTATTGTGACCTGTCTAATAGAGTAGCTAGGGCCTAGAAGTGGCCATTCTTTTCTTAAACAACTATCCAAATGATCCACAAATGAAACCTTTCTATTAATTCCAACTCAGGTACATACCTATGAAGTGGTGTGCTGATGCATCACAAAAATAAAGATAAGTTACATGTTTGAAATAGCATTTCATTTGAACAAAATGAGTTTCACTGCCCTGGCTGTTCTGTGGAGGTTGAGAGTGAAAGAAGGTATTTAAGAATGTTATCTGTAGCACAGTGCATTGTAAAAAGCACTAAATTTGCAGACCAAATACCTCAGTTCCAGTCCTGGCTCTGCCACTTGTATGACCTTGAAGAAGTCACTTTACCTCTCTAGGCCTCAGTTTCCACATTTAGAAAATGAAAGGGTTACACTTGAGAGCTGTTATGGTGCCTTCTTGCTCCAAAGCTATTATCCCATGAGCATTCTCCAGGGCTATTTGACATTAGCAATGCACCTAGTCATTCTGATGTATCTTGCAGAAATCAGCCATTCTGATGAACAGGAAATTGTTGTTCATCAAACTTAAAGCCTACTCAGGAGCAGAATGTAAATACACCCAGTAACCCAAGAGACCAAGAGGGCTCATTTAATATGTCAGCCATTGATAATGGACCCCCAAACATTACACTGAATTCCGTGGCAATTAAGAAGTCAGGTGGTGATTGCAATCATGAATTTTTTAAAAGCTATTGAAGAGGAAAGAGTTGACCAGCAGCAGTTCAGTAATTTGGAGTAAGTTGGAATACGGCAATTTGAGAAGTAGTCCTAAGTCCCTTGATGTTAAGAGCATTCTGATTTATCACAAGATGAGTACCTCTGTATGAGTGGGAGTGCTACTTTGAACAATGGTGGGCAGGCAGTGCTTGCAATGTAGTGTTCTCAGAAAGCTGTTGCTAAGCGCTTTCCTATGAGAGAGGAGATTTGTTAGTCATCTTCCTTTTATGCAAATTGTGATGAATTATCAAGTATCTCAGGGCACCCTACTCTTTGAAGAGAACAGCATTGTTAATGTCAACTTAGAAATATGCCCAATGTGTTGCATGGCTAACTATGATTTAATCACTGATGAAAACTAAAAACAGTTTCCATAAGAACATAGAGTTTTAATTAGACAGCAAAAACTCAAGTGTGTCCATGGTTTGCCCATTTTTTCCCTTTAACTGGAAATTAATGAACAAAAAATGTATGCATACTAATTTTTTCACCAGTTAATATTTGCATGTCACTTATACTAATTGTGTAATTACTGTAGAAAGAAATAGGAAATTCTAGCACGCATAATGATTCGAGGAGTATGTTGTTCATATTTTAATATAGAATATTTAGCTAGTTAATCTGATTTCAAATTGAGTGTCTCTCCTGGGAATCATAAACAATCAAAACTTGAAAAGCAACATTTTGACTTTTATTTCCATTACAAGTAGAGAATTAAATTGGAAAAAAAAATAAACCACAAATAGTGATTTTCATTTTTTTTATAAGTAGATTTCTACCCTAGGCAGCATGAGGTAGTGGACAAAACTCTGGTTTGAGATCATATGACCTAGATTGAAATCTCAGCTCTGCTAGTTACCTCCTTGTTAATCTCTTTGTACTCCCACTAAATAATGTAAACTCCCTGGAAAAAGAGACTCTCAATTGTTTCCTCATTGTATCCTCAGGACCTAGCACAGGGCCTGGTATATAGTAGGCATTTAAATAGTTGTTAATTGATTGACTTCAGTTTCCTCATCTGGAGAACTACCATCAATGATCCCTAAGGTCCCCTCATTTTTTAAATTCTGTGTTTCTAAATAAACTTATTTTTTTGCAGTGCTGAAATATATTCCATGATTTATCTATAAATCTTCTTGAGCCATATTTTTATGCAAGTTAAACATGCACAAATCTGTAGAGTGGATCACTTTGTAGTTGAAATCCTGACCATCAGACACATCTCCCAAGCTCACTTTCTTCCACATCATGTCATTCACCTGGATATTTCTCTGACATTTTTTTTCTTTTTGGATGAGACCTGTGATTTATAGCTAAAGACAGCTTCTTGTGAGTAACTGCTTCCACCAATAGAGATAACCACAAGCTGTGCAATTTACAGTATTAGAGAGTCACTTGGGGTAATTGAGAGACTAAATTACTTTTTCAACTCGTATTGGTTATTTACCACTTCTCTGGACCCAGTTTGCCCTCACCTGTTGCCCAATGACTTCGAATAGCCTAAGTCTACCAGACTTTGCCAAATACTATAAATATTTCAACTTATCATCATATTCTACTTCCCACAAAAAACCCATTCCTCCTCTTATTCCTGACCAGTCTATTTCTCTTCTATTAAACCAAACGAGGCTATCAGTCAGACAAACACAAATTGGACAAAAAACATACCACATTCAATGACCATTTTCCACATTCCAAATCCTAGACTTGATGGATGTTTGCTTATTTGATTTTTTAATTATACGGCACAAAAGAGGTGGAGTTTCATTCCTTACATAATGTTTTCATATTCTTGATAGGTTGGTGAAAGTGACTTCCTTAGTGTATCAGCATGTGGTCTTGCCTTATTATGTACAGACATGCAGGATAATTGTGTAATTTTGATAATGTTAGTCTGGAAAATATTAGAAATCATCTTTGAAAATTACAATTTTTACAGCAATCTTAAACCCTTGGTCAAATTCTTCTAATTATGAGAGCTTTTCTCACATTCTAATCCAGCTAAATGGATTACATTGGCACACATTAAGTATGAAACATATGCTCTTTCTAACTACTTTCTATTTCCGGTGACTAATAAAACAGTTCTTGATGGGACTGATGACAGTTTTCATGGCTTTATCAACTGTTCTATCAAAGGTCTACATCTGTTGAGTAGAACATGGAGCTGAGAGAGCTCCAAAACTGACAGAGTTGATTATTGTGGCTTCCATCCAATGACTCAAAACTGTGAGCACAACATGACATGAAGTTGTGTATGGGAATTCCAAGGACAATGTGGAACTTAAGCTCCTTCCCTGCAGCTTATAGCCTCATGCCATATGCATTTCCTGGAGTTTGTTTCTCTCTTACTTAAAGTTGACCTTCCAAAAAAAGTACAATTGCCATCACCCAATGCAGACTCTTCTGTCAGCTTTCTCTCCAGAAGTGGTAATGTTTTGGTTACAAGATTTGCTACAAGTGTTGCTTACAACTCTTTTCATAAAAAGTTATTTACTTGGAGTAAATAGTAAAGGCCCAGTTTATCAGAGTATATTAATCCTGCACTATCCACAAACTTGGTCACAAGCACTCCAAATAAAAATTGACAGGGACTGCTGCAAGGAAACAAGATCTGGGTGACCTAGTAAATGAAGCAAAGCCATCATTTCTGCTATGTCCAATCACCATCTGCTTCCCTTGAGGTGAGTGCACGTTCATAAAGAGCACTGTTAGGTCTTTACATTGAATTACTGTGGGGAACTTTATATTTCTATAAGACTCTTATTTCAAGATACAAAATCTGTAACCTCTTTCCTGAAAGAGTCATTTGGAGTTCCACTGATCCCTACGTGGAGAGCCATTTGCTTCCAATTATATTCATTGTAAGATATTAATTTTAGACCTTTAAATTTTTGCTAGAGATTGCTTACCAAATTGAGAAATAATACTTATCTATATATGAGAGGTATCGTGAAACTGTAATACACTGGCCTGCCCAGGTCATTCTCCTCCTTTAAGTTTAGCACCTAGCTCACCATTTTCTTTCCCTCCCCAATTCTTGCCCTTATACTAGGGGACTGGAATATCCATATAGATATTCCTTCAACCTCCCTAACCTCCTATTTCCTCAACCTCCTTAGGTCCCAATGACTTACTCTTTTTGTTTGTTTGTTTTGGCAATCAGAGTTAAGTGACTTGCCTAGCAAAACACAGCTAGTAAGTGTCTAGGGTCTAAGGCCAGATTTGAACTCAGGTCCCCCTGACTCCAGGGCCAGTGCTCTATCCACTGTACCACCCAGCTGCCCCATTCATGACTTACTCTTTTAATCAACTTTAGCCACATGTGGGGATGGTCACATATTCAATATACAATGTCCTAATTAAAAATGCTGACATTTCCCTATCTGAACATAACCTCTTCTCCCTATGTTTCAGCCCTCCTATACCTATTCTTTGCCTCATGGCTGGTAGAAGGTGGTATCTGCTTCATGGCTGTTCCCATGTCAAGTAGGATAGAAGCCCCTTGAGGGCAGAGACTATTTCATTTCTTTCTTTGTGCAGTGAGTGGCATACAGTAGATACTTAATAAGTGCTTTTTCATTGGTTGACCAATGCAGTATTGTATAATGGCGTAGAAGTCAGGATCACTTGGATCCAGTGTTTGCTTCTGGCACATGCTAGGGCCATAAAGATGAGCGAACCATTTAACCCTCATCTTGAGCAGCACTGTGAGATTATGCTATATCTGAATTAGTGGAAGGAGTCTCTAATTCCCTCTACCCCTGAGCATTTTCTTAAGCCAGTACTCCTACTCTGACTTCACTTTCCTCTCTCTCCAACTTCAACCCAATATTTAGCCATTCCAACTTTACACTGACCTCTGTTCTTGAGTCCTTACACTTTTATTATACTGTCATTCTTTTTTTGCCAAACCTCAGCTCTGGATTACCCCTGCCTCCATCTCCTCCATTCCTGCTCATGAGCTACTAAACAAAGGTGGAAGAAATCTCACAGTCACACTCACTAGATAATATTAGAAATCATGCTATCCAGCTGGACCCTCACACTGCTGCAAAACTAATTCTTTTTCTTTAAACATAGATCTGATTATGAGGACCATCCCCCAACACAAAGAGAGAGAGAAAGAGAAAGAGAGAGAGAAAGAGAAAGAGAAGAGAGAGAGAGAGAGAGAGAGAGAGAGAGAGAGAGAGAGAGAGAATTCGAGTGACTTCTTATTGCCTCCTTAGTAAAATAAAAACTCCTCTGTTTGGCTTTTAAAACCCTACACAACCTGTCTCCCACCTGTCTTTCCAGCCTCCGCCTCCTCCTCCTTCTCCACTCTGTGATCCAGTCTATTTCTCACCCATGATAGTCCATTTCTTATTTCCATACTGGCCAACCCTTATGCCTAGAATTCACTCTTTCCTTATCTTCCCCACTAAGGTACAGGTAGAATCCTTAGGGTCTTCTTCTTTTAAGATTCAGTTCCAGCACCATCTTCTATGGTAAAATTTTCCTGATTCCCCCCAACTGCTTGTGTCTTACCTCCCAAACTGCATTATATTCAATTGCTTTATTAATATTTATATTTATTACATTTTTATTTATGCTGTACAGATTTATTTATGTACTTTTCTCTTCTATTAGACTATAAGCTTCTTGTGGATATATATCATTTCATTCTTTGTAATTGTATCCCCAGTGACTGATACATAGTAGATGCTTAATAAATTTTGGTTGATGGATCAATTGATATGTGGAAGAAAGAATCATTACTAGGGAAGCATTGGTCACATTCTCTCATCCATTACCTCATAGATGATCTCAGGGTTTTTATACAATCAAATATGTAGAGCCAGAAGGGACCTTAAGGACAAAGCAGTCTAACCCTCTCATTTTACAGACAAAAAATGAGCCCCAAAGAGATAAAATGGCCTGTTCAAGGGTACTCATGTAGTGAGTGGCAGAGCCAGGATCAAAACCCAGATCGTTTGATGCCAGATCCAGAGTACTATGCTGCCTCCTTTTGTTTTATATTGTTTTTCATCCTGCTAGCTGCATGTAAGACTGAACTTTAGTTTCCTCATCTATAAACAAAGGAATTGAATTAGATGTGCTTTCAAGTACTTTCCAGCAAAATTCTATGGTTCTATATCCCATGATCTATTCTGGGAATAATGTAATTTCATTTTGCCATCCAATTCTATCTTTAGGGACAGGAGGAAATGAGAGTTAGTCATGATGTACCAAAGGCTATACAGTGATAAAGCTGCACATGAACAGGAGTGACCCTAAAGTTACAGTTATTCAGATTACACTACAAGTGTGGATGGACTAGGGCTGATTGACTTGACTGAACTGAAAGACTGGAAAGAAAATAGACTCCTGATTCTACATAAGTCCAGCTCAAGCCAAATGTGATATCTAGGTCACTGTGTTTTTGTTTTTTTATAAATTTGCTTCTGACTAGCAACACGGATTCTTCTAATGCTCACAAGTCATAATTAAAGGGCAATTCAGTTTCAGCAATTTCAATTCAGTTTTGGAATCAGAACTTGAAACTAGATTTTCCTGACTCTGTGTTGATTGATTGATTGATCAGTGAGAGGCAATTCATAGATCTCCATAGATCCCATGGTCCAGGCAAACCATATTCTTGATATTTCTTATACATCACACCCCATCTCTCATCCCTGTGTCCCTGCACAGACTATCCCCCATGCCTGAAACACCCTCCCACCTCATCTCCACTGCTTAGAATCCCTAGTTTCCTCCAAATCTTGACTCAAGTATCTTCTACTTGAAGCATTTCATGATACCTCCAACTCTTATCACCTCTCAACCAAAATTACCTTGTGTATATTTTGAATATACTTAATATACATGTGTTGTCTCCTCCAATAAATTCAGAAATGCTTTAGTAGAGAGAGTTTTCTCACTGAGAATTCTTCATATTAGTGAAATCACAGGTCTAATTCATACACGCAAACACACATACACATCCTATCTATCCATTCAGATATACCTATATCCTTGCCTGTGGCTTCATCAGTAAAAGAAATTCCTAGTTCAGAGACTCCTTCCACTAATTCAGATATAACAATCTCATAGTGCTGCTCAAGATGAGGGTTAAGTGGTTTGCTCATCTTTATAGCCCTAGCATGTGCCAGAAGCAAACACTGGATCGAAGTGATCCTGACTTCTAGGCCATTATGCAACACTGCATTGGTCAACCAATGAAAAAGCACTCATTAAGCATCTACTGTATGCCACTCAATGCACAAAGAAAGAAATGAAATAGTCTCTGCCCTCAAGGGGCTTCTATTCTACTTGACATGAGAAGAATCATGAGGCAGATACCACCTTCTACCAGCCATGAGACAGATACAACCTTCTACCTGAACCCTTTTCTGACCCTTTCAGTTGCTAGCACTCTTTCACTCTCAAAATCACTTAATATATGTTGTGTATTTACTTATCTGCATACATGCATTGCCTCCAGTGATGCAGAGCAAAACCCACCCATTCCTTCTCATATTGTCTTGCACTTGTCCATGTCCTCCTACAAGTTCAGCACAATGGTCCATCCAATGTTCTAGAGGTCTTTCTTGCTTCCTTCTCACATTGTGAGAGTACCAGTGGAACACTCTATCCACCTATCATCTTTCATTCTTGTCATGTGACCAGCCCATTTTCTCTTCTTTTCATACAATTCCTTGGTGCTGTTTTTATCCTCATTCTTTTTTGAGTTCCTCATCACCTCATTACATTCCTCATTGTAGCATACTCATACCCACCGTTCACTTCTCTATCGCCCTCTGTGTGATTCTCCTTATTAACTCTCTAGAGAGAGCTGTATTTCCCTGTATTGTTGCCATATAGCAACAATGGTAGAATATTAGTAGTAAAAAGATGGGTCTCGCCTGCTTGAGAAACTTAGAGTGAGTAAAGGAGGCTTGAAATCCGCAAACACAATCACAAAGCATTTATTAAGCACGTGCTGTGTGCCAGGCACTGTGCTAGGTGGCAGGATACAGATACAAGAACTGAAACAATCCCTATTTGCTCTCCTTCTCCTATTTAACTCTTGGCCTAATTTATTGCCATATGTGTTGGCCAGATAAACATACTGATGAAAAAGCTCTGTAGGGTATTCATCAAAATGAATGTTCAAATCTGAGAAATGGACATTCTTCATCTACTTGATCTTTTCTGTGTAGAGAGGTAGGACAAACTCCTTTGAGTAACTGATAGCCACTTTAAGAAGGATCTGAAGCATTCTGGGAATTAATGCAACAAACACAGTGTCATCTGCAAATGGAAACCTCCAGATGCTGACCACACCATTCAACAGGGATTTATTTTGTCTTACCCATTTAAAATGGTGTGCAACCCACCATCCACAGTTGGTGGTCAGGAAAACTATTACCAATTTGAGAAATGTGAAAAGGGTCTCATTATATCTTTTGGCCTAGGTAAAGCTGCCCTTTTATCAAAACCTCAAAACACTGCCATCATCTGACTAAGAAGTGGCAAATTGTGGTTTATTATATAGCTGTTTCAGAATACCTGGATAGTCAACACATTATCAACACAGCAAGAACTTATAATTTGCTTATTGTGCATTATTCTTTCCAGTAGGTTCAAACTAAATATGACTGTTGTCTTGCTTTGCCCAATTGAGGCATTTTTGAAATGGTAGGCACATATCTAACACCCATTATTTTATCATATATTAAATACAGTAATTGAACTTGCTATTAAAAGAACATATTCTGTCTTCTTTGTAAAGTAGATAACCTCTCCACAGTTTTTCTGTGTCATAAGTTTAAATTCTTTTGTTTAGCTTAATTTTTGATGATCCACAAACATTTTAGCATTTTCCAGCATAAAAGGAAGACTTGAAGACTTAGGAGACAGTTTTTCTTTTGTACTAACTGGATTCTGGACTTAAAGAAAAAAGACATATGTTATGTTCATTGGACTCTTTATAGAATCATAAAATTTAAGAATTCAAAGGAATCTTGGAAGTGATTGAATCCAATCCATGCCTAAAGAGGAAACCCCTCTAGAGTAACCCTGGCATAACCAGAAGAAGGCTACCAGCATTGTGGGAAGACTGGAGACCAGTTGAAGAAACTGGGGTAGTTTGGCCTAGAGAAGAGAAAACAGGAAAAATAAAATCATTGTCTTCTAGCATCTGGAAGGTTATCATGTGAAAGAGGGATTAAATCTGTTCTGCTTGGCACCAGAAAACAAAATTAGAATCAGAGGGTGGAAGTGGCAAAAAAAATGATGTTAGATTTAATGTAAGGAAAAACTCATCCAGTCTGTTTGAGACTTCCAGTGATGGGGAGCTCACCACCATATAGGCACCTATTACTTTGGGATAACTCAGATTTTTAGGAAGATTTTCCCCAGATCAAGTTTATTGAGTAATAAGCCCTAGCTGTCTTATTCTCAAGATAGATTTTCTGCATAATCCCAATCAGAAACTGATCAGGTCAATCATAATTGCAGTCTTATTGAATAATCCGTGAAAACAACACACCCCTTCATAAGGGTAATTTTTTTTATACTTTGGAACAAATAATTTACTTGGGGGAGTTCAAATATACTACTCCAGAACAAGAAAGTCCCATGTATGAATATACCCCCTAGAAACAATACAAGTAAGAATACAAATTAATATCAATACAACCTCTTTATTGATCATTCTTTTTCATTTGCCAAATCACTCTGCTTTTCTTATCAATGTGTCCTCCTTCCTCCCAAACCTCTACCCCTATGGGAAGAGCAGCCAAGTTTGACTAAAAACTACCGTGTTACTATAATTTACCATCATAGAACCACAGATCTAGAGAGAGAAGAGACCTCACAAGTCATCCCTTTATTTTACACAGAAGGAAACCAGAAGGAGAGGCCCAGAAAAGTTAAGTTGCTGCCAAAGGTTACATTGGTAGCAAGCATCAGAAACAGTATTTGAACCTCAGTCCTCTGATTTCTGAGCCATTTCTATCATGCCACCTCTACAACTTTTAGATTGGCAAAAGAAACAATTTTTGCCACATTTTCCAGGAACAAATTTTACTAGACTGGAATATCTTTGTGCATAGGATTATACAGATCAGATGCAGAAAAAAAAAAAAAGATTGTACTTATTCATCTGAAATCTCTAGCATTGAACATGATGTGACAGGATCTCAGAGAATATAAATAATAGTCCATTCAAGTAGGGCTATATTGTGTTTTTAAATGAAATGACAAACTATAAGATGTGACAGTATGACATAAGAAGTATGTATGACAGTGAGCTAACTCTAATATCATAACCTTGCAATTTAATGAGAAAAGCTTTTATATCTGCCCAAGAAACAAGAGAAACTATGCAATTATTTTCTCACTTGACTCTCATCAAGAAAAATGCAAATAAAACTTTAAATGATTCATGAAGATTTTTTAAATCATCAATCCACTGGTGACTGTAAGGAATTTAAAAAAACTCATGTAGTTAACCACCTACACTGAATCTTAACTAGAGGATAATAATATAGTAAATTGCTATGTTAAAGTATTTGGAATACTTCTGGAAGTAGCTGTACAAGTTAGAGATATTGAAATCATGCCTGAAAAAAAATCTCACTAACTGCATGCCTTTATAAAGATTTTAAGAAGGATAATACTGGTACATTCAGGTGTGGACAGTCACATGTGATCCTAGCTCCATTCTACACTACATTTCATTAAAATGTGTGTTTCAAATGTTAGAAAAGTAGTCAATAGAGAGCTTCCTAATAAATTGCCAGTGGAAGGAAGGAAAAGAAAGAGGGAAGAAGAAAGGAAGGAGGAGGAAAACAAGGAAAGAGGGAAGGAAGAAGAGGAAGGAGAAAAAAGGAGAGAGAAAGGGGAAGGGAGGAAGGAGGAAAGGAAAGAAAGAGGGAAAGAAAGAAAGAGAGAAGGAAGGAAGGAAAGGACAGAGGGAGGGAAGGAAATAAGTATTTATTAAGCATCTACTATGTACCAATCACTGTGTTGTTAAATGCTAGGAATACAAAGGAAAAATAGTAGTAATAGTTAGCATTTGTATATCACCTAACATGTGCCAGGCACCATGCTAGGTGCTTTACAAATATTCTCTCTTTTGATCCTCACAACAACCCTTGAAGACAGGTATTGTTATTATTCACATTTTACAGATGAAGAAAAATGAGGCAGACAAAGGTTAAGCGACTTACTCATGGTCACATAGCTAGTAAGTGTCTGAACTGGATTTGCACTCTTTCTGACTCCAGGTCCTGTTCACTATCCTTTCAACACCTAGCTGCCAAGCTTACTTATCTGAGTTCACATTGCATCCCTCAAGTAGAAGAGAAATTCCTTTAGGGCAGAGGCAGATTTTTTTTCTTTGGGGGAGGAGGGTGCATAGCACATAGTAAGCAATTAATAAATGTTTGTTGAATTGAATTGAATGTCTTAGAAACAAGGTGAAGGCATTCACTTGGCATGCAGCCACAGTTTAAAGGAGGTAAAAATAAGATGAATCACCTGTTAGAAGACATATCAGCTTCTGGAAAGTTAGATGTTCCCAAACCCTAAATGTCAGCCAGGCAAAAAAAAAAAAAATTGCAGCCTGGATTAAATAAAGCTGTTATTGACCTGGCTTCCTCATATTTGTAAATCAAGATAAAACCACCAAAACAATTTTGGAAAATTATAAATTTATAACTCTATGTGTTTATATCTGTGTCTATATTTGACATAGATATATTAAACCATTATAAATATATATATATAAAACCAAGAACATATGGAGTATCTCATCATTTATATGGAATCCCTCTTCAACTTTAACTTTTTACTGGATTTCTTCCATGACACCTTTGGTGAGTCTCCTAGTTTTATGCCCCACCTATAACACTATATATTTAAGCCCACTCTTACACTGGATTTTACGTGTACTTATATGAAAGGGTGCCCTAAGTTGTTGGGTGGAATATTATGTACTAACAATTCTTACTGTATCACTATAGTACATACTTTTTTTCTAAAAGCTACTTAGAACTATTGGCCAATATCAATGGGAATCACCACGGTGGAAGCTTTGATGGACAATACAAGAAACCCTATCTCCTCAGGGTTACTCTAGAACTCTACGGTGATCAGCTCTTAGAAACAAGGTGAAGGCATTCATTTGGCCAAACTGAAGAGTAACTTAGGATGATAGCCATATGTTTCTGAGAGTATCTTAATGTGATAAAAAAAAAAACTCACAGCTTTGAAAAAGAAGGGCAAACTCTAAACAGGTCCATGGCATTAGGGGAAAAGACACAAGAAATAAAGAAGGAAGGGCCCACTTAAGACAAGAGAGTTTGGGACCCAGGAAAATTACCTTGTATGCTCAACACTGTGTCCACCTTTGCCCCAATCAAATATTTTATACCTACTACATACTTCTAGGTTAAAATAAATATCAAGTTTGGCCTTGAAGAAGGGGGAAAAAACCCATAAATTATAGAATATCAAGGGAGAGAACCAATAGCCTAACCTCTCTTCCTTGCTTTCAGAAGGAGAGGATAATTAATAGAAGAGGATAATTAAATTAAATGTATGTACATGTAGCTCCCACTCTGGATCCACTCTCCCACCTCACTTCTACTCCCTAGAGTAGAGCTGATCCCTGTAAAGTTCTAGAGTAACCCTGAGGGGATAGGGTTTCTTGTTTTATCCATCAAAGCTTTCACCGTGGTGATTCCCATTGATATTGGCCAATAGTTCTAAGTAGCTTTTAGAAAAAGGTATTTACTATAGTGATACAGTAAGAAATGTTAGTACATAATATTCCACCCAACAACTTAGGGCACCCTTTCATATAAGTACATATAAAATCCAGTGTAAGAGTGGGCTTAAATATATAGTGTTATAGGTGAGGCATAAAACTAGGAGACTCACCAAAGGTGTCATGGAAGAAATCCAGTAAAAAGTTAAAGTTGAAGAGGGATTCCATATAAATGATGAGATACTCCATATGTTCTTGGTTATATATTCCATGTTACTAGTTGCATGAAGCTTTGGGCAACTATAGAATCTGTCTAACCATTTATACAAGAAAAGAAAAAAATAACAAATGGATCAAGTTAAACACACTAACAAGTTCATCCTCCAAGGAATCCATTGTGGATAGGCATGGCAAGTGGATATTGAGTTGGGCACATACATAATTAAACAGGAGGAGAGTAGCCTGAATTACCTTTGAGAAATTGCAGAGGTTTTTTTTAAATGACTCCAAACTTCTGCCTGGGTGAAATGTTTACAGTTTTAATACCAATATTCTATTAGTTTTGTTGTATGACTGCTAGTTATGGAATGCTGTAGGATCTAAAGAATTGAAAAGGAGTATCATGCAGATGGCAATGGAGAGTGGAATTATGGGTGTGAGCAGGCTGTACGTTACCCTGTGTGACCCTGGGCAAGTCACTTAACCCCAACTGCCTAACCAAAAAAAAAAAAAAAGAAATGTATAGTGGAAAAATAAAATGGGTTGGTCACATGACAAGAGTGAGGGATAACTAACTGATGAGCAGCACATGTGCTCTACTGGTAGGCCTACACTGTTGGGCAAAGAGTAATGAAGGAGATGCCCATGGTGATCCAGCTGGAAGATATGGGCAAAAATTATACAAGACAGACAAGCAAAGATCAGTTGTGCTCTACATTGTTAAAGGCAATACCCAGAAGGATGAGATCACAGATTAGTTTAAGTATTTGAGTAACTTGGAAATTGACTGTTTTCCTTTTTCTAATAGTGATCTGGAGATATGTTTTATAACCATACTGTAAAGTCTGGCTATTTTTCCTCTGTCTCTTTATAGTTTACTTGCATGGAACCTAAAAGAGAATGAGGTATAAACAAGGGTATGAAACTGGCTGTGTGGCCCACTAGAATCTAAGAAAGGCAGTGGATAGAGCACTGGGCCTGGAGTCAGGAAGAACTGAGTTCAAATCCACCCTCAAACACTTACTAGTTGTCATTCTGGTCAAGTCACTTATGCTCTATCTGCCTCATTGTCCTTATCTGTAAAATGGGGATAATAACAGTATGAACCTCCCAGAGTTGTTGTAAAGATCAGACATGATATTGTTTGTGAAGTTCTTTGTAAGCCTTTAAATGTTATATGAGGCAGCTAGATGTCACAGTAGATAGAGTGGCAGTCCTGGAGTCAGAAAGGCTGATCTTCCTGAGTTCAAATCTGGCCGCAGATACTTGCTAGCTATGTAACCCTGGGCAAGTCACTTAACCCTGTCTGCCTCAGTTCCTTATTTGTAAAATGAGCTGGAGAAGGAAATGGAAAACCACTCCAGTATCTTTGCCAAGAAACTCCAAAAAGGGGTTACAAAGAGTCAGACATGCCTGAAAAATGACTAAGCAATAGGGGCTGCTAGGTGGTACAGTGGGTAAAGCCCTGGCCTTGAAGTCAGGAGGACCCAGTCCAAATCTGGCCTCAGACCAAATACTTGACACTTACTAGCTGTGTGACCAGGGTGAGTCATTTAACCCCAATTGCCTAAAAAAAAAAAAACCTAAGCAAGTGCTATATAAATGTTAGCTATTATCGTTTAGTGACAAAAAATATTATAACCAAATATAAAGTTAGAGAGTACAGGGAAGGAAAGCACAATACCAAACAGTCAATAATAATCATTATTAATATGAAACCTTGAGTTTTAAAAGTATTTTGTTCAGAGTTTTGATAATAAATCTTAATGATATAGATCTGTTTTTTCTGGTTTTAATTTCAATCAGAACCCTACAGTTACAGACCTTTTACTACAATATTTAAACAAAAAAAATGCTATTTCCTTTATTCTACCCCCCCAAAAAAAAAAAAACCAAGCACACACTTCAAACTATAAAAGCAGAAATTTCTGTACCATGGACAGCAGTGGATCACAGAGGCAAAGTAAGGAACTATGGACAGAGTAGCCTGGAGATGAGAAAGAGTTTGATTGCATTGAGAAAAATACCTAAACCATAAAGTTATAATTGGAAGTTGGGAACTAGATGGAAAGTATTCTATATGGGTGCTACCAGGAACTAGAGCTCATATCAAGATAATGGCTTGAAACAAGGACTGGCAATCAGAAGGCACATTGTTGTTATAGTTTCAAGTAAGGTAGTAAATTAAACCTACTTTACACTCAGGATCCAAGAAGTCTATAGGAACTTAAATGAGGTGGGTGTAGCTAGGGCAAAGAAAGGCAAAAGACCTTGAGTCTAAGTCAAAATCTTTCCCACACAGAGGTTTCTTATACAATTCCCATAGGGACAGAAACCCATATGAACATAAGCCTTGGGTTCTTGAGGCCTCTTAGCTGGAAGCAGAGAAATGAATGTATCTGGCTATAGGGAAATGTTCAGGTGCAAAGTAAAGGAAATTTGTAATATCGGTTTTGGTGTTGATTACCTATAAAATTTTCAATATTAAAATATTGTAAATTAGTGCATAGTGCAGGATTGCCCTATGGAGAAGCCAGTAGTTCTAGAAGACTACAATGCTGGAAAGGCAACATTTAGTACAACCCTGGCCAGCTGACTTAATCAGCTTTCTAAGGACCAGTCTAGCTAAATACAAATTGGTATATCATCAGGAGGTTGGCCTCTTGGTGATGAATTGATCAGCCATGGTAATCATGAATCGAAGAAAAAAACAAAATCATCCTCAGTCCTGTGTGATCCCCTTCCGATTCTTTATTAATGGTGGCAGAGTAGTGGAAAAGAGGGCAGCAAGTGTGAAGAATCATATAGCTTTTACACCATCTATAAACTTTAATTGAGCTATTGATACTTTCCATGTGAAATCCTTGACCAATGACCAATGAGAGAGTATAGTACTAAATAATGTGGCATAAAAATCTTGAAAACTTAAATATAATAAAATATTGTTATATAATATATAAACATGTAATATAAATATATTATCTATATTAATATAATTATAATAATTATTAAGGATTTGTTGCTGTTCAGTCATTCAGTTGTGTCTAACTCTTTATGACCCTTGGACCATACTATCCATGGGCTTTTCTTGGCAAGGATACTGAAGTGGTTTGCCATTTTCTTCTTTAGTGGATTAAGGCAAACAAGTTTAAGTGACTTGCCCAGGGTCACACAACTAGTAAGTATCTTAGGCCAGATTTGAACTCAGGTATTTCTGACTCCAGGCCTAGAACTCTATCCACTGAGCTACCTCCTAATTTATTATGAAATATAATATAGTATTAATCTAATTAATATCAATTTATATTCTAATATAAACATAATATGATATTACTATAATTAACATCAATTTATATCATAATTTAAATATAATGTTATTTTAAATATAAATATAATACAAATTGTTTTATTTATAAAACACTAGAGAGAAGGAAGATACAGCTAAACAGAAGGTAGCTTACAGGTCCTCCAGAAGAGGGAAATAAGGGAGTTAGTTTAATAATAATAACTTGCATTTATATAGCACTTTATATTTTATAAAGTGCTTTACAAATATCACCTCATTTGATGAAGCAGACAGTTGTTAAATGATTTGCCCAGAATAACGTTGCTGCTAAGTGTCTGAGACTGGATTTGAACTTAAGTCCTCAACTCCAGGCCCAGCACTCTATCCACTGCACCACCTAGCTGCTTTTTATGCTTACTTTGATAGCTGCCTATCATACTTACTATGTGCCAGGAACTACTCTAGGCACTGGTAATACAAAAACAAAAATGAAACAGTCCCTGCCCTCCAGGAACTTAAAATCTTGCCAGGGGAGACAAGTACATATTTATCTATATGCAAAATAAAAGCAAGTAATGAGGGAAGGGGGTCATTAACAGCTGCTATGATGAAGAAAGGCTTTATGTAGAAGTGGTATTTAAACTGAAACTATCTACATCCAGAGAAGGAACTGATAAGTAGAAGTATATATAGAATGATTTTACATATATATGCATATTTGTATCTAATGGTAGCCATAATGGTAGAGTGGAGGGAGGGGAAGGGAAGGAAAAAGGGGGGGGTGAATTTACATGATAACTTTAAGAGGAATAGCAAGTTATACACAATAAATATGCAGTTTCATGTGCAGTCTTTTTTATTATATTTGTTTTTATTATACTGTGTTATGGAAATGCTTGTTTTATGCCATAAATTAAAAATAAAATACATTTAAAAATTTTAAAAATAAACTGAGCCTTGAAGAAAAGGCAGAGGTGACTGCATTACAGTAACAGGAAACAGACAATCCAATGGGAGGGCTGTTAGAGTGGATGATGTGCTGGGCCTGGAGTCAGGAAGATGCATCTTCTTGATTCAAATTTGGCCTCAGACACTTGCTAGCTGTGTGACCTCGGGCAAGCCACTTGAGTTTGCCTCTGTTTCCTCATCTGTAAAATGTGCTGGAGAAGGAAATAGCAAACCACTCCAGTATCTTTGCCAAGAAAACCCCAAATGGGGTCACAAAGTGTCAGAAACAACTGAAAAATGACTGAACAACATTAACAAAAAGGCTAGTTTGGCTGAACGGTGAAGGTGAGTAATGTCAATTAGTCTGGAAAAGTAAATTACTTCCAGGTGGTAGAGAAGAACCTTGAAGTAATGTGGAACTACTGGTATTTATTGAATATGAGAGCGACATGAGCATGAGTCAAAGATGTACTTTGGGAAAATAACTGGCAGCTGAGTGGAAGGTGAATTGGAATAGGGAAAGACTTGAAGGGAAAACAATTAAGGGACTATTAAAATAATTCAGGTATGAAGTGTGAGGGTAGTGGTTGTGTGGGTAGAGAGAAGGAAACAGATTGAGAGATACTGTGGAGGTAGCATAACGATTTGGTAACTTGTTGGATATGTGGGTTAGTGAGAATAAGGAGCTAAAGATGATAGGAAGTGAAGTGACTAGAAAATGATGGAGCTCTTAGCAAAAGTGTGTATTAACATTTAGGGGCATGGATGCTCCAAAACACAAGATGGTGGATTTCAGGTTATCAGGGTTGATAAGCTTGTTCTCTACCACAGAGAATCCTTGGCCTCCATGACTCAGCCTAAGTTCCAGAGTGAGAGGTCCAGGAATAAGGATCCCAATAGTCACTGCCAAATAACCATTATCATGGGCCCTTCCAAAGCTTAGACTCTGGGACAGTTGTCCCAATTTCCTATATTCTTAGGATGATTCTGAATCTAGGTAATGGAGCTGAGGCAAAGTAGTCAGAGGATATTTGGGAGAGGCATCAGCTGCCTGGCAGCATTATACTCCTTTGCTTAAGAAAAAGAGTAACTGCTTTTTGCAGCCACACACACTCATGTGGTAAACAGATGAAGCAGTGGATAGAGTGCTAGGCCTAGAGTCAGGAAGACTCATCTTCCTGAGTTCAAATCTAGCCTAATATTAGTTGTGTGACCCTGGGCAAGTCATTTAACCCTGTTTGCCTCAGTTCATCTGTAAAATTAGTTGGAGAAGGAAATGACAAACCACTTCAGTATCTTTGCCAAGAAAGCCCCAAATGGGGTCATGGAGACTTAGACATGACTGAAAAATGGCAACTCAGTAAAAGTCTGTACAACTAAGCTTATGTACGTAATCCTTTCACCAAAAAGTAGATAGCTAGATACATACATATATCTATACATACATGGATAAATGAATGAATAGATAAATAAATTGAATGGATGGATGAGTAAATTAAGTAAAAATGAATAAATGAACAAATGAAAACAAATATACAAACTATACCATACCAGAAAACAAAGGTTTGATATTTCAATTGTCCCGTTCTGTACTTTGAGGGATAAAATGGATAGTCATTATTTGGAAAATTAAAGTTCAAAAACTTGTGTTTCTCTATTTTAGAACTGACTAGATAGAAGAACAATGGGAATCTCGGAAGGTAACTGTAGTCCACCAATCATTAACATAGGATAATAAATTTAGAACTAAGACAAACCCATTTTATGGAAGAGAAAACTGAGGCAAAGAAAAGTTAAACATCATGCCCAGCATCACATAACTTAAAAGTGTTGAGACAATATTTGAATACTGATCTTGCTGCTTCCAGGTTCAGTTCCTTTCTCTGACACTACTTCTTGTTGTTCAGTCATTTTCAGTTGCATCCAACTCTTTGTGATCCCATTTGGGGTTTTCTTGACAAAGATATTGGAATGTTTTGTCATTTCCTTCCCCAGGTCATTGTAGAGATGAGGAAACTGAGGCAAATAGGGTTAAGTGACTTGCCCAGGGTCACATAGGTAGTAAGTGTCTGAGGCCAGATTTGAATTCAGGAATGAGTCTTCCTGACTCCAGGTTTGGCACTCTATCCACTGCACCACCTAGCTGCCTACACTACCTCTCAAAATTGCAAAGTCAGTTATTAATAATCACACTTTGCAGATTCTACAATGTGTAATGTGCTGCTATTCTCCTAAAGCAGGTATCATTCTCCTTGTCAAAGTAGAGTGAGCAAACATTTCCTCTGCTATTTTAGACAAGATGTTTGGCTTTGTATTTTTAGTGTAACTGTAGGATGCATGTGCTGGTCTCATTTCATGACTACTGCCCCCATGGGCGTGCTGTAAACTGAGCTTCCCTGAGGCTTTCCTAGGAAACAGTATCATCTTAAAATAAACAATCTATGAGCTGTGCAGAAAACTCAAGCCACTCAAGAACCAGCAGTTGGGTGAGGAGGGGAGAAATGCCATGAGATTTTGATGGGTTCCCCAGATCTTGACCTTCTCTACACAATATTATCCAGTGTCTACATACAGGAAAATATCCCAGATGATTGAATACCTTTTTCAGTTTTCATCCAGATGTTTGGTGTCATGAGGCCCCAGTTTGAGAAAAGTGCAGTCATTCTTAGAATATTAACATGACATGAAATTCATATCTCTGGTTTAAATATTCATATGATCCTGATTCCTGATTGACATGGTACTGCTAGGTTGATTTTTCTTTTTAAATCAGGTGGAGAATTTTTACATTTTAATTGAACCAAGCACATATTTTATGGAAATTATTAGAGAGGCCTTTCTTTCTTCCTCTCCAAAACATATATTCTGCTCTTTTTTTATGCTACTGCTTCTTCAAATGAACAGCTTAAGTGTTCAAAAGTTAAGCAAGAACAGGGATAATGTCAATGAGCGTAGGTTAGGTTGATGCAGTAACTTGGCAGAGGAATAAAAGCTTGGAGACAGTGAAGGAGAGTGAAAAGAAGACTGGACATTCTGAAGTCAGGAAACTTGGATCTGAATTCTGGCTTTTCTACTTAATAATTATGCAGCTTTGTGAAAGTCATTTACCTCTCTGAAATGCTACTTCCTTTATCAATCAATCAATCAACAAACATTTTTCAAGTGTTTACTATGTGTCAGGCACTAAGCTGAGTCCTGGAGATACAAAAAGAAAGAAAAAATAATAATCCCACCTGTTGAATAGTCTACATTTTAATGGTAGCATATAAACAGATGGCAATACAGAGTGGATAGCTAGGCAGAAGGAGCAACTAAGTGGCAAAGTGGATAGAGAGCCATGCTTGAAGTCAGGAAGATCTGAGTTCAAATTCAGCCTCAGACTCTTACCAGCTATGTGACCCTGGACAAGTCACTTAACCCTGTCTGCCTCAGTTCCTCATCAGTAAAATGAACTGGAGAAGGAAATGGCAAACCACTCCAGGATCTTTGTCAATAAAACCCTAAATGTGATCATGAAGAGTTAAACTCAAATAAAATGACTGAACAACAAGAGTACATGGAAGGTAATCTCAGAGGGGAAGGCACTAGCAACTGGGAAAAGCCTCCTACAGAAGGTAGTACTTACACTGAGTCTTAAAGGAAGCCAGGGGTTTTAGGAGGCAAAAATGAAGAAAGAGAACATCTTGTCAAACAGACAGAAGTGGGAGGAATCACTCTTCAGCAGGATCTTAGGATGTCTAGGCTGAGGAATTCCCCAAAAGTATTTAATAAATGTTTGTTAATTGACTGATCAATTGATTAAGCTCATAAAAAGGAAAAAAGAACAGATCAATGAGGATTTTAGAATGGTGAGAATATTATTGAATGAGGCTTTATATGATGGATGATCATAGGCTCTATATACATTGTGCAGTTTCTTTTTAATTAACTCAGGTCTATCCTCAGGAAAGGTGCAAAGGAGATTAAGAGATCTTTTGTTGTCTCAAGATGATCAGTAAATTCCCTCACAGCATGCCATAACCTCGCATGATCACTCAGACTGCTTGGGATGTGTTTCAGATCCCAAGCTCTCATGGTGCTCATTCAGGGACTTGGACAATGCAAAGGCATGATGGAAATGAGAATCTTTTTTCATTCATGAATGTTCTATATGATTTTGGATAGAAGGAAATTTAAATATTCTCATAGCTCTCCTGAACTGTCTTTGGAATTGGACTTTTCTTTTTAAGAAGGTTTTATCTGAAATTCACTGTATTCCCATGTAATGCACCTTCCAGTGTGGAATGTCAATGCCTCTGTTGAGCATATACCCTGAGGACATCAAAGATAGAGGAAATAGTATATATGTATATGTATGTTGTACATTTATGCATATGTGTACATGTATGTACATATACTTGCATATATACATATACACATGAATGTGGACAGCACAGAGATTAGAGCGATGAGCCTGGAGTCAGGAAAACAAGACAATAATGGTAACCAGGTAGCACAGTGGACAGAGTTCTGAGCCTGAAGATTCTCTTCCTGAGCCTCAGACACTTACTAGCTGTGTGATCCTGGGCAAGTCACTTCACCCTATTTGTCTCAGTTTCCTCATCTATAAAATGAACTGGAAAAGGAAATGGCAAACCACTCCAATATCTTTGCCAAAAAATTCCCAAATGAGGAACACAAAGAGTTGAACACAACTGAAAACAACTAAACAACAAATATATAAATGCACAGAATTTACGTAGGAGTACTTTTATGGTAGCAAAAATCTAAGCAAAGTGGGTGCCCCTTGATATGAGAAAGACAGAACAAAACAGGGCATATTAATGTAATGGAATATTATTTCTACTTAAGAAATGATGGGGGCAGCTAGGTGGTGCAGTGGATAGGGCACCGGCTCTGGAGTCAGGAGGACCTGAGTTCAAATCCAGCCTCGGACACATAATGCTTACTAGCTGTGTAACCCTAGGCAAGTCACTTAACCCCATTGCCTAGCCAAAAAAAAAAAAGAAAAAGAAGAAGGAATTATGGATACAGAAAGTTCAGAAAAACTTAGGAATATATGCATCAACTGATAAAGTTACCAAAATCAGAGCAATTTGCATTATGACCACAATAATGGAAAGCAACACAATATTGAAAGACATCAAAATTCTGATCAATTCAGTCACTCATCGCAACTCAATAGGATTGTCAATGAAGCATACTTCCCAATTCTTATCCAAGGGGTAGTAAACTATAGATGTGGAACTGAGCATACATTATCGTACCTGGTCATTATGTCGATTTGTTTTACTTAATTGTACATTGTTTCTGAAGAGGTTTCCATGGGTGATGCAGGAGGACAGTCACTAGGAAGTAACAGCAGCATTTTTTAAAAATCAATAAAACTTTTATTTTTTTAGTGTGGACTGTCAACTTCCCCCAGATGGCAATCCTCTGAAAGGTCAAGAGGGCTTTCCAGGCTAGAGCTGCAGATTTATTTGGCAGTGTTTAGAGTGTCTCTAAGGAACTAATGGAGAATGTAGTCTGTAAAATGGGCTAAAAACATCTTAATTCCCTTGCTTAGATAACAGATAAACCACCATGACTGCCCTTTTATTGCTATCCTCTGATCCCTATAAAAATAAAAATTATAAAAATTATGTAACTCATTTTTAAAGTAATAAAAAGAATAGTAATAAAAAATTTTCTATGAGCTAAGCAAGACCCTGCATTCAGCCTAAAAAAAAAAAAGGTGAAAACCACAGGACTATTGTGTGTAGTTGTTGCCTGTGAATTTTATTTGAAAATCAAAGAAGGTGGAATTCATGCAGGGGTGAAGCTTCAAGGAAGATTTGGTTATAATTTGAGCACTTTAGATGTAAGCAGTGAAGAGGTAGCCCTGAGCCTCAAATGGAATGTTTCAGCCTAGGGTACAAGTAGAGAAAAGGAAGAAAAGAAGGAAAAAGTATTTATTCAATGCTTACTATATGCCAGGCACTGTGCTAAATATTTTACAAATATTAACTCACTTGAGCCTCACAACTACTCCTGGAGATGGGTGCTATTATCCCATTTTGCAGTTGAGGAAACAGGCAGATGGATTAAGTGACTTGCCCAGGGTCATTAGTGTCTGAGGCTGGATTTTAAATCAGGTCTTTCTGACTCCAGGTCCAATCTCTTTAAATACTTGATCAGGGAGGGTTAAACATAACCAAGGTCAGCAGAAAACTGTAGGTGTCCTAGTCTCCAACACAAGCTCCCCCATGAACTGAAGGCTGTAACCATTACAACAAAAGCAGTTAGGTTGATTGGCTATGGAAATTGTCTTGACTGAATCATCAAACAACTTCTGGAAATAAAAAATTAAAGCCTGGAAACCAAGGGGGGAAATATTAATCATTTAGGAAGACAGACAGCAAGACTTCATCTAATATGAGTGATGGCTCATTCTTATGATTCAACAAATATATGTATATCAATGTGTGGAGAGATACAATAATATGTCATTTATTTAATCCAAATAACCATATCTCAAATGTCCTTTCATATGTGCAGTGACTGCCAAAAAAAAACTTTCTTTAATTATAAATTTGAAACTTTTAACCAAGTTGATGAAAAAACCTGGATACTACAGTAAATGCATGGCCATTTTTTTAAAATATCATTCTGAAAAAACTAAAACTTCTTCTAAGTCAAGTATACTAAGTATACTTTTCTGTATACAATAGTATAAAACCAGCTTGTAAGGGGCAGGACTTATTTTTGCTTTACAAGCCAATGCTTTTAACGAAAACATTCTACATCATCCACTGGCTATTCCTGATGCCTGGAATTCTCTCTGCCTCCTGGCATTCCTGAGTTCCTCTGCTACCTTTTCTGATCTCCCTTAAAGCTAGAGAGCCTTCTCTCTGTTGATGATTTCCAGTTTATCCTAAGATAGATAGATAGATAGGTAGATAGATAGATAGATAGATAGATAGATAGATAGATAGATAGATAATAGATAGATAGATAGATGATATGGATAGATGGATGATAGATTGGCATATAGATAGATAGATGATAGATATTGATCCATCATCTATCTACATCTATATAATATAGATAATGCAAATGACCATGTACAAACCATATTGAGAGAGAGACAGAGGCAGAGACAGAGACAGAGAGAGTTTTTCATGGCCATTTGCATGTTGTTTCTCCCATTAGATTGTGAGCTTCTGGAGAGCCACTGATTGTCTTTTGCCTTTCTTCCCTAGTCCCTGACATGTATATTAATATACCTAATAAATGTACGTTGACTCACTAAATATTACATATTCTCATTATCTCTATAATCCAAGATTTTTAACATTTAAATAAGGTTATTTATTGGATATTTTGTGGTTTCTCTTCAAAAAATATTTTAAGTTCTCCCCGTTTGAAGGAGGAGTACAAATTGGACTATTTTCCTTTCAAGTCCTCTGTTAAGATTCTTACACTTTTCCGTTGATGATTATTTAGTATGCACCTTGGTGGAGAAGATAGAGTGCTGATATTAGAGTTATGAAAGTCTTAATTTAGAGTCTGCCTTAGATCTTTACTAGCTGTATGACCTTGGGCAGGTCACTTTCATTTCTCCTAGCTTCAATTTCCTCGTCTGTAAAATGGGGATAATAATAACACCTACCATTTTTAGTTATTGTGAGGATCAAATGAAATAATATATATAAAGGTCTTTGCATGCTTTAAATCTCCATATAAATGTTAGCTATTATTATGCATCCTGGAGCTAAAATTGTTAACCCTGAACTCTCTGCTTCCCACTTTAACTCAAATAATCTTTAAAAAAAAAAACCTCAATTCCTTTTGCCCAATACCCTAAAAAAAAGTTCTCCTTTCTCCCTAACCCTCCTTTTCCCCAAGTCATTTTTAATTCAAAAATAACAGTTCTGCTAAGACTCCTGCATTGTTTCAATAATAACAATACTATATTGATTAGATAGTGCTTTAAAAGGCACCCTTTCAAAAGCCTTCTGGTGGTCCATGAGGCTAAATTGAATCTTGAAGGAAGAGAACCCATAAGGCTCAGGTTTCCTTTTCTGACATCAAAGCATTTGATTATGTCAGGGATTTGGATGATGCAAACTTTCATTTCTGAAAGCCTTCCTATGATAGAAAGGCTCCAAAGATAGTGTCGGCTGTCTGAGGACTAGCTTGGCTAAGTAGGTCATCCATTAGAAATGAATTCTTTAGACATGACAACCTATGAAAGGAAAATATGAAATGACCTGCAACCCTAAGCTGCCCCTTACAGTTCTGCTGAAGCAAAGGAACAGAAAACAGAGCAAAGAGGACTAAGACTCACATAGTGTTTAGACCATCTTAACATATTCATTTTTCTACTGTTATTTTCCAGTTATCAGAGTTCTATTATTGGAGGAATTGAATCTTAAAGATATTGAGATTCTAGTTATAGATGAAATCACAAGAGAAAAAGAAGTCACATCTGAATGAAAGGATGGCTTACAGGTTCACCTTGGAGAGAGGAATATAAAGGAGTAGGTAGCATGGGTTTCATAATGCACCTAAAGGGGCAGCTAGGTGACACAGTGCATTAGCCCTGGAGTCAGGAGCACAAAAAAAAAATGCACCTATAGCTAGCTTATAGGAAACATTTTTTCATAGGATAACTCATCTCACCTTGTGCAGTCTTCATAATGAATGCTTATACACCACCATGTGTTGCAGAGGATGAAATGATGGAAAAATTCTATGAGGAACTTGTCAAGACCCTCCAAACCAATGTTCAGTTAGTTAACATGCGTAAAGAGATTTGTAAAGTGCTATATAAATGCCAGCTATTGTGATTATTACCATGTAGATCAATACTCTGGGACATCAATGAAAAAGTGGGCACAGAGGAGGATGGTAAAAAAAAAGTGGGAAAATATGGCTCAAGATTAAGAAATGAAAGAAGCCAAAAATGTGTACTCTATTCAGAAGATTCATTCCTGAACATCATTAATATTTTCTTCAAGACAGGTACATGATGGACACAGTGAACCCTGCACTTAATATTTTGTTGAGTATTTTTAAATATTTTCTTAGATAAATCAAAATATAATCTTCATGGCTCTCTTTCAACAAGGATTTTCTCATCAATATATTGAAGCCATGAGAGATGTGGTCATGGTGGTAACTTTGTTCAGTGACTTTTTGATTGTCAGTGTCCAATGAGGCATGAAATGGGGAGAAATGTCCACCAAAGGCAGTTTTACAGTTTTGGAAGGTGTGTTGCAGAGTCCGAATAAAAATAATTCCTTGTAGATGGCATATTCGTTGAGATGCTACTATCTGTGGAGGACACTGTCCTAATTGTAGCAGGCCCCAGAATACTTCAGGACTGTGAAATCCCAGATCTCTCAAAAGAAATTACCTCAGTAATCCAAAAAGGAAAAAAAATTAGTGAAATCTGCCTCCTATTGAATCAACCAATAAGCACTTATTACAGGCTCACTATGTGCCAGAGAGTGCACTAAACATTTGGGAAAAAATGAAGCTGCCTCCCTTCAAAGTCTTTCCATTCTTTTTGGAGAGACCAAATATACATATATAAATGTATACAAAAATATACAAAATAATTAGAATATAATTGGAAGAGGGAACTTCAGAGGGGGAACCTGGAAAGTTTTCATGTAGAAGTTGATATAAGCTGAGTTTTGAAGTAAAGCATGGATTATAAGAAATGGAGGTAAGGAGTATATTTTGTACATAGGGGCATAGGAGCAAGAAGAGAAGAGACAGCCAGTACAAATCTTGAAACTGAGAAATGGATTATAGTATGTGAGGAATTAAGTTGGATGAGCAGGCTGTTAACCTGATCCATAACTACTTTTATCCTGCCAAAGAAGGAAGGAACAAAAGAAGGGAGGTAGAAAGAGAGAAGAGAAAGAAGGAAGGGAAGGAGGGAAAGAAGGAAGGAATGAAGGGAAGAAGGAAAGGGAAGAAGGAAGAGTAAGAAGGATGGAGAGAGGGAGAACAGTAGGAAGGAAGGAGGGAAGGGAGAAGGGAGAGAATGAAGGACAGAAGGAAAAAGGGAAAGAAGGGAAGGAAGGAGGGACAGAAATAAGGAAGGGGAAAAAGGAAAGAAACTGAGGCAGAGGTTAAGTGACTTTCCCAGGGTCACACAAAACTAGTTAAATGTCAAAAGTCAGGTTTGCACTCAGATCTTCCTGACTCAAGGCCCAGAACTCTATCTACATCAAACACTTCAGTGATCTTGGGTTGCTCCATGACACAAAACCCCAACTTTTTAATGCCAATATTCTTTCTTCTGGTGATGCCCTATGGCTACAAATCATGAAAAAAATTTCTTTCTTCAAAGACTCTAACTTACAGGTGACACAAAGGCCAATAGAGAAATACACATAAGTATTATTCTATAGTCTACTTCAGAAGAGGCATAAAAGAGATCATCCGGCAAATATACATTTTTTTTAATGAGCAAGTCATGGCGCAAGAGTTGGAAATAATAGGCAAAGAGGTCAAAAGCTTCCCTGGTGCCAGTTTGATATAAAAATACCTAGAGGATTTCCAGAGCACTGGGGAGATCTCTTTGAAGATAGGCACAAGAATCACAGAAGAGTGAATGAGTTTTTATGTACACCACAGGTGGGTATAGCCCATATCAATGAAATCACAGATCTGTTAAAGTATTTCACAGTACTTTTTTCGAAAAGCTCTAGAAGGTTGTTAGTAAAAGTATTATCTCCATTTTGCAGATGAGAAAATTTAGTCTAAAAGAAGTGATCATTTGCCCATAATCACACAGTCAACCAACAAACATTTGTTAAGTGCCTACTATGTGTCAGTCATTGTGATAAGCACTGGGGGGGGCAGTCCCTGCCCTCAAGGAGCTCACAATCTAAGTCTCAGAGCCAGCATACAAATCCAGGGCAGACTCCCAAGACCAGAGCTGTTTTTATAATAGTACCTTACCATTCTGAGAAGAGAGCAACTCAAATGTGATGTTTTCTATTCATGTCATGAAATGAGGCATGGGGAGAATTTGATTAGGAGAATAAGAACGATAAGATGGATGGTTTTCTATATCTTACTTACCTGGATTTTGTCCGTATAAATTCATTATCTTTAGTTATTACTTATTCTCAGAACATCAAGGCAAGTATATTGAAATTAAACTAGAAAAGCATATGCCAAAGGTAAATATAAATCATTCTTAGGTTGGCTGCTATTTAGGGTTATCCAAATCCTCAAGGATTTCATAGACATTTAGACAAGATGAATGAATTGTATTTGCAATCTTGCTGCATAGTACTGGATGTAGGTTTTTATTGTTTATTATTAAAGTCTAGCTCGGTGCCTTGCACATACTAAATGTTTAAAAAATGATTATTGAATTTCATTTTGAATATCTAAAAGGGATGTGCATAACTTGGTAAATTTAAGTTATACTTTAGGTGTGTCATCAAGTACATTCTGGTTTTTGACTTATATTTCTATTCCTACTCTCCTTCCTATGGGAAGAAGAGATGTATTTACTCTCGTGTTCTCCATGACCTGCTATCTACACCAACTGTGGTTATTTGTTTCGTTGCACAATGTTATTTTTCCTTGACCAAATATCTGATATGTAGCCAGGGCAATTTTGATCTTTTTTTTTTAAAAAAAAGCAGAGTTAAAAACAACAATAACAGAAAAATCTCCATCCATCCATCTGGTCTTGCTCAATTCCCTATTCTTGATTCTTTTTTTCTAATATTCTAATTCCTGAAGCCTTAATGCTGTCTACCAAACTTCCATTTGAACTTTAGTTCCTGAATCTCACCTTCCTCTTCTGCTGTGATTAAATTCATGATCCCCTGGTATTTTTCCCTAGACCAATCCAATGTCTGATTGCTTCTTGCCCTTCCTTTTCCCTTCAAGGAAATCTAAATTGTCAAGGGAATTGAACAGTAGCCAGACTCCAGTAGTGATTGAAGCCCAGTGTTTGTTTATTGAATGCAGAATGCTGGTCATTCCTTATTTATATGATTCTTTCTACACCCTCAGAAGTATTGGAAATAACTAAAAACAGAGAATTCAAATTGGGGCCAAGTTATATCTTTCGTTATCTTTATCAAAAGCGAGAATTTTAGTTGTCAACAATTGATGATCAAGTAAGGCTCTGGCTGGACCCTTCTTTAGTGGAAGACTCAATTGTAATTAGCACATTCATCATTTACATATAAAGAATTCTACTAAAGTGCCCCAAATATGTGTCCTCTTAAATTAGACATTTTTCTAACAATTTCATGTGTGTAATGGATTGCCTTAGCAAAACTCATCTTCCAAGATACTATAAGTATAAACTTCAACAAAATCAATAAATGTATCATGAGTCCTATGCTAGCAGTCATAATTAATGAGGTTTTATTGTATATATGTTCTTGAAGCCTGTAAGATCTTGCTGTTATGACTATAACAAATATAATGAAAGGGTGAAGAGATTTTCAAATGTGAAGTTTCAACCATCTGCACAATTTGAACTCTATAGAAGTTAGCTCAATAATAAGTCTTGGGCATATACAATCATAGGCTATTAGAGCTAGAAGTGACCTTAGAAATCATCCAATTCAACCACATCGTTTTGCAGAGGCAGAAATGGGATCATAGGTCAAAGTCATAAAGCTAGAAAGTAATGCAAATAGGACTATGGCCCAGTCCTCAAGAAGTGGTGGGTTCTTTACCTGAATCTGAACACAGAATCTGAACAATTACTTGGATAAGTGATAGTGAAAAAGTAAAATTGGATAGAAAAAGGTAAAAAAGGACATAGGAGAGGATAAGGGAGAGATCTTAGAGGGGTGGAAAAAATAAAGATTAGGAGGGTAAGAGGAGAGGGTAAGGTAATAGGGATGAGGTTAAAAGAGAGCCTGAGGACAATAGTGAGTAAAAATAGGATAGAGGGAAATTCACAAATAGTAATTATAACTTTGATTATATTTAGTAATTATATGTATATATAATAGTAATTATAACTCACCCATAAAATATGAAATGGATGGCAAAATGGATTAAACATTAGAATCCAATAATATGTTGTTTACAAGAAACACATCTAAGAATGAGAGCTACACACAGAATTAAAATGAAAGGTTAGAGTAGAATTGATTGTGCTTCAGATGACGCAAAAAAAAAGTCTGGGGTAGTAATCATGATCTCAGACAAACTTAAGGCTAAAATAGATTCAATTAAAAATAGGACAACTACATTTTGATAAAAGGTACCTTAAACAATGAAACAAAGCAAATTGAACCTATATGCACCAAATACTATAGCATCTAAATTTTTAAAAGTTAAATGGATTACACATGGAGTTAGTTAGTAACACTATAATAGTAAGGGACTTTAATTTTCCCATCTAAGAACTAGATAAATCTAACCAGAAAAATAAATTAGAAAGTCAAGGAAGTGAATAGAATTTTAGATAAGCTAAATATGATAGCTGGAGAGAACTAAATGAGAATGGAAAGAAATGTATCTTTTTTCTCAGTTGCTCATGGTACCTTTACAAAGATTGATCATATACTAGGTCATAAAAATTTTATAGTTAAAAGCAAAAAAAAAACCAGAAATATTGAAACTATCCTTTTCAGATCACAGTGCAATAAAAATTATATTTAGTAAAGTACCACAGAAACATAGATTACAAACTAATTGGAGATTTAACAATCTAATCCTAAAGAATGAGTTGATTAAACAACAAATAAAAACAATTATCAAATCCATTGAAGAGAATGACAATGATGGACATGACAAAACCTATAGGATACAGCAAAAGCAGTAATCAGAGGAAAATTTATATCTCTAAATAATTACATCAAAATAGAGAAAGAGAAGACCAATGAATTAGGTATGCAATTAAAACAACTTTTAAAAAAATAAACTAAAAATCCCCAATTAAATACTAAATTGGAAATCCTAAAAATTAAAGGTGAGATTAATGAAATTGAGTGTAAAAAAACCAATTGAATTAATAAATAAAACTAGGAATTGGTTTTATGAAAAAAAAACAAAAAAATAGATAAAACATTGGTTAATTTGGTGAGAGAAAGAGAGAGAGAGAAACCAAATCACCAGTACTAAAAGTGAAAAAGGTGAATATACCACTAACAAAGATGAAACTAAAGCAATTACAGTTATTTTGTCCAATTATATGCCAATAAATATGCAAATAAAATGGAAGAATATTTACAAAAATATAAATTGCCTAGATTAGCAGAAGAAGAAAGAGCATACCTAAATAGATCTATTTTAAGAAAAGAAATTGAACAGGCCATAATTGAGCTTCCTAAGAAAAAAGTACCAGGACCACATGAGTGTACAAGTGAATTCTATCAACATTTAAAGATCAACTAATTCTACCATTAAATAAATTATTTGGAATAATAGGCAAAGAAGGGATCCTACAAAACTCCTTTTATGAAATAAATATGATACTGATACCTGAATCAGGAAGAGTAAAAACAGAGAAGGAAAATTATAGGCCAATTTCACTAATGAATATGGATGCAAAAATCCTAAATAAACTACTAGCTTAAAGGTTACAACAATATATTGTAAAGATTATACATTATGACCAAGTAGGATTTATGCCAGGAATGCAAGGATGGTTTAACATAAGGAAAACTATTAACGTAATTGATTATATGAATAACAAAAGTTTAAAAATCATATTATATGAATAAGAAAAAAACTTTTGATAAACTCATTTTTATTAAAAACACTTGAAAGTATAGGTATAAATGGTTTTTCCCTTAAATTTATAAAAAGCATATTTACCTAAAACCATCAGCAAACATTCTTTGGAATGGGGATAAGCTAGAAGCCTTCCCAATAAGATCAAATGTGAAAACAAGGATGCCTACTGTCATCAGTATTATTCAATATTGTATTGGAAATCCTAGTTATGCAATAAGAGAAGAAAAAAATAGAAGGAATCAGAATAGGGAATGAAGTAACAAAACTATCTCTTTTATAGAAAATATAACGATATGCTTAGAAAATCCCAAAGACTCAACCAAAAAGTTGGCTGAAACAATAATTTTAGCAAAGTAGCAAGATATAAAGTAAATCCACATAAATCATCAGCATTTCTTATGTATCACAAACAAAAACTCTGCAAGAAGAGACAGTAAGAGATATCCCAGTTAAAATAACTCTAGGCAATATAAAATACCTGGGAATACACCTGCCAAAACAAACCCAGGAACATTATGAGCAAAATTATTTTTTAAAAACTTTTTATTCAAATAAAATCAGATTTAAATAATTGGAGAAATATTAATTGTTCATGGGTAGGCAGGGCCAATATAATAAAAATGACAATTTTGCCTAAACTAATTTATATATTCAATGTGATCCCAATTAAATTACCAAGACATATTTTGCCGAATTAGAAAAAATAATAACAAAATTCATTTGGAAGAACAAAAAATCAAGACTATCAAAGAAACTAATGGGAAAAAATGTAAAAGAAGGAGGTTTAGCAGTACCAGATCTTAAACTATATTATAAGACAATGATTATCAAACCATATGGTACTGGCTAAGAAATAGAAAGGTAGATCAGTGGAACAGAGAAGACATACAATTTGTAGCAGCAAATAAATACAGTAACCTTGTATTTGACAAGTGTAGAGAATTAAGTTTTATGGATAAGAATTCATTATTTGGCAAAAATTGTTGGGAAGGCTGGAGAGCAGTCTGGCAGAAATGGGGCATAGACCGGCATCTTACACCATTTACCAAGATAAGGTTAAAATAGAATTATGACCTAGACATAAAGAGTGATATCATAAGAAAATTTGACACACATAGAACATACTACCTATCAGACTTATGAGTAGATAAACAATTTTATGAAAAAAAGAGATAAAAAGAGCAGTGTGAGGTATAAAATGGATAATTTCATTTACACAAAATTAAAAAGGGCTTGTACAAATAAAACAAAATTAGTCAAGATCAGTAGGAAAGCAGAAAATTGGGGGAGAGAGGGATTATTTTAATAGACAAGTACTCAGATAAAGGTCTCATATCTCAAATACATAATGAACTTTATCAAATCTATAATATGAGCCATTCCTCAATTAATAAATAGCCAAAGAATGTAACAGGTGGTTTTCCATGAAGAAATCAGAACAATTTATAGTCATATGGAAAAAGTGCTCTAAATCATTATTCATTAGAGAAATTAAATTAAAACAACCTTGAAATATCATTTTACACCTATCAGACTGGGTAAAATGATTGAAGGGGGAAATGACAAATGTTGGAGAGGATATGGAAAAATTGAGAAACTAATTCACTGTTGGTGGAACTGTGAACTGATCCAACTATTCTGGAGAACAATCTGGAATTATGCCAAAGAGTTATTAAACTGCCTGTACCCTTTGACCCAGCAATACCACTACTAAATCTATTTCCAGGGATGGTTAGGGAAAAAGGAAAAGAATCTATATGTTCTAAAATATTTATAGCTGCTTAGCAGCTCTCTTTGTGGTGGCAAAGAACTGGAAATTGTGGGGATGCCCATCAATTGGGAAATGACTGAACAAGTTGTGATATATAATCATGTTGGAATACTACTATGCTATAGGAAATGATGAGCTAGTTGATTTTAGAAAAACATGGGTAGACTTACATGAAATAATAAAGAATAAAATGAGCAGAGCTGAGAGAAAAACGTATACAGTAACAGGAATATTGTTTTAAGGACAACTTTGAGTGACTAAGTCATTTTGACTATTATAAATACCAAAATTAACTACAAAAGACCTATGAAAGAAGATGCTATCTGCATCCAGAGAAAGAACTGATAAATAAAAGTGTGTGTAGAATGATTTTGCATATGTATGTGTATATGTATGTATATATGCATACACACATATTTGTGTCTAATCTCTAGGGAGGTGGGTAGGGAGGAAGGAAGGAAAAAAGGGGGGCAAAGTAAGTTACACAATAACTTTGTTATATATTTAAAGGAATAGCAAGTTGTACATAATAGATTTGCAGTTTCATGTGCAGTCATCTTTTTTTTGATTATGCTATGTTATTGGGGGGGGAGGTTATAATGAGGATCTCTTTCAGCTAAATGGCCACTGAGGGCCTTTCCAACTTCCAAACTCTTATTTGGCATTTGCCAAATCATATCACATTGTCTGTGTTTGAAAGCAAGAAAGCAAGAAGCTCTAGACATGTTATATATTTGGAGAACTGCAAAATAAGCAAAACCTGCTGAAGCATGTTATGAGCCTAGTTCCTGAGTCTGTTCCTCTTCTCTACCAACATGGGAATAAATGGATCATCAGGTGGCTAAGTTATGTACCAGCACCAGGTGCCTTGGTGAAATAAGCAGGTGAAAATTCTCTTTCTCCCTCTTTGCCTCCTTGTCTTTTCCATCTTGGCCTCCATTCCCTCCTCTTCTAAACACCCCCATGCTCTGTCATCTGCTGTGAAAGGAGACATGGTCCAGGATGAAGACAGCAGCCATAAATAGACAGATTCTGCCATCTTCACTATGACCTAATCTTCTTCCCCTCTCAGAGGGCACTGTTACACTCATTTTGAAACTAGCATAACAGAAATGCCTTCCTGGAAGCTAGCAGTCGGGTTGGCAGCAGCTAGAAGAGAGAATAGCAAATGGCAAACAGGGAGAAACTCCTTTCCCTTCAAGTCAAAGAAAATACATTGCCTTTGTCTATCTGGTTTCCATAGTGAGGATCAAAATTCTATGAGTTTCTTATTGAATTTTCATACAGCTCAATTGTCACTGGTCACTCTGATCTCTGTTTGAGATTTACTTTCCAGTGCACCTTGCTCCGGGACTCTTTTTGTGTGGATCTTAAAAGAGGTCAACTTGACACGTCTGTATCACTTTACATCTATTCAGTCATTAGATGGTGCTCATGAAATAGTAGGCGGATAAGGAGTGGATGGCATCTGATCCTTAAATATCATTCACAACTACAACTGCTTTTCCAGGCAGAGTATTAACTGTATAGGGGGTCTGGTTTTGCCCAAAGCATTCCTTCAAGTTGGAATTCCAAAGCTAACATAATAGTGTCTATATCATGGATTTGTGTCATCGATTATGTGTAGAATATTGCATGTTTTTGTTTTGGAGCTCCTTCTACCAATACGAATTGGTACCTTTTCTGCAACTTCGGAGTTTTTAAAAGTTACCTAGGGCCCTGATAGGTGACATGGTTTCCCTGGGGAAACAACAGGTAGTGCAATGGGTAGAGTGTTGGGCCCGGAGTCAGGAAGACCCAAGTTTAAATCCAACCTCAGACACTTATTAGTGGTATGACCTACCCTCTGTTTGTCTGAGTTTCCCCAACTGTAAATGGCTGTAAATAATTGATTTGATAATAACAACACCCACCTCCTAGAGTTGTTGTAAAGATCAAATGAGAGCATATTTGTAAAGTGCTTAGCACAGTGCCTGGCACATAGTTGTTGCTGAGCTGTTTCAGCAGTGGCTGACCCTTCATGACCCCTTTTGGGGTTTTCTTGGCAAAGATACTATAGTGTTTTGCCATTTCCTTCTCCAGTCCATTTTACAAAAGAAGAACTGAAGCAAACAGGGTTAAGTGACCTGCCAAGGGTCACAACATTAGTAAGTGCCTGAGACCAGATTTGAACTCAGGAAGACTCATCTTCCTGATTCCAAGCCCAGTGTTCTATCCACTGTGCCACCTAGTGCCCCTGGCACATAGTAGGCACTATATAAATGCTTATTCCCTTCCCCTTCCTCCCATGGTCACACATCCAGTATGTGTCAAAATCCAGACTTGAACCTAGATTTCCTGACTATGAAACTAGCTCTCTCTCCAATATGTCATGATGCTTAAAACAGAATGCTTTAGAAATCAGAATTCTATTAATTTACATGTTTGTATCTGTCATTTATTCAAAAAATGCTTATTAAGGCAAAATGCATGAAGAGAACCGTGTTAATTCCTGGGAAAGATACAAAGTTTAGGCAAGGCATTTTTCATTTCCTTACAGAGTTTTCAGGCTAGCATGTACATATGACCATAGAATCTCATGTCTGGAACGTAGTAGGCACTTAATAAATGTTTCGTGATTAATTGACAGATTTAGAGCTGGCAGGGACCTGAAAGATCATCCATTCCAACCCCCTAATATTCTAGATAAGGAAACTGAAACCCAGAGAGGTTAGATGACTTGCCTATAGTCACGAAGGTGGCAAATAACAGAGCTACTCTAATGCGAACTAATATGTGTTAAGTACATAAGAGAGGCATAAAGTGCTATGACAATCATTGGGGGAAAGCCATTCCCAACTGGGACATCAAAAAAGATTATATGGAAGAAGAGGTAGCATTTGAGATCTGTAAGACTACCTGTAGACAAGGAAACATTTCACATATCAATATCTTAATTGAGCCTCACACCAACCCTGGGAGAGAAAAAGAACAAAGATTGTTAATCTGAATTTTGCAGATAAAGAAACTGAGACCCACAGAGTCTTAATAACTGACTCAAACTCACACAATCTATGAGTAATAAAACTTAAACCTTAGTGTTCTGACCTCAAATCTAATACTTAATCCACAAAGGCACAATAATCAGTACCCATTACCTGTATGTTAAAATATTAGTAATGTGTTTTTCTAAACCAAAGGTTGTACTATCTCCATAGAAGCTTCAATGAAAGAATTAATTCTACAACCAAATAAAAGAGGAGGAGTGAACAAGCTTCCTTTTCTGAGTCTCTCCCATACCACATGATTTCCCCAAACCAAGCCTAGTAAGTGCCATTTACATTGTTGATAGATGCCATCAGCACTTACTGGGTATTTGGTGCTTGTGAGTAATTCGTGACATGCACAGAAGTGGAATATTAATTAAGATACGTCTATGATGAGAACAACAATGTTTGGTGGCTACATGGCAAAAATAGCAGAAACAGGGTAAGGACTAGACCTATAATTTCATTAGGATAGAGAACTCCTTGATAAAGAATCTCCTTCCTCCTAGGCATATTGGTACCTTTGCTGCAATTTATAATCTTTGAGATTTGCCGAGATTTGCCAAGAGGTTAAGGGCCTGTCTCAGGGGCTCTTGGTCATTATATGTCAAATGTGAAATTTGAGCCTAGCCTTGCGCTTCTAAGCCCAGTTCTCTACCTGCCATTATGTTGAAGTATATGCGGTGCTCAGGCAGAACTTGGACCTCTGGTATGAAGGTTTGCTGAGCCCTTTTCAGGGCTGCTCATCCACCTTTGGTGTCCACCTGTCACTCAAATCACTCTGGTCACTGTTTGGGCCCTGATTGGCTCAGAATGAATGTAAATTATAATTGTTTCTGTTTGAGCCAGAAACCCTGAGTGTCCTCCCCTTCCAGATCTATTTTTTTTAAAGAGGCCATTCTTTGCCTCATTTTTTATTAAGCCTTAATCACTGAATGAGTGTTGCCTCAGTCAAACTGAGACCTGTTAAAGACCTTAGCTTGAAAAGGGCAAGGTCCCCCATTGCATCCTGGGCCATCTCCAGTTGTTGGCCACTGGATCCGGACAGCTCAGGAGGAGAAAATGAACCTGGTGGCTTTGCACAGCCCTCCCTCACTTAAATCCAATTCACTTGCATGTCATGGCATCACCTCTCTGATGTCATGGTCCTCTGTGAGAACAATGGACAAACAGCAGCAACCCCCGTGGCTCCAAGAAGCGTTAGTAGCTGCCCCCTGGTAAAACTGTCTCAGCAGACAGGCAAAACCAAGTTGAAGGTAACTGACAAGCCTCAAATCCATTGGTGAGGTAGGGGAATGTCTACCCCAAGCATGTGAAGACTTCCCCGGGTCAAAGGGGCAGATGAGAACAACTTCCAGCAGCCACACAGGCCACTGAAGCAATTGTTATGGAGCGCTTATTTAAATGCAAAAGAGGTATTGATTTTAAACATATCCTATTGAAATTAAATAAATGGCAATCCAGAATCTCATCCAATTAGTCTGAGATTGTGTTATAAATAAAAATTCTTGGGGCAGCTAGGTGGCACAGTGGATAGAGCACCAGCCCTGAAGTCAGGAGGACCTGAGTTCAAATCCAGCCTCAAGCACATAACACTCACTAGCTGTGTGACTCTGGGCAAGTCCCTCAACCCCAATTTCCTCATATTAAAAATAAATAAATAAATAGATAGATAAGTAAGTAAATAAATAAATAAATAAATGATGAATAAGTGATAATTCCTAATCTGTTTGTGGAGGCAGCTAGGGGGCTCAGTGGATAGAACACTGGGCCTGGAATCTAGAAGATCTGAATTCAAATGTGCTCAGACCCTTACTGGCTGTGTGACCCTGGGCAAGTCACTTAACCCTGTTTGCCTTAATCCACTGGAGAAATAAATGGCAAACCATTCCAGTATCTTTGCCAAGAAAAAATCTCCTGGTCAGTATGGTCCACAACATGGACAGAACAACAACAACAACCCATTTTATTTACTAGTATAGTGGTTTATTACATGGCTAGTGTCATATGATTTGGATAGTTTAAAGAGAGATAAATGCAGAGAATCCAAAATTTCCAGAGAGATGACAACTGAAATGTATTTTTGAGGTTTGCATGTTTAATGAAATTTAATCTATGTTGGGGTTAACAGTTTGGAACCACCACTCTCTTTTTTGTGTATGTGACCTATCTGTTTTGAAGGGCAAACGATATCAGATTCTTTCTACATTTAAGAGTCATTTTCAACATAAAGAGGAATCATGGCAGAGTAAATAGAGCCAGCATTGGAGTTAGGAAACTGGGGTTCAAGCCCCACCTCTGTCAATAGTGGCTGCATGACATAGGGCAAGTCCTAGGCAACTCTATAAGACAGAAGTGGTGAAAAGAAGGTGCTGATATGCACTGGTAGAATGAGTTTCCTCATCAAGGAGTTCCCTATACTAATAGAATCACACTTTGAACTGATGGATTATGCATTCTATTAATATAGTCTACTCCAAATTTTCCTTATTGAATTTAAGTCTCTTCTGTTCACACTGCTCAAAACTACGTAGATTGAGTCTCAACATTGGGGTGGGTGTGTGTGTGTGTGTGTGTGTGTGTGTGTGTGTGTGTGGTGTCTGTAAAGCAAGTTTGCCTATCTGTTAAAGCTTAAAATAGGATCACACTCATTTAGTGATTTTCATTTGACCATTTAATCTCATGCTGCTTCTACACACACCCCCATTCTGTTTTAATTTAAGAGTACTGAATATTTTGTAGCATTTCAGATGTGAAAGCATTTGAGGTCCAGTACCAGGTTCTCAAACCCAAGGAAGAGGATATAATATTAAATCCACCAATCAGGGCCTCACAGGTCTAAAACATGCCATCCCTACATTCCTCTTGCATAGTCTGGAAAGGTGAAAGCAAAGAGGTTGTTGTACTTTTACTCATCTCTTCTCTGGAGTAAAATTTCAGCAACCTTGGATTTTGTCTTATCTATCTCTTTACATGCCTTTATACCACGAAGCCTGATCAAACAGTATGATCAGCAGTTTTATATTCCTACTAAGTGCAAGAAACTGTACTAGGCATTGGAGATTAAAAGAAAAAATAACCAGGCCCTGCCCTTTAGGAGCTTACATTCTATCTTGGAAACAGTCTACACATAAAAGTAGAAATGAAATATATACAAAGTAAACAAGAGTTAATTTCAGGTGGGAAGAGACACAAGTAGCTGATGGAAATCAGGAAAGACCTTATGTAGGAGGTGGTATTTGAACTGACTTTTAAAAAACATAAGAGATTCCAAGAGAGAGAAGTGAGGAGGAAGTACATATAGAACAGCTTGTGCAAAATCACGGAGACAATAGATGGAATATTGTAAGGGGTGGACAAGTAAGCTAGTTTGGCTAGATTTTAAAGTGCATGAAAGGAAGCAGTACTTAATATGTCTAGGGCAGGCCTGCACAACCTGTGGCCCATGAAATATTTTCCTCTACATTTTTCCTCTGCATTTCCTCTACATTTCCTCTACCTTTGGTGGACCACAGGTTGTACAGGCCTGGTCTAGGGGAATGGCCAAATGCCAAACAAGAGTCTGTATTTTGTACTAGGAATAAAGAGTCACTCAAGGGGCTTGAGCAGGAGAATGATGTCATTTTAAAGAACATCAATTTGGCAGCTTCATAGGGAATAAAGGAAACCAATTAGAATGCTGTTATAGTAGTTCAAGTATCAGAACCTGAACTTGGACATCGGCAGTATAAGTAAAGAGAAAAGGCTAGAGAAAGAGATGGCGTGGAGGTAGAATCAACAAAACTCGGCAACTCATTGATTATAAGGGATAAGAGTGAGTATGGAGGATGAGTCTGAGATTATAAAGCTATGGTTGGTGGTATCAATGATATAAATAAGGAGATCAGAGAAAGGTAGATTTTGGGAGAAAAATAATGGGTCCTATTTTGTACTGTTGAGTTTGAGATGCCTACCTGACTCCAGTCAGAAATGTACAATAGGAAGCTACTACTATGGGTCTAGAACAGTACTTCTTAAACTGTGGGTCATGACCCCATATGGGGTCACAAAAAATTTGGCAACAGTAAAAGGTTTCCAAACATGCATCGACCAAAAATTAATTAAAAATCAAACACATCATGAATCTGAGGTGTTTCTGGCAGCACTTGCCTATATTGCATAGCTCAACTTAGCCTTGGTTCTAAACACAAAGCATGCACATTTTGCACTATGCATGCCCTCAGGTCATGCAACACCAACTTGTATGCTGCCAAAATGCAAAAAGGAGTCACGAGTGGAAAAAGTTTAACAAGCTCTGGTCTAGAGCAAGGGTTGGAAGACTACGACCTGCAGGCCGAATCCTATCATCTGGCTGATGTTGTACATACTGAACCTAAGAATGATTTTTACATTTTTAAATAGAGTTTTATTGTATTTAAAAATATAAAAACCACATTTAGGTCACATTTGGTGTTCAGATGGTAGTTTTCCAACCCTCTGGTTTACAGACTAGCTATAGATAGATAGATAGATAGATAGATAGATAGATAGATAGATAGATAGATGGATGGATGGATCTGAGAGTCATCTGCATAGAGATGTTTATTGAATTCATAGAAGCCAATGAGATCACCAACAGAGTACAAAGAAAGGAAAAGAGGACCGAGGACGAAGCCTTGGGATACATCCACAATTATGGGGTTGGGACATGGATAGGATACTGATCCAGCAAAAGAGCTTAAGAAGGAATAGTCAGGCAGGTAGGAGAAGAACCAAGAGTGAATAGTGTCCCAAAAACACAAAGACTGAGTATCCAAAAGGATAGTATCAAATGTTGCAGCAAGGACTGAGAAAATACCATTGCATTTGGCAATTAAGAGGTCACTGGCAACTTTGGAAAGAGGAATTTCAGTTTAATGATTAAGTTGAAAGTCATATTTCAAGGACTGAGAAATACATGGAAAGAAGTGGAGGCAATGAATGTAGATAGTTTCTTCTAGGAATTTATCTGGGAAAGAAAGAAAAATATGGAATGATAGCTAGAAGAGAAAGTAAGGAGTCATACAGGACCTGGCTTTCATTCCTAGCTCTGCCACTTAATATTGTGACACCTTGGGCAAGTCACTTAACCTCTTGGGCCTGGATTCTTCATCTATAACATGAGTAGACTGGACTAGATTAATCACTTAGTACCTACTAAGTTGTGGCTGTTGTTGTCGCTCTCTTTTCTTACTTGTCATCGATTGTGCTCTGAACTGATTGTGCACTGAAGGATACATTGTTATGTGTTCTATTAATATGGTCTACTCCAAAAGTTCATTGTTAAATATATATCTCTGCTCTTCCCACTGCTCAAACCTGCTTGGATTGAGTCCCAACATCAATGTGTGTGTGTGTGTGTGTGTGTGTGTGTGTGTGTGTGTGTGTGTGAAGTATGTGTATGGAGCTTTTCTGAGATCCCTCCAGGCTCTAGTTCTATTTTCCCATGATCCTTTGATGAAACCTTGATGAAGAGAAATAAAGAACACAATAACAGTAGTGTAAACAGATGAGTATAATCAACCATAAAACAAATATACATCATGAGCTTAAGGCTACTGGTTTAGTATATAAATCATGAAGTCCCTCAAGAATTATTAACTTTATGAATATTTTATTTTGGTACCTATGTGGAAAGAATAACCTTTGAGCAATAGCTAAGCAAACCAAGACTAAAATATAAGACAAATTGTAAGTGTTATTTTTCTTTCAAGAGTACTCAGAAAATTGTGATCATAGATCGCGAACTGAAAGAGACCCAAGAGTCTGTATGGTGTTACCTCTCTAACTGAAGCCCAGGGAGGTTAAGTGACTTTTCCCAAGGTCATATGGGTAGTAAATGGCAAAGAAAAAATTTGTACCCAGGGCCTCAGACTTCAAAACCAGTTCTCTTTTCATTACATAATGAGGCAAGCTTGAATCTGAGTCAGATAACTCAAACAAATCTTTGGATATTTGTTAAGTACTATAGAAGTCTACAGAGTCGCCTACACTTTTGTTGTTGTTCAGTCATTGTATTTAACTCTTCATGGCTCCTTTTAGGGTTTTCTTGGCAAAGATATCATAGTGGTTTGCCGTTTCCTTCTCCAACTTATTTTACAGAAGAAGAAACTGAGGCAAATAGCTAAGTGACTTGCCTAGGGTCACCCAGCTTGTAAGTGTCTGAGGCCAGATTTGCACTCAGTTACTCCTGACTCCAGGCTTGGTGCTCTATCCACTGTGACACCTAGCTGCCCACTATTTTGAGCTTAAAAAAAAAAAATCTTGGTTTTGGTGAACACTAACTCCAAACTGTCCCTAGTCTTACTCCTTAATGAATAATGAATCTCTGAAAGCCACTCCTCTGAATGTCACTGTCCCCTTCATATAGCTCATATATCTAGAGCTCAAAGGTCATCTAGTCCAACAACCCAAACCAGGTTAAAATGTAATTGGGAAATGTTTAACAAAATAAATAAAAATAAGATAAAAATAAATAATGTTAATGTGTGGTTTTCTAAGTCAATATGTACTTACTAGCTGTGTGACCCTGGTCAAGTCACTTAAACTCAGTTTCCTTAGCTGTAAAATGGGAGTAATAATAGCATCTACCTCCCAGGGTTGTGATGAGGATCAAATGAAATCATATCCATAAAATTCTTAGCACCGTGGCACACAGTAGGTACTTAATAAGTGTTTGTTTCCTTCCTTCATATTTATAGACACTTCAAGGCTTGCAAAGTCCTTCCCTCAGAACAACACTGCCAGGTATGTTCTGTCAATTGCAGTGGTTTCCAGTGCCTTGGTTCCATCTCTGAAATTCCAGTTGCCAAAACATCTGGCAGAGCCAAAGTAAACTATGCTAGAAAATTGAAGGGACCCACAATCTCTCTTTTCCTCTTGTCCCTTTGCTTCTTCTGTAGTAACAAAAAGTCATGTTATCAAAGGTGACAAACATTCCTCCCATCTCAGGTGACATTAATGGTGAGATCCAAGAGCTAGAAAAAATAGAGCAAGATGCAAAAGAAAGTGTATCTTGTATTCTGTGTGAAGAAGAGAGAAAATGTTCAGTGCTCCCAAAAATGAAAACAGCATCTCGTTCAGCACTAGAAATCATAGAAGTGAAATTGGTTAATTACCGTAACTGTCCTATCACAGAGATTAATACAAAAAAGTACATTCTGGCATAAAAGGCATCTTACTATAAATGTTAGGTTTACTCTTATTCCAATTAGTGTCAACAAAGCTGAACAGATGGGATAGAAAAAAAAAATCATAGGCTGGGCAAACTTTTTACTGATTTTTTTAACTTACATTTATGCCTCATGTAAATAAGTAAAATGTTACAGAATTTTTATTTAATAGCATTGATAAAGGAGAGTACCAATTCATTCATGGAGTCAGGAAGTTCAAATCCAGCTTAAGAAACTCACTAGCTGTGTGACCTTGGGCAAGTCATTTAACCTGTTTGCTTCAGTTTCCTCATCTGTAAAATGGGGATAATAATAGCACCTACCTCCCAGGGTTATTGTGAGGATCAAATGAGATGATACTTGTAAATTCTTAGCACAGTCAGATGGGAGCAATATTTCCAGGTACTTTACAAACCAGTGGCCTTTTTTTTTAATCCAGTGCTATGTTTCATTACTCTCTAGCCCTAACACTTTGTTATTTGTTGTTTAGTCATTTCAGTCATATACGACTCTTTGTGACCCCTTTTGGGGTTTTCTTGTCAAAGACACTGGAGTGGTTTGCCATTTCCTTCTCCAGCCCATTTTATAGCTAAGGAAACTCAGGCAAACAGGGTTAAGTGACTTGCCCAGTGTCTTAGGCTAGATTTGAATTCAGGATGAGTCTTTCTGACTCCAAGCCCAACACTCTATCCACACTGTGCCACCTAGCAGCCATAACCCTAACACTAACCCTCCCATAAGACTATCTGTGTTTTGAAGTCACTGAGTGTGAATGTATATATTGGACTAATTTGGGGAGTTTTAATGGGTTCTTTATGAAATTTCTCTATGTCTTCTTGCTTTGCCATAGATGTGGGCTGCAGTTATCTTCATGGATTTTTTTGTTTGTGTTCTTTATGATAACTGCCACATGAGATGACCAAGTGTCCAGTGACATTATCCTTTAAAAAATATGTTTCTGGTTGCCTTTAAATACATGGTAAATTTATATTCTACCAGCTCCTTTATTTGCTTCTTCAAAGAGAACCCATGAGCCATCCTTCCCATTTAGCTAAAACTTCCTTTTTTCCCTCTAATTCCATTAGATTGCAAGCGCCTTGAGGGTAGATACTTTCTTTTGCCTGTTTTTGTAGCCCCAGAGCTTAGCACAGTGCTTGGCACAGAATAGGCATTTTTTTTATTTCTTATTCAACTGTTTCAGTTATATCTGATTCCTCATGACCCCATCTGGTGTTTTCTTGGCAAAGATACTGGAGTGGTTTGCCATTTCCTTTTCCAGCCTATTTTATAGATGAAGAAACTGAGGCAAATAGGGTTAAGTGGCTTGCCCAGAGTCATATAGCTAGTGTCTGAGGCTGGATTTGAAATCATGAACATGAGCCTTCCTGATTCCAAACCCAGTGCTCTATCTGCTGCACCACCTAGCTGCCCAGAATAGGCACTTAATAAATGTTTACTGAGTTGATGTGATTCCATTTCTGGCAAAAAGCTCAATATTGATAAAATTCAATTCTTTCAGTGATAACTGAGGCAGTGTAGCTAGATTACAAGTCAAAGGACTGGGGTTCAAGTCCCATCCCTGACACCAGGGTGACCTTGGGTAAGTTACTTACCTCTCTAGGCCTCAGTTTCCCCAATTGTAAAATCAGAGAGTTGGCTTTGATGCCTCTGTGGTCCCTTCCAGCTCTAAGTCCATGACTCTATGTTGGTTTTTTGAATATTAAATAAAGATGACATATTCTCAGCACTCTCTGCCCCCTTTTCTGCCACTTTGTTATCACTGAAGAAACAGAGACAGGTACATGGTACCAAGAGTAATTTTGAATGCCCATGGCCAAAGAATGAGACATCTAGTGGCCAGGGGCTGAGCCTCTCTTAGCTGGGCCAAGATGCCCCCACAGATGCAGCTTTCTTCAAGCCATCTCCACTCAGGAGGACCTGCCAAGCTCATGCTTCACTGACATGGCCTTGGAAAAGCCAGTAATAACCACCACACCAACATACAGTTGTGGTGCAGGATTTTGCAGTGACAAGATCTACACATGTTAATGTTTTTCTAAGCAAAAACAGAAAAATGCATGGCATAATGGGACAGAGCACTGAACCTGGAGTCAGGAAAATCTGACTTCAAATCTAGCCTCAGATACTTGCTAGCTATATGACCTTGGGCAAGTCACTTAACCTCTGGCTGCCTCAGTTTCCTCAACTGTAAAATGGAGATGATAATAGCACATACCTCTCAGGGTTGTTGGATCATTGTTGTGACGATCAAATGAGATCATTTGTAAAGCACTTAGAACAGTGCCTGGCACAGAATAGTGCTATAGAAATGCTAGTTATTATTATTATTTTATTATTATTATTATTATTATTATTATTATCATCATCAACATCATCATCATTATATAACTCCATTTCAAATCATAGTATTAGCACAATTATATTTAAATTGTTGGGCATCTTGCTTGGGACAAGTCCAAAAATGATTCACAAGAGAGCCAAAGACCTAAAGATTCAGAGACAAATGAACAGGAAATGTGCACAAAAAGCAAGGATTTGAACCAAATGAAATATTGGTTTGGCTCAGTTCATTTTGCACAATATTTTGATTCAATTTAATTCTAATTCCATTCTTTTAGAAAACAGAGGTTCACTACCATTTTGAACTGATTCACCAAACTTTATTTGAAAAAATAATCTTTGAAGTAATTCAGTAAGAAAAAAATAGTAATATATTCAATTCAAGATAAAAAAAATTAATATGTCTAGGTGGTACTGGGGCAGTTAGGTGGTGCAGTGGATAGAGTGCCATACCTGGAGTCAGGAAGACTCATTTTCCTGAGTTCAAATCTGGTCTGAGATATTTACTAGCTAATCCATGACAAATCATTTAACCCTGTTTGCTCAGTTTCTTCATCTGTAATATGAGCTGGAGAAGGAAATGGCAAACCACTCCAGCATCTTTGCCAAGAAAACCCCTAAAGGGGCTACAAAGAGTAAGACATGACTGAACAACAACACAGGTGGCACTGGGGATGAATACCAGCCTTGGAGTCAGGAAGGCTGAGGTTTGAATCCTCCCTCAGATACTTACTGACTGCTTGACATAGAAAACTCATTTCATTTCTCTCCTCATTTGCCTCCTTGTAAAGTAGGCATAATAATAGCCACCATCCTGTCAGAGTTATGAGGATCAAATGAGAAAGTAGGAGCAAAATGTTTTGTAATGCTTAAAGCCCTAGAGAGAAATTACCTATTATCATTAGTGTGAGCCCAGCTTTGAGTTCATGATTCCTTTACAAGTCCCTGACACAAAGACATACTTTACAACTAAGTCTTGGGAAAAGCACTCAATGACTCTAATTTTCTCTTCCCCGTTGGTGTGGGGTGGCAAGTTTAGAAAACTTCTGCTGAATTGTCACTTAAGGAAGGGGAAGGAAAAAGGAGAAAGAAAATCACACATAAGTTCCTACTGTCTAACTAGAGCCATCCATCACCATCTTGATAAATGTGGCCCTATAGAAAAAAGGGACAGAAAAAAAAAAGGCATTGCCTGAGATTTCCTTCACACATATGCAAAGCTAAAATGCAGGATTTTCAAACTGATCATTATGTGGTGGGCGTGGGGAGGGGGGACAGGGAGAGGGCAGACTGGTTTTCTTGAGACATTTATGAACTACTAAAGAGATGAAAAAAAGGCAGAATAAATTCCTAGTCATTAAATCGCTGGTGACAACTTAGAATTTCAGAGGGCCAGGCATAATGCTAGCCCAGGAAGTACTACTTCATAAGTCAAATCCGTCAGCAGCAACCCCGTACTCCACATCTGTCTCCTTCTCTGAAACTTTCATAGGACCCTCTTTTCCTTCTTGTCCCCCTCCAGGTGTCCAGGACCCTCATACTACTGCTGTTCCTTTTTCTCCCCCCATACTCCCATCCCCCTCTAACCAGCTCTTAAATTCTTCATTTATACGAAAGGTCAAATTAATTTTTGATGAATAAACATTAGTGAACAATGGTAGTTCATAATATCACTTTCTACCTTCTGGATATGGGATTTCTAAGAGGGATAAACATTCAGGGAAAAGGGATGAAAGTGTGATGATGGTAGATTTTCAAGTAGCGGTCAGTTGACTGGAATGAGGAAGGTCCTTGGGGACACTCCTAAAACAAACAAGTGGTTGCCTACTACTTCTACCTGTTAGTCTTGTTCTAGCCAGAAACATTCTTCATTATTGTGAAATTAGAGTGAACTCTCGCTTATTCATGCTAATAAGAAGAGAAGAAAGGCATGGGTGGTACAAGGGAATAGATAACTTAAAAATCATCTTCTATTTTCCTTTGAAATACACTCAGACAAATTTTCACATATACATATTCTCAACCCTGTCTGTGCCTGGCCAGGAGTGGATCATTAAGGGAGTGTAGGTTCCAGATCACTGTGGATAACCCACAAACTGGAAAATCAAGAGTTTATTAAATGATCATAGGTCCCTTATACCTGAAAAAAGTCAAAGCCTATTACAAGCATCTACCTTTCATTAATATTGAAGGTTATAATATCTCTATCATCTCCAATTCTACCTCCAGACCACAAGAATATGAACTGTGTTTTATTTTCCTTTATATTTTCCCAAGAATCTAATGTTTTTCACTCGTCACATGTGGAGTTTTTTAAGATTGCAGCAAAGTTCAGTAACATCTGGCCAAAGGTGCAAAATTGTCAATAGTCCAAGAATGAAGAACTACAGGGAAAGGGGTGGGGGTTTAGGGTGGGGAACATGTCAAGGTAAAGTTCTAACACACTTTAATCCAGAACTTCCCCCATATAGTATACTTAAGATTAGTTACTTAGTTAATATACACTCAGGATCTGCTGGACTTCTTTTTTATTTGGGGTGGTGGGCAAGGTGATGAAGACTACCTAATGATTTCCCACTCATAATTTGTGTCACTAACCTAAAATGGATATTGAAATAAATAGAGAGCATGAGTTTGAGTGTAGGCAGACAGAAGTCTTGGAGGAAGGCCAAATGAAATAATATTTAGGGTCAAGAACATGCTGAGCTATTAATATGGGGAAGTTAAGATGGTCAAGTAAACTCAGGGCAGTACGTTTATAGATATTTGCTTGCTGGAACCCTGAACTGAGAGTCAAGAGTTTGAATTCTGCCACAGACACTTACCAACTGTGTGATCCTGGGCAAATCACTTAACCTCTCTGTCTCAGTTATCTCACCTGGAAAATGGGTGTAATAACAGCATCTACTTTGTAGAGTTCTTGGAGGATCAAATGAAATAACATATTAAAGATCTTTGCAGACCTTAAAACACTATATAATTGTTTATTTTATTATTGTTGTTGTTGTTGTATCTTGTATGTACCTACTGAGGCCAGAGATGTCTTTCTTTGTACCACTAGCACTTCCAATAATGTCTGGTACAGAGTAAACACTTAATAAATGCCTCTGAATGGTTGATTATTACTATTATTATTCAGAGCAAGAAAGACTTGGGTTAAGTTACTGCTTTTGGTAATTATTAGCTCTGTGATTGTGAGCCAATTACTTAACCTCCTCAGAAGCTAGGGCAATTCTCCAAGACATCTCCTATGATACAGATGGCTTTCAGCTTAGATGCTCCACCAATGGAATCACAGATCCTTAAAATATTAATGTATCCAATAAGAAATTAGCAGGGGCAAGTGAATTGATTGCTAATTCCATATCTATCAAAAGTTGATGAGTTGTATGGTATTTTATGCTCATGTTGTGGGTTTCAGTTTTATAACTGTGTTTGGAGAACACTCCCTCTACAGGAAACTAAGAATAAAGACAACGTGATATCATTAGCTGCACATTCTATATAGAAAACTTGAGTGGCACCAGGTAGCAGCAGATACTCAGATGTCCAAGGAAATTTCTGTTAGCAACAGAAGAAATGAGAATAATATGGTACAGATGTTAAAACACATTTCCCTCCTCTTAGTAGTGAGATGTTTAAATATTGTCTTTATTGTCAATTCTAGGTTGCTTTGTCTAAAAGTTTTACTTAATTATTTTTCCTTGCTACAATGGAGAACTCAGTGTCATGAAGAGGGTGGAATAATAATTGGGAAATAACTGTGAAGAAAATAATAATACCAAAGGGCATCAATAATCCCTCCCTCCTTCTGACTGGAAGGCAGAAAGCTGAGAGCTCCTCCCAGAATTTGCATTTAAGGAGGGTGCCCACACCAACTGTTTCTTCATTTCCCCTGAGCTGCACTCCTTTGGACAACTCCATCGTTCCCCTTGTGCATAGTAGGCATTTAACAAATGTTTATTAACTGACGATTTTTTTAAAAGAGGAAGAAATGATCATTAGCAGCATGACTAAGGCTGTTTTGCTAAAAGGCCAAGCACCTCCCAGTCCTTGAGTTAAATACAGTACCATTAGAAATCTCCTTCCACAGAAAGGAAAATAATTTTGTCAATAAGACTATAACTTAAAGAAAAAAGACTATAACTTACCCATGGGTCTAGCTCTCTGAGAACTGCATGTAAGAGACAGAGGCTTCCTAGGGGAACATTCATCTTCTCTACATGTCTCCTCATGGGAGGAGAAAGAAAATTGAACTGAAGATCATTTGCTTTAATCCATTGTCTCCACCAGCCTCATTCCAAATGAGCATTAAATGGGGCAAGGGGAAGACGCAGGGCAGTTGGCAGCAATCTTCAAGAATCTTAAAATCTTTCTTGTGGAAGAGGGATTCGACTTGTTCTTTGTGGCCCCAGAGAGAAAAACAAGGAAATGTGGGTGGAAGTTAGGAAAAGGCCATTTACAAGCACCGATATATGGGGAGGAGAGGAGGGACTTATAATAAGTAAAGCTGACTAGAAGTGGAACGGGCTGTTTTGGAAGGGAGATACAGTCCTCATCATTGTAGGTCTACCAAACAAAAAAAAAAAAGGCTGAATGACCACTTAGCACAACAATCATCACAACAACAGTCTAGTTATAGTAGGGATTCTTTTCTGAAAGTGAGTTGAAATAAAAGCGTGTTGAGATCCCTTCTTACTCTGAAAATATGGGACAGTACAATTCTGTGGAATGGTCCTAGGGTGCTAGTGGGAAAAGAAGCCAAATTACCCTTTTTATGAAAGCTCATTAGTACCCTTAGACTAATCAATTAACAGTTGCCTCTAGTTAGTGGCCTTAAAGAGTTAATGCCTCCAATATTGCTGAAATGTCCTTGTTCCACCAATGGTGGGATATGGTACTGTTGACACATGTTTAATGGAGCTTTTAAAAAGCCATTGTGGCAGGGAGGGGTGGGAAGGAGGGGAAAAAATAAAGTACGAAGTATACGGCATGGAACAAAAGAAACCAATAAGGAAGCAAAGAAAAGCTGGGCAGCTTTGAAAACAATGTGCAGTATTTATTACATATATATATATGTGTGTGTGTGTATGTGTCTTCTTGAAATAGAAATGTTTTGTTTTATGTTGAATCCTCTCTTATGGTCTGCTGTGTACATGGCAATGATTTTTTTTTCTTTTCTCATTGTGTATTTAAGTGTAAAATAAAAAAATTTATAAAACAAATAAGCCATTTGGCTAGGGGTTTTCACATCATACAAATGGTTATCTGTAAAGTCCAAAATACTAGAAAAAAAAGTTTACAAGGTTTTTTGAAGATATCTAAAACTAGATAAGTGATGTCTGTTGTAAATCTGGACAGTTCTACAGCACCACTACCTCAGTCTGTCATTGCACCCTGGAAAGAGGGTGTCAATCTATTTTCCTATGGCTGCCCTTACTATCCCTGTAACTTTCCAGACCAAAATATCCCTCCCTAGACACCACTCTCCCTTCTAGAATATAAGGTCCTTGAGGGCAGGAACTGTTGTCTTTGCTTTTATATTATCCTTAGTACTTATCAAAGTGTTTGGTACACAGTAAGTGCTTAATAAATGTGTTTTTCATTCATTTAGTCCATCATTTGTTTCAGATATTTCCTTTCTTCAGCATCTCACTTCTAAAACTCAGTGATTTTTTTTGTACATTGATCTTCATGTTCTGATTTTAGGAGTCATGAGTAGATTTTATCACCATTTATTTTTATGCTTCCAGAATTTTCCATTTTGGCCATGATCATGCCCACAACCCTCCTGACTGAGATCTTTCTTGAAGATTTACATCTCAGTTTACGTCACAAATCTTTTCCCCATAGGGATTCTATGAGAAGAGATCTTGGCCTAACTGCCCTAGGTTACTGTAAGTACAGAGAAGGGGAAAAAAGGAATGAAAAAAGCTGAAAATTGATTGTGCTGATATTCTGAATGGAACTGTGAGCTCCAATTTGGTGTGACTAATTAGCCACAGCTCTTCAAGAATCGGTGCAAATGTCACAGGGTTTATAATGTCAACATTTCATTTTCACACAAAAAAATTCAACTTGATAGCATAAAACCAGGAAAAACTAAATGGTCACAGAAGCCATCTCACAAATTAGACAAAGGTCACTTAGTGTTTTAATGAACAGTACTGTTAATTAATGAGAAAACAACTAGAACATGGGCTATTTGGCATTGTAGCGTCTTGCAAAAATCAATCAATTTTGACTTAATGCCACTTTAGGAAACACAAGAGTAATACAACTCACCAAGACTAGTTTGAAATCCCTAGAGACATGGAAAAGCTATTTCTAGAGTTTGTTAAATGAGGACTTTTGTATCTTTAATATCCAAAAGATAGGGTTAATGGCTGTATCATTGTTCTAGGAAGCAATAGACTTGAATATCATTCACATCTTTCTCACTGAATCTTGGTTTTATTAATTTCTGTCTTTTTTCCTTACTTCTTAACCAATGACAGGAAATATGTTCCTTATGGTATCTTATAAGAATTAATGAGGAAGCACATTTAGAGGTCTAATGTGGTATAGCACACAGAGCCCTAGAGTCAGTATGAAAAGGCCTCTGTCAAGGCTGCTTACTAGTCGTGTAAATTTCATCCATTCATTCACTTCTAATCCTGTTTTGTCATCTGTAAAATGGTGGTAATGATGTATCTAATGCTCCTCACCTCACAGAGTTGTGAGAATCAAATAGAATAATGTATATTAAACATTTTACTTGCAAAGCAGGATGTACATATTACTGTGGATGATAAGTATATTGTTGGTAGGATTTCAGTATTGATAGAAATGTAAATCACTGGACTTCTGAGAGCTACAGCAGGTGAGTAGCAAAAATGAGTCATAATATACTTTCTTTTCATTGAGCACTTTGCCTAAAGAGACATTGAATCTTATTTCACACGGCCTTTTTCTACCTTCTTGTGAAAAGAGTAAACATTTCTCTACAGGTAGAAACTAGGGAAGGAAGGGGCAGCTAGGTAGCACAATGGATAGAGGACCGAGCCTGGACTCAGGAAGTTGTTGTGGTTATTGGTGTTGTGTTGTTGTTGTTGTTGTTGTTGTTGTTGTCAGTTGTTTTCAGTCATATCCAACTCTCCGTGATACAGTTTGGGATCCCAGCTCTAACACCATGTGACCTTAGGTAAGTTAACAGCTTCTCTGTGCCTCATATCTCCATCTCTAAAGTGGGGAAGATAATAGTAATAATAATACATTTACATAGCACTCTGAAAATTATAAAGTACTCTATCTGTTATTATTACTAATAATATTATTGCCTTAATAATAAATAAACAGGTTTCACTACCAAAGAAAGATTTATAATAATACTTGACAATGAGCAACGAAATGAAGCATTGAATAGTCTCGGATACATAGTGTTTTGGGAACTATGAGCAAGTCCACTTAAACTCTCAGTGCTCTAGGCAAATGTCTAGGCTTTACCATTGTGCCTTTCCCTTCACTTGGGAGCCAATGGTAAAGTTTGCCCCTAGGGTATGCCAGGACATCTCAATATACTGGGCCCATACGCTACCCACGCCTGTAGAGACCACCATGTTTAATAGTTTCAGTAATCAGTGGAAGTAAGCAGCAAAACTGATGTATTGAACATCTAATTGCTAGCGATTTATGGAAGAACAAGGCAAGTCTCTATCAGCCTGTGATCTGTTTCTCTTAAAGGATCTAGACCTGGAAAGGATCTTAGAGATTACCTAACTCAGAGATTCTTAACCTGAGTCTACAGATAGATTTCATGTGGTCTATGAACTTGGATGGGAAAAAAAAATTACATCTTCATTTTCACTGACCACTAACTGAAATTTAGTATTTCCTTAAATTATTTTTATAATATTATTATCATAATGGGCCCATAGGCTTCACTACAATGCCAAAGGGGTCTGTGGCACACACAAACAAAGGTTAAGAGTCCCTGATATATCCTATCCTTGTCCCCTCATGCAGATTAAGAAACTGAAACCCAGAGGGTTAAATGTCTCATACAAGATTATGCAGCAAGTAAGTGGCAGAGAATGAATTTGAATCCAGGTCTTCTGACTCTACATACTGTTCTCTCTTCTATATCACACTTATTTCTGCTAGATAATAGTTAATAGAAAAGTAATGTGAAATATTACTCTCTAGTCTTCATGTGATGAAATTTCTACTGTGAAATCCATAATCTCAAATCTTTAGTCTTAAAAAAAAAGATACAAACAACATGTTTGGTTTTCGGAAGGATTACACTCAGGTTCTCTGTGGCTAAACTACTAACATGCCTCAGGACAGGTTTTACCTTTCTACAATACACAAAGTATCTCCCCTTGCTTATAGGCAAGATTTGAAAAATATGTCCTTTGTGTTTTTCTGTCCCCAGAGCCTCATGATACTAATAAGATTAATAGCCAAGTTCAGTCTATCACGTTAATTTTAGATTCTTTCATTTAATTGGTTCTTCTCAAAACTTCTCTTTACTAATTTTGTTGCCTTGGACAAGTCACTTAACTTGTCTGGGACTCAGTTTCTTCAACTTTTAAAAGAAGAGGTGGAATTTAATGGCTTCTAACCCTATGATCCTATGACCCTGTGACCACAAATGTAATTGAAGATTTTCTTATGCCATATATGTGCCAACAGCTTGACTTTTGGTACTATGTCTACCATCTCTCATCAGTAACTCAAGATGTTTTCCTTTTCACAATCAAGAGGGTATCCCCTGTGTGCCCTCTTCAGCATAAGGGAAGCATCAGGCTTGTCATTAATTCCATGTATTTATTCTCACTAATAATATTATTATTACTAGTGGTAGTAGTAGTAATAGTGGCAGTACTAGTAGTAGTCAAAGCAGTCATAACAATATAAGCAATAATAGTAGTAATAGTTATAATAATAGTAGATGAAGTAGTTAGTAGTTGTAGTTGAAATAACTATAATAATAGTAGTAATCAAAGTAGTTTTGTAATAGTAATTGAAGTAATTATAATAGGAGGAGTAGCAGTAGTTATAATAGTAGTAATAGTAGTAGTAGTCAAAGTAGTTCTAATAATAGTAGTCAAAGTAGTTAGTAATTGAAGTAGTTATAATAGTAGTAATGGTAATAGTCAAAGTAGTTATAGTAGTAGTAGTTAAAGCAGTTATAATAATAGTAGCAGTAATTGAAGTACTGGTAATAGTATTAGATGAAGTAGTTATAATGAAGTAGTAGTAGTAATCAGAGTAGTTATAATAGTAGTAGTAAGAGCAGTAGTAGTAGCAGCAGCATTTTTGTAGTACTTTGAGGTCAGCCAAACATATTGTATACATTATCTCATTTGATCGTTACAATAACTCTGTGAGATCAGTGCTCAATTAACCCCACTTTACAAATGGGGAAACTAAGACTGAGAGAGGTCAAAGGTGTAAGACAGCATTTGAACTCCAGTCTTTCTGACTCCCTCTATTGCCACTGCCACATAGGGAGGAAAGAATTGGGGTCACTCTGGTTTTTTGTTTAGTTTTAAGAGCCCTATGAAATAGCAAAGAACCAGTTTTGATCAACATGGCACTTGTTCCCTAGCTAATCAGTACAACAAGTTAATTATGTCATCCTTGACAGGGAAAAGCTTTTACCTTCCAGATGTAATTTTGGTCTTTTATTTTATGACAAGCCACTTAATGAGGCACTTCGAGTTTGCCTCTCCCCTGGGTTAACTCCAACTCTTCCTAAATGATGCCAGAGTCACAGATCCATAACCATGATGTTATCATGCCTCACAGAGGGGCAAGATAACACAACAAGCTAACTTGCCAATGCGCACCAAGTTCTTGGGATTCAATTTCTTCTTTTATGCAAGAGATGTGTGCTACAAATGAATATCCACACTCCCGTGGTCTGCTGTTTTGTAAAAATGTAATTAAATTATAAGGAAAGGGATTGAACCATGGTTTCATTGATATAGGGAACTCTCAGGTGAGAAATTCCTCTACCAGGGCAGAGTGGCACTTTCTCTGCAAAGTAGAGTCGTAGAGAATTAACTAAAGCAAGGAGAAGTTAAGTTATTTCCTCAGGGTCACATAGCCAGTATGTGACAGAGGCAAGGCTTGAACCCAGGCCTGTCCAGCTCCTAGGCCAGCATCATGCTGTCTCATTTAAAACTTAAAAAAAAAAAAAAGGAACAAAATTAATGTGTAAATGTTTGCTTCCCTACTAAGCAGGTCAGCCTCACAGGCTTGAGAATTCTCTCTCTCTCTCTCTCTCTCTCTCTCTCTCTCTCTCTCTCTCTCTCTCTCTCTCCCCTTCTCTCTCTTTCTCTTTCTCTCTTATTGAAATGAAAATGTTTTCTACCCAATATATACACTTGAAATTAGGTTCCCTGTTTTAAATTCAAACATTCTACATTACTAGGTAGTTAACATAAAGCCAACTACTCCTCCATATGGATTGGACAGGATATGACAGTTATTCAGCCTACATATCTGGAATTGGATCAGAGCCCTAAAATGTAAAGGCTTGAAGAGGAATCACAGAGGAATAATATTTTGCTGCATGTATGTTGTTCAGTCATGTCCAATCTCTCATGACCCCATTTAGGGATTTCTTAGCAGAGATACTGGAGTGGTTTGCCATTTTCTTCTCCAGTCAATCTAGTGGATGTATTTTGTCAGGCAATCAGAGGTTAAGTGACTTGCCCAGGGTCACATAGCTAGGAAGTATCTGAGGCTGGATTTGAACTCAGGTCTTCCTGACTCCAGGCCCAGTGTTCTATCCACTGAGCCACCAGCTGCCATGTATGTGCAAGGATCTTATTTTGTTGTAGTCTGACTCAGAAAAGAGGAATAAAAGCATCATGATACAGTAGGAAAAGTCTTGGCGTGATGTAATAGAAAAAGTCAGAGCTCCTGGATTTGAATACCATTAGTTTCCTTGAGACCTTGGGTAAGTCATCGCCCCACTCTGGGCCTCAGTTTGAGAAGTTTGGACTAGATGACCTCCAAGGTCCAATGAAAACTGAGAGTTTCAGGTAATGACTGTAAGTATTCAGAGCTACCCAAAAGCTAACTAGTTTCCTCTGAAATGCCTACCACAAACATATATTCATTTGTCCTTTATAGGAGTTTGTGATGATTGTCGTCTTTGGTTTGGAGTTCATCATCCGTATCTGGTCAGCTGGCTGCTGCTGTCGCTACAGAGGATGGCAAGGAAGACTGCGATTTGCCAGAAAACCATTCTGTGTTATAGGTGAGCATCAAAGCAATGATACAGACCAGCAATGGTAACACCAAGTTCTTTTCTGGGTCTCCCATATTGATGCAGGTGAAATTGATTCAGTGCTTCAGGGCTAATCTGAACTAAGCATTGATTTCAACATGCACCAACATTCCCCATTACTATGATAAATGACACAGTACCCTAATTGAGATTATCTGGAATAGATAAATGTCTCACTGCCATAAAAATGCCCATCAATGAGCACCATGGAAATATTGCATTCACTGACACAAAAGAACATGTTCATGATCGGTTAGCTCGCTTGGACTTTTTTAAAGATACACAGAGCTAGAGAGGAGTTATCAGTTTCTAGATGACCCTAAGTAAAAGGTCATAATTACTTTCACATAGTCCCTCACCAATCAACCCTGCTAGTCCGGAAACCTAAAATGTGAGGACCTGTACCAAAAGTCACAGTACACAGTTCTATTGTTAAAGATCTTTGAGAAATATGGAACGGGGGTTTTAACAGCATGTCTAGGCAAGGAAGACTTGATTTAAAGTCATCCCAGACTTTTGCTCTGGAGCTACTCTCCTAACACTCACACTGGCAGAGTAGGTCCCCAAAGGCAACTACTACATCTCCTCTCAGGGCACTAAGGATATCCCTTAGAGGAGTTGGGGAGATGGAAAGAATGTCTTTCTAATACTATAGCTCACAAGCCCCCACCAGTGTATCTCACATTATTATTTGACATCAATTAGTGAGTTAGACTTAATTACGTTTTAGTGTTTTCTGAACTCTGGGGACAAGTCCTGTGGATTTTCTCAGACTCAGCTGATACAACCAAGCCTGGGCAAGATGTAATGGCTTCTGTCTTCTACTTACTAACACAGACAGATTCAAGGAATGTCCAGCAGAAGTATTATTTGTCTTACCCTACTTCTATTTTGGGGGCTGATAGGTAAGGCTGGAGGCAGGAAGGTTCATCTTCCTAATTCAAATCTGGCTTCAAACTCTTACTAGCTGGGTCACCCTGAGCAAGTCACTTAACCTTGTTTGCTTCAGTTTCCTCATCTGTAAAATGAGCTAGAGAAAGAAATGGCAAACCACTCCAGTATCTTTGCCAAGAAAACCCCAAATGGAATCATGAAGAGTCAGACACAACTGAAATGACTGAATAACAACAGTTCTATTTCAGACTTTAAGAAGGTCTGTGTACAATGTGAGCTGTGCTTCCTCAATGTAAGCAGACTAACACTGAATCTGCATCCAGCTAGGATGCTCTGAATCCTTTCTACTTGGATACCAGCATAAAGTGGCATAATATTAGATGCTGTTAATAATGATACAAATAGAATTTTTAACAAGCATGGCTCCCACACTAACAATGAACTTAGGACAAGTATCCTATCACCCACATCATTTACCAAAGACGGAGTTCTCCCTCATTCTCTGTGATCTTTCCCTATCTTAATTTTTAGACTGAAGTTCAAACCAAAATGGAATGTGGGGACTGCAACGTTGTTTAGCCCTCTTCTTCGTTGTTACCATAGTTGATGCTTCCCTTTTTTTTTCAGTATGAAGTATCAAGGGTCACATGACCCCTAACTCCAAGATTCTCATGACCTAGAACACAGGGACATTATGAGATCTTAGATCTAGCAGAAGAGACCTCAAAGATCGTCTAGTTCAATACTCTAATTTTATTGATGAAGAAAGGAGGAAAGGAACAAGTATTTTTAAGAACCTACTATGTGGGGGGGAAACTACTATGTGCCAAGGACTGTGCTAAGTGCTTTACAAATATCTCATTTTTTTTCATTACAGCAATCCTATGAAGTAGGTGCTGTAATTATCCTCATTTTACAGTTGAAGAAACTGAGGCAAACAGAGATTAAATGACATGCCCAGTATCACATAGCTAACAAGTGTCTGAGGCCAGAGTTTAACTCAAGACTTCTTGACTCCAGGCCTAGCACTCCATTTGCTGTACCACCAAAATGCCTGTGATGAGTAAACTGAGGCCCAATGGAAATTAAGTGATTTGCCCAAAGTCATGCAGATAGTCTTCAGAAGGTGTTTTCAGGCATGCAAGTGTCACTAACTTGTCACTTCCAGTCCTATTCATGAATTCTGTGCCTTAAAATCTTCACAAGCCACTACATGAGATTCTCCCCAGGTATGTGCACAACAGAAAAAGACTCAGACTAATATAGGGGAAACCACTTGGGAGCTAGACTCCTTGGGGCTGTACTGCTTTGTCACCCAGAGATCACTCTTGGCTTTCTCCCTCTCCCTCCTGATGACACATTCAGTTCTACAGGAAAATAGCCAGCAGAACACTAGGCTATCTTTGGTCTTAGAAGCTGGCTCCAGGAAGTCCCAGAAGATGAGAGATTCTTGCCAAGGGTCACACTTGTCTAGTAAGTAGCTGAGGCAGAATTTTAGCTCAGGTCCTGCTGACTCTAAGACCAGTGCGCTATCCATTAGCCCATGTCACCATCACTGATTTAGAACTGTTGTCATTGTTTGTCAAAGGCTGGAACGGACCGCAAAGGTCATCTAACCCAACTTACCCATTTCATAGATGAGGAAACTGAGACCAAGAGAGGAAAAGTAATTAGCCCAAAGTCACACAAGTAGCAAGTAGCAGAGCAGGGATTCCAACCTAGATTTTCTAACTACAGATCCAGTATTCTTCCCAATAAAGCCATGAAGCCTTCCCAAAATGAAATCCTATTTAGTTATATGAATTGCCCTTATCATTAACAATAAGAATAACTCATGTTTCTTTAGAAATCCTTTAATGTTTACAAATTGGCTGCCCCACAGTATTTCTGTAAGGCAAAGATGATCAATAATTTTATAGAAGATAAACTTGGAAGACTTTGTTATGATTAAAGACCATGGTATACTGGAAAGAACACTGGAATGGGAGTCTGGAAAGTGGGTTCAAATCCTAGCTAGATCTAACCCCTGTGTGATCACAAGCAACTCACTTCCCATTTCAGGGCCTCCATCTGAAAAATAAAGAGGGTTGGCCTAAGGGATCTCTAAGATACCTTTACAATGCTAACATTCTGTGATTTATTCGCACTGACCATCTCTTTTCATTATCTGGCTGCTTTGATATACAAGTACAGGCTTTTTTTTTTCACGGAATGTTTTATTAAGTTGGGTCTTTCATGTCAAGATTCAGCATTATTTTTTCAAACTTGGGGGGAAAAAGATAAACCTCAAAGTGAATTGTAAATGACCACAGTCCTCAGATGCCTCTCTGGGGCTGGATCCAGGCTACTGCTATTTATTTCTCTAAATATCTCTTCTCTCAGAGGATGTGATTCTTTTTGTTGTCAGAGTTGTTATGCTACCTTACAGGCAATGAGGTGGGTGTGGGAATCCTTGATTTTCAGGTCTAGCCCACCCAGAAGTGTGTAAGTGAAGAGACTTGATATTACTCAGACTTGCTTGTTTCACTCTCTACCTTCCCAGCCAGAGTAAGCTGCCTCATAGGGCATGGTAACCTGATCCCAGACGGCCTCACAAAAAAGTACTTCATATTCCCCAGGAGACCAAAACTAACCAATCCAGATAACAGATGGGCAGCCAAAATTCACTCAACTTTTACAGTATGAGAAAGGTTTTGTAGATGATTACAGGAATCTCCCACTCCAGATTTTAAAACCAATTTAAAATTGGTTTCTCTCCAATACCAGAGGTTGGGGCAGCATTTATTCTGGCATGGGAGCTAGGAAGAAAATTCCATCTATAAGAGCCTGCTACCTTTTGATAACTGCTTCTAGTCTGCGGATGCATCTGCTGCCCTGAGTCCTTGAATCCCTTCTCTTCCTGCCTCAGTTACCTATGTTTCTTTATGTAGAAAGCTATGATTTAATTCAGTTCAAAGTACAGTATTGTCTGGTCTTTTCAGTCATTGGTTTTATTCCCACTTAAATTAATTGTTTTGCAAAAGGAGTTAATATCCTCAAAGTGAAGCCCTGTGATAACTGGTTCGGGGGACAGGACTGGTATTTGGGTTTGGGATGACTGTTACTTCTAGCTTATACTGCATGGACTTGTTATGATTTCATCAAATGAGATAATATTTGTAAAGCGTTTAGCAAAGTGCCTGGTACATAGTAGACACTATATTAATGCTTGTGCCCTACCTCCCTTATCTGGGGTCTAACTAAATCTGTGCAATAATGAGCTATGTGATAATGGAGGCTCATGTGGTAGTGGCATAGCCTGTCATGAAAGGAATTTGATTATAGTAATAAAACAGTACATGGCACAGGGCTAGAGCCCTGTGCTGGAAATCATGAAGACTCATCTTCATGAGTTCAACTCTGGCCTCAGATATTTACTAGCTATGTGACCCTGGGCAAGTCACTTAACCCTGTTTGCCTTAGTTTCCTCATCTGTAAAATGAGTTGGAGAAAGAAATGGCAAATCACTCTAGTATCTTTGCCAAGAAAGCCCCAAATGGGGTCACAAAGAGTCAAACATGACTGAAAACAACTGAACAAAAACAAAATGAAGTATTGTTGCTGTTCGTTCTCACAGAGAACCAGTGATGTCAGGGGCATGACATCTTGACTTGCAAGTGAACTGGATTTAAGTGAGGCTGGGCTGTGCAGCCTCACTCTCTCCTCCAGAGTCATGAGGTTCAGTGGCAAGACTTAGGTCAGTACAATGGCAATGACCCCAGGTTCTATGGGAGACCCTAGCCTTTTTAAGCTAAGGTCTTTCATAGTTCTCAGTTTGTCTGAGGCAGCACTCATTCAATGATTAAAGTCTAGGCAAGAATTGAGGCAAAAGATGGCCTGCTCTGACTTCACTAAAGAATCAGTCTAGGAGGGGGAGACCCTCAGAGTTTCTGGTCAGAACAGAAATGATTGCTATTTACACTCATTCTTAGCCATCAAAACCCAAACAATGAGCAAATGAGGCTGAGGTTGGGACCTATTATTGGCCAATCAGTGAGAGTCAGAATGATTTGGGTTTAAAGACATAGTCTAGTAGCTCTATTTGAATCCCAATGGGCTTTATCAATGCCTGGTTTGCCAGAAATATTATTTCAAGAAATCATAAATGAAAACTACATGAGACAAAAGTTAATTGTCTCAGTGTTTTGGGGGGAAAAAACAACAGACAGAATAAATAAATAAGGTAAGGTAAATGCATTACAACAGGTTGTACAAATATTCTTGTTTAGATTAATTTTTTTGGCCATTTTAGAACAAAATCCGATTAATTAATTATGATCACAGTCATGATCTAAGTTCACATTTATGCAGTACCAAGTTTTTAGGTCTGGATGTATGATGTCATTGGTATAGGGAACTCCCATTAAGGAAATTCCCCTTACCAATTCAAGTCAGTGCCTGCTCTGAAACTTATAGTCATAGAGAGTCCCCTAGGGCACCAACAGGTCAAGGGGCTTGCCCAGGGTTGTATAGCCACTACATATGAGAGACTGGATTTGAATCCAGGTCTTCCTGACTGTAAGGTCACAGCTCTCTATTCACTATACCACTCTGAATCTCAAATAAAGCCTTGTAGTTTGTTAAAAATATGTTCTTGTTTGTCTAAGGGCAGCATAGCTCTGACCTAGCAAGAGGGAAGAGTATGGAATAGATGACTTCTCATTGGCCCCTAGGATTTTGTGATTTGATATCCATGTCAAATGTCCTCCTTAGATTCCCCTTGGAAATCTTCCAACCATTCACAAAAGGAGAGCATGCAGAAGATTGTTGTGGCCTACACATTGGCTCATGAGAACATACGTGAAGACTACTGCCTTTGATACAGTGATCCCGGTCATTGTCCATTGGCCCATCTTGCAATTAATCACAGCTAACTGTAGCCAATAAAGTGACTAGCAACCCATTTGTGTTGTTGAGACTCAGAATGATTGCCTCACAGTTTTATGCTGCAGTGTGGGATTTGTTTGTTTCTTTTTTTGTTGTATGTAGGCAAGGGCCAAGTCTCAACGACTTTCTGGTTCTGTCTTCCCAGACTGTTCTCTCTGCCCCATAATGCCAAAAAGACAGTGACAAAGCACTGCAAGAAATCACTAACTTGTGAAAAATACATATATCTATATTTTCATGTTTCATAAAACATCTTTTAGCTATGTTTAAACTGAGTGAAGACATCCATGTCCTTCCTTAAAACTAGGAGTTTTCTTTCACTGCTCTATTGATTAAACTCCCTTTATGTTTGAGGGGAGTCGCTTTAAAGCTGGTAAGAACCTGTCTTCAATAAAAGAACCTCCTTCTTATATCTCCAGTTTGTTCAATGCATATTCCCTCCCAGCATGGTAGTAATGATATTTTCACAGCTTTGGGCATTGATCATTATACTCCTGGTTGACAGAATGTTCTTGGTTTAGCACTTAATAATTACTACCCATATTGCCCTTAATTTACCTGGGCTGTCTACCTCAGCTATAAACATCTGGTGATTAACTTTGCAGTCTGACACAGATTATTCAAACTAGCAGCCAAAGTGGTAAACATGTTCAGATTGTCTCAAGAAAGCTATTTCATAGTCTTATTTTCTAGCTTTCATTAATGACCTTCCAGTGAATAGCAAATGGTACAAAAGAGTGGTACTTAAATTATAGTAAATTATAGTCTAATCTGTCAGAAGGTCTGACAAATTATTTCTAGCAGTGACTCCTTGGGTCCTTTGGTGTCTTCTTCTGAAGAAAGCTATATTTGTGCAATTTTTTTCAGACATCAGTCTGATATTATGCATGAATCTATGCTTAGAATTATACACACACCTACACACATACACACATAACATATATATGCATATAGGTCTCTTTCATTCCTGTTTTAAAAGCTTTTTTTAAGCAAGTTGATCCCTTATTAGGAGTAGAGGGGTAAATCACAAGAGAGACATTTCTCTCTCAAACATATTCCTTTGAAGCTTGATACCAAGCCTTAGAGAAAATGTCAATAACTGTTGTGTTCAGGAAAAGAAAAAAATCATAAACCAGACTTTTAGCTTTACTAAAACCAAAAGGTAAAGTGACTAGCTGTGTTGTAATTGCCTGCACACCTGTACCAGTCCTGATCCATCAGTGTGGGCTTATCTTAATAAGGAAACAGCTGCCCATGTATTCAGAAGGTGGATCCATGGAGTTCCAGAACTGGAACTCCACCCCCCACCATTTTTAAATTGATATATATGCATGTCTCTTCCTCTTCCATCTTTGGTTTTAAAAAGCTCTGTTAAAAAAATTTATTGTTTTTTAATACCTTTGTCTTCTCACAGTTCTAACTTAGATTTTCATACTATTTCCTCTCTGACATTTTCCTTTAATTCAATGTGTCCAAAATCTGAAAAAAAAATATAGACTAATTCTACAAGTTTGTCCAAGTTGATCATTTGAAGAGCCCTGATAATTACATGAAGAACAGAATGTTTTATCAGAATCACAGACTTTGAGTTGGAAGGGATCTCTGCAGCCATCTTATCTAACTCATGCTCAAAAGGAATTCCCACTTTAAAAGAACTGGCGAGGTCATTCAGCCTGTGTCTGAAGACCCCCAATAAAGAAGAATCCATCACCACCTAAGACAGCCCACATTCCATTTTTGAACTGCTCTATTTATCAACATATTCCCCCTAAGACTAACTCTTCAACTCTCAGTCCTAACATGTCCAGTTTCTTCAGTCTCTTGTTCCTGTTAGGTTGTTTTACAGTAGTGTCCAACTCTTCATGACACCATTTGGGGTTTTGTTGGCAAAGATATTGGAGTGATTTGCCATTTCCTTCTCCAGCTCATTTTACAAATGAGGAAACTGAGGCAAACAGAGTTAAGTGACTTGCCGAGGGTCACACAGTTAGTAAATGTCTGAGGCTAATTTGAACTCGGGAAGATGAGTCTTCCTGACTCCAGGTCCAGCATTATATCTACTGGGCCACCTAACTACCCACTGGCCCTTTATCAATCTTGTTACATTCCTCCGGATAATCCCCAGTTTATCAGTGTCTTTCTTAAATGGTGACACCCAGAACTGAGAACAACATTCCAGAAGTGGTCTGACAAGGACAAGGGAAAAAATGACTACTGCCTCTTTAATTCCTAAAAGATATGCCTACTTTAATGCAGACCAAGATGGTATTTGTTTTCTACTTCAGTCAAAGTAACCATACCAAAAAGAAAAAAAATCATGGAACAGAAGAGACATAATCATGATGAATTAGCCAAACCTTTAACCTACTTGGATGGTCAAGAAATGCTATATGCTCAGTTATTTTTGTTACTTTTGATTTAAATTAAATGGTATACATGACCAGCAGGAAGTGTTCAGGGAATCAGGGAATCTTTAGCAAATCTCTTTAAGAAAGAGAAAGAACATGTCTGAAATTTGCAGACAAGATGCTGGATGTGTATTTTTCATCCATGAAAGTAACAGAATCACTTTGCCTGTTGCTGCCATCTGCCTTGAAAGAGAAATAGAGAAAAACAGCAATAAGGCTACTTGTAGTTACTTTGCAGTTCCCATCTATGCTTGAGGCTCCCAAAGTGCTGCCCCCAGGGAAACTGCAGAGCAGTAACCACAAAATGAGTTCCTGTGGGCACTTCACCACCTCGTTGGATGGGATCCAGAACAGTCCTGCTTTATACCAAATTTCACCCCATAATGAACACTGCTACCTGGCTTCCAGTGTATTTCCTAATTGGCTAGATTACTCAGAGCAAGAGAACTTCTCCTTGGGAATACTTTAAAATGCTTGTTAGTTCTTAAAGGCCACTCAGGTGTCTTTTTAGGAAATTATTACTCTGGTGCACTAAATTTGAACTCATAGAGTAGCCTGAACACCTGGCATGATCTGGGAGAATCCATAGAATTCTTTGCTTACAGCAAAATGTATAACTGCTTCTCAAAACTTAAAGGCTTTACCTGACAGCTGAGTATTTACCTTTTCTAGTGATGTAAACTTCAAGACTTTAAGAATATGCTGTGCTGTGTCTATTACACAGAGAGATATTTTATAAAGAGTTTATTTAGGTTAAAAAATTAGGTGGAATAATTAGATATCAACTCATTCCTAATCAGTAAGAATTGGTTCCTTAAATATTAATAAAAGAAACAGCATGGTGGAATAGCAAGAATGTTGGACTGAAAATTGGAAACCTGAGTCTGAATCCAAGTTCTACTAGCTAGCTGTGAGCGTGTCAAGTCAATTAAACTGTCGGTGCCTGTTTCTTCAAATGTAACATGAGGAGGTTGGACTGGATATTCTCAGAGGTTCCCTCTAGTTATGAACTCTATTATCATAAATTGTTAGAAAAAGCTACAAATTAAACACAAATAATGCAAAACACAGCCAACATGAGTAAACAAAAAAGCATCCAAAATGAAAAAGACGTGTTTTTTTTTTTCATCTTGATTCTGGCTTCTGAATCCTCCTTTCTTTAAGTCATTTTTTCTGAATGCCTTTGCTCTGCCACTAACTAGCAGCTCTGTGGCCTTGTTTCATTTCTCTGAACTTTGGTTTTCTTATTGGTAAAGGTGTGAAATTAGAAATTATTTCTAAGACTCCTTTCAATACTAAAATTGATTCTGATTTCATTCATTCAATAAACATTTATTCATTCAGTCCCAACCAAAATCCTACCTTCTAAAGCAAGCCTTTCTCCACCCCTTTTAATTCTAATGCCTTCCCTCTGTTAATTATTTCCCATTTATCCTGTATGTAGCTTGCTCTGTATGTGTTTCTTTTTATGTTGTCTCCCGAATTAAACTGTAAGGTCCTTGAGGATAGAGACTCTTTTTGCCTCTTTTTGTATCTGCAGCACTTAGCACAGCGCCTGACACATAGTAGGCTCTTAATAAACGTTTATTGACCAACTGATTGATTGAATAGTTCTAGGTGCTTGAAGAATATATAAGGATCAGTTAACAGTCCCTGTCCTAATGGAGTTTACAATCCTACAAAAGGATTACACATGTACAAATAATTATTTTGTTTGTGGTTGTTTAGTCATTTTTCAGTCATGTATTAACTCTTTATGACCCCTTCTGAGGTTTTCTTAGCAAAGATTCTGGAGTGGTTTGCCATTTCCTTCTTCAACTCATTTTACAGATGAGGAAACTGAGGCAAACAGGCTAAGTGACTTGTCCAGGGTCACACAGCTAGTAAGTGTCTGAAGCCAAACAAACTCTAGTCTTCCTGACTCCAGGCCTGGAACTTTATTCTCTATGCCACCTAGATGCCCCGTAAATCATTTTATCACCAAATAATACCTGATAAATGCATGAGAGATTTGCAAAGCAGCTGCTTTGCTTTGATAGAGTAACTCATTCATTAGTTCATCCATTTAACAACTATTTATTAACTACCTCAGATGTTGCATTCAGCTCCAAGGGCAAAACAAAGACAACACAGAAATAATCAAAGCTTCTCATGGAGCCCACAATCAAGCAGAGGGGTTATGACATATACATAAACCTAGAATACACAAAACCAATACAGTTATCTCTTCCACATCGCAGGGGTTGAGTGCTTCACACACACACACACACACACACACACACACCCTCATCCCCACCCCACCCTAACCCCAGCTGTCTCCCCTTCCATCCCTCGAATCTAGAAAATCCACTTAAAAGTTTTTGGCCCTCTCTCTTCATACCAGAGAACTCTGAATTTTTTTCTTTTTTTATGAGGTGTTTACAGAACCTTATTGTAAAAATTGGATTAAGTATTTGGTCATAAACTATGTGTAAATCAATATTAAGTAAAAATACTTTTTCTGTGTCTTTGCTAGCCTTTGCATGTCATCCATGGCTTCCGAAAAACTCCCCCACAATTCCCATTTAATTTCTTGTGCTGACCAGCAATATATCAAAACTGTGATGGGCAAAGTCACAATGTGGAAGAGATAATTGTATACATTAACTATATAAGTACTATGTAATGTCTGAAGAAAGGTCGTAGTAAGTGCTTAAAAAATGCTGGTTGACTGATTTCTAACTGGAGTGATAAGGGTAAACACTGAGCTGCGCTTTGCAGGACAGATAAGATTTTAGTGTAGTCACAACTAGATTCCCATAAGTATTTCTCAATAAGTATTTTCCATATAGATACTCAATGTGAAAGAGAATTTTAATCTCACTAATCTCTCAATTTATTCCTGATTTAAAGGTCTATGTCTAGAGTAATCTAAGGCACTGCGTTTACTCAACAACTTCCATGCTGTAAGCACCTGGACACTGACCTCTTTTCCCCACACGCTGGCTGATGAAGCCTGTCTTTGTCGGATCTTGGCAAAAGGTCAAAGTGTATCCTGATTCCTAGAGGCATAATAATGTCACAGAACCTCAACCCAAACCTGTTATTCAGGAATGGGTGTGACTCATCTTGCCTGACTTTACAGCATTCATAAAAATGACTGACTACATCAGCCTTTCACCATTAAATCTTGCCATTTAAATTTTCACATGTCTTGTATTGACCCTTTCTCTCCATTCATATAACTACCTTAGTTCAGGCCCTCATTACTGCTTGCCCAGATTGTTTCAACAGTCTCCTAATTGCCTCGTCTCCCCCTACTCTAGGACATCCTTCCTATAAACTGCTGCCATGATGTGTAATTTTCCTTAAATGCAAATCTGACCATGTGATGTCCCTATTCGACCAACTTTAGTGGTTTCCTGTTGCCTCTAGGATAAATATAAATTCTTCTGTTTAGCGCAATTTGGCCCCAATCTATCTTTCCAACTTCAGTGGATATTACTCCTCTTTCTTTATTCTTCAATACAGCCTTTTCTCTACTTCTTATATATGACACTCTACCTCCCATCTCCATGTGTTTTTTTTACAATTACAGAAATATTTATTCAAGCAAGATGGAGTGGGACAGCTCCTTAACAATAAAGAAAGCAGTATTTAAAAAAAAAAATCATGGCTGACACTGATTTAGCATTGCAAAGGGTTAAAAAGTGCTTTACATAGCTATCAATGGATTAACAAACATTTATGAGGCACCTACTGTGTGTCATACACTGTACATGCACTGGGGATGCAAACATAAAAATGAAACGATCTCTACCATCAAGGAGCTTATATTCTGATGGAAGTAACAGGAACTGGTACTTCTGCAGAGCGTCTCTGACATCTCCCCATGTAGGGGAGGCTAAGGAGATAAGTCCTGGGAGTGCAGTGATAAGTATAATAGAATGATAGTGATAAGTATAATAGAATGATAATAACAACAACGACAACAAGGATAAGAAGCATTTACACAATACTTTAAACATTTGCAAAGCTCTCCATGTCTTTACATTGATGGTCCCACACGTTTACAATGTACTCACTCCTTATTTCCCCTCATAGTTTTTCTCTTTCTCAAAAGCTCAAGCACCATTTTCTACATGAAACTTTTCCTGAATTCTCAGGGAGAACCTTTAGGCAGCCAACAAGTATTTGTTAAGTATTTACTGTAGGGCAGGCACTGTGCTAGGTTCTGAGGATACAAAGAAAGGTAAAAACAGCCCCTGCCCTCCAGGGGCTCACTACCTAATGGGGAAGACAACACATAAACAACTATGTACATACAAGATATACACAGGGTAGATAGAAGGTAATCTCAGAGGGAGGGTGCCAACATTTAGAGGCCTCTCTTCCCGTAGGAATGAAATCCACTGAAATACACATGCCCCTCAGTACTGTACCAGAGCAGATCAGCAGCATAAGAGCAGGTGTCCTTTACCATTCTATGTGTGTCCTTTGGCAGGCTGGTGAAGCCTAGAGACCCCTTCTCAGGATGTTTCTTGACTACTTTCTTAACATCACTCAAGATGGGTCATATAGTTTCCCATGATTCTAAGTAGAACTTCCAGAAGCTACAGAAAATACAAAGTATACATGTTGCCTTGGACCTACCAAGCAAATGCATTGGTGGTCCTCATTAAATGAGGATTGTATGCAATAATGTGAAAAGCACTTTGCACTATAAATGCTAGCTACTGTTATCATCATCATCATCAACACTATTAATTCCAGCTCTTTAGTAATAGGGGGCATGTGCATAATTCAGGGCTATTCAATAAACACTTCTGAAATATCTGCTAATAGCTAGATATAGGGAGTACAAAGACAGAAATCAAATAGTTCTTGCCCTTGAGGAACTTACATCCTATTATTATAGCATATATATACATATATAGGCATCTAAGTGGCACAGTGGATGGAGTGCCAGTCATGGAGTCAAATCAGGTCTCAGACACTAGCTGTGTGACCCTGGGCAAGTTACTTCACCTTGTTTGCCTCAGTTTCCTCATCTGTAAAATGAGCTGGAGAAGGAAATGGCAAACCCCTCTAGTATCTTTGCCAAGAAAACCCCAAATGGTGTCACACAGAGTCAGACACAACTAAAAAGTAACTGAACAACATATATACAAATATGATGTATAATATATATATTTATATGTTACACACATAACCCTCATTATGACCCTGTGAGGAAGGTTCTCTTATTACCCCTGTTTTGCAGATGAGGAACTTGAGACTAAACGGTTTAGGGACTTTCCCAGGGTCACATAGTTTTTAAGTGTCTGGGTCATGATTCAACTATAAACTCTCCTGACTCCAGCTCTGACACTTTAGCCCCTTTGCCACCTTGTCTTAACATACACCAGATACCTCAGTGTCCACATGCATATACCTGCCCTGTCAGTAGCCCTCACTTCAGCCCTGACCTGGCTTTCCTGTTTCCATCACCAAGGCCACTGCTACCCCTACACACACAAAACCCTGTGCCTATATTGGCCTACCTATGGCAGTGTAAAGAATATTGAGTGTGAAGTCAGAGGACCTGCATTCTAATACAGGTTCTGACATTTACTACCTATGTGATTTTGGGTGGTAATAATAATAACAATAATAATAAATAACTAGAACTTACATTGCATTTTACAATTGCAAAACTCTTTATAAAAATATTCTCATTTTATCCTCATAACAATCCTAAGATTATTATTATCCCATTTTAATTTTTATTTAATTTTTAATTTATGAAATAAAACAAGCATTTTCATAACATAGTATAATTTTAAAAGATTACTGCACATGAAACTGCAAATCTATTATGTACAACTTGCTATTCCTTTTAAATATATAGTAAAGTTATCATGTAAATTTCTTTTTTTTTCTTTTTTCTTCTCTCTCCCATTCCTGGTCTATGGAGGGCACCTTTGTATAAAGGAACTTAGGGTTCAGGGAGAACATGGATGGGACCACTAAAGCAGGACACAAATATATGTGTACATATCTAAATATAGACATACATATATATGTATATATATATGTATATATGTATATATATGGGGGTGTGTATGTATGTATGTATGTATGTATGTATTATAAATTGATCATACAACCTGGGAGACACTGGCACAGGACCACTTGGCATGGTGTGCCCACATCAGAGAAGGTGCTGTGCTCTATAAGCAAAGCAGAATTGAAACAGCTCAAAATGGAGAATCCTTTTGTGCCTGACTATTTGTGCCTATTTGTGCCTGACCTGTGGTAGAGCATTCCAAGCTCGTATTGGTCTGATCAGCCATAGTCAGACCCATTGAAACTTGGCTCTAGCATAGTGATGTCATTTTGGTCAACCAACCGTGTGTATGTGTGTGTGTGTGTGTGTGTGTGTGTGTGTGTGTGTATTATATATGTATATATATATGTAAAAATCATCCCACGCATACTTCTATTTATCAGTTCTTTCTGTAGATGCAGATAATGTCTTCCTTCATATGTCCTTTGTAGTTAATTTGGTTATTTATAATAGTCAAAATGACTTATTCACTCAAAATTGTTCTTAAAACAATATTGCTAGTTGAGGAAATTGAGACAGACCTAAGTTAAGTGATTTGTGCGGGATCACACAGCTACTAAGTGTCCAAGGCTGGATCTGAACTTAAGTCTTCCTGACTCCATGTCCAACACTTTATCCACCATGCTACCTTGCTGCCTCAGTCACTTATCCTCACTAAATTACAGTTGCCTCATCTGTAAAATGAGAAGCTTGGACTAGATGATCTCTCAGGGTTTTTCCTAGCTTTCACTGTATTGTTTCTATCATTTTACTTTATAGGAGGAGCTGAAGTCAGGGAAAATGTAATATAAATTATTTTACAACCCTACTATCACTAAATTGAGTGCAATTCTTTATAGCATTAAGCAAATTCTCAAATGAGGAGTTCTTACTGATACAATGGAAAGAGAACTGGAAATGCTAAGTATGGTGGTGCACGTCTTTCATCAGTGCTATCAGGAAAGCTGAGGATGGTACATGACTTGAATTCTGGAGTTTAGGGTTAGAGTTAGGGCTAAAACTGTATGTTCACTCTAAGAAAAGCATAAATAAGGTGAGCCCCAGGACTGGGCAGTCACTGGCCTACCTCAGAAGGGATGAAGCAACCCAGCTCAGAAATGGTGCAGTTCAAAGTTTCCATGCCATTCAGCAATAGGATGAGGTCTGTTGAGTAGCCATTGCACTTGCTTCCTACCTGGGAGAGACAGAGACAGACAGACAGACAGACAGATAGAGAGATGTAGGCTCACAAAATTAAATAAAATAAGAAAATTGAATTTGGAATCAGAGGACATAGGTTCAAATCCCAACTCGCCCATTTGCAGCTTTCATGTCTCTGGATCTCAATTTCTTTAATGGTAAATAGAGGGGGTTGAATTAGACAACCTCTACGGTCAATTCCAGCTATAAATCTAAAATCTTATGGCATAAAACTCTGCTCCATGCTTCTCATTCTGCATGTCATATCATAGATTTATTTGGTTAACATTTATATTTCTGTGACAAGCTGCCATGATGTTCTATCAAAAAGACTTACGATTTGTTTGCAACATTAAACTATCACTATGGGGCAAATTTTCAAAGTAGAGCTTGGGATTTGCCAGTGTGAATCCCATTAATTTCAGCAGGAGTCCTTTAGTCAAGCCACCACAGAGTTTTGTAAATGCGCAATAGCATTTTTTTCTTCTTTTTTTAATAAATACCATCCAGTGACTCAGTCTGCTAGCTGAGAGCAGGATTTGAAAATGCAGACAATATAGTTAGTGTAGTAGGTGGCTTTTAAAATTAGATTTTAAACCCTCACCCTTATTAGCCTTACCAACAATAATACAAATACCCTTTGGAAAATTCTATGGAGGGCACCTTTGTATAAAGGAACTTGGGGTTCAGGGAGAACATGGATGGGACCCCTAAAGCAGCAGGGTCCCAACGTAAGAGTGTTATTCTCACTGGGGAGACAGGAAATGGGAGTCCTTTTAGCTATCTACCAAATAACAAGTCAGCAGTGCAGCCAGGAACACACTCCATGTCTCCTGATAAGCCTCTTGTCCTAATTTGCCACCTCTCGTTAGATGCTATTTTAATTACAGCATAAGCCTTTAAAGCTACATATAGGATCCTAATGAGGGAGGCAGAAAAACATGGATTTGTGACCAGAATCCTTTGTGAAAAAACCTATATTCTTGCATAGCACTTCAGTTTCTGTTTGATTGTTAGCAGAGAAAAGCTGCCTCCCTCCCTTCATTGCAGAAGTGGAGGACAATGAGTTTGGAATATTTCATATACTGTCAGACACGTATTGGTTGGGTTTACTGAGCTTTTATGTTTTCCTCTTTTTTTAATCCCTGTTACAATGAGAGACTCACCAGGTTGGGATGGTGGAAAAGAGGAATATATCAGGAAAGGAATGTAATATAAAAACAAAAGGAATTTTTTTAATACCTAAATTGTAATGTTCTTTTCTAGATCTGGATTCCAGGCTATGTTGGGTAGTGTCAGATACAGTGTTAAATGAGATCTTTGTTCTTCATATGATCATAGAATCATAGGTTTAGAACAAGAGGACACTTTAGAGGTCATCTAGTCCAACTCTCTTCTTTTACAGGTGAGGAAACTGAGCCCCACAGAGGAAAGTTAAGTGACTTACTCAAGCTCATATAGATGATAAGCAGCAGAGCCAGGATTTGAACTGAGGTGTTCTGGATTAAATTCAAATATTGCCCAATTTTTCCCAATTTGAAATTAGGAAAAGTTTTTCATCCAGATGAGGTGCGGCATGGTGCCTTAAAAAGATCTACAAGGAAATAACTGGTTAAAAACTCCATGAGAAAAACATGCCAGATGACTGTCCACACTCCAGTCATCATCCCTTGGGAGTTTTACAGAATGAAAGGACCATATAAGGAATAGTCATGTCCCAAGTCTCTTCATTTTCTGGGAAAAGAAAAGAGCCTATCTTCATGCTCGTCTTTTGTCATTTGTCATCTGTTCCACAGGGATACTTCATGCCCCATGACTTCAGGCATGCTGATAGTTCTATTGTCTATTTCCTGAATATATATTGGGCAAGGTTTAGGATTTAAGATCTTATCTGCTCCCAAAATAGAAGCTTTTGGTTAAGAGAAAGTAGGTTCTTGTATTGGGTAATGGAATATCTGGTGTCCCCAGAGTCAGGCCTCAAGGCCATAATCTCATATTGATAGAGGAGTCCTCTGATTAGGACTGATTTACCCCTAGGAGGCTTAATCTTGTAAACAGAAGTCACTGCCAATGCAATTCAGGATACAGTGAGCAGGGGCTCATGGTTAATTGTTCTCTTCCTTATTTATCAGATCTAATGGTAATAATTAGCTTACATAGCACTTTAAGTTTTGCAAAGTGCTTTACATATGTTATTTCATTAGATCCCCACAATAACCTGGGGGGTAGGTGCTATTATTATCCCCATTCTACAAACTATTCTCAGAAGAATCTAAGGTTAAGAGAGGCTGGCTTACCCACGGTCACATGGCAAGTTAAGTGCCCAAGACAAGATTTTAGCTCAGGTCCTCTTCACTTCAAGTCCAACACTCTATCCACTGCACCTCTTACCCGTCTAGGGGTGAAAAAAGCAATAGCTTTTTTTTGGGGGGGTATAAGCTTAATAGTTGCAAAGCCCTATATATACATATATAGATATAGATATATAAAATCTCATCTGATCCACACAGCAATGCTGCAAGTTAGTATGAGTTTTACATTTTACAAATGAGGGAACCTAGACCCAGAAAAATTAAATTACTTTCTAGAGCTCACTTGACCAAGGGGGTCAGTTAATAGCAGGACAAAAACATCTTCTGTCTCCAGGTCTAGCACTGTTTCCAATGTCACCTCCCTAAGATCTAGCAAGCGTTTTCACTGGGAGAGGAGGGTGAAGAGTGGCCGATGGGGACCCAGTCCTTGGAGGCCATGCAGGGTCTTTTGCCTGCTCTGAAGCAGCCTTAGTCCCTGTTGGTCAGTCCTCCCATTATATTTTTTAAATACAAATGAAGATGCCTAGAATGTCATCCTTGGTAATGGCATGTGACCTGATGTATAATTGAACTACATTTTTTATTCCAGCAACTTACAAAGTGTATGTTTCTACTTTTTCTGTAAATTTAAGAAACATTTTAAAAAGCTAAAGTTGCAGAAAAATCTTAAGTGTTGCCATTTGGGTCAAGGAACAAATAAAAATGTAGTTCTTCACATGCTGATAGATGTTTGATTTCAATATGAGTACAGTATTTAGAGACCAATTAATTTTAAAAGCTAATAAGATACATATTCCTAGAGCAATGCAATCTGAATGAAACTGATTTTGTGGGAAAAAAAACCCTTACTTAAGCAAATCTTACTGAAATCAGTCCTAATGATACTTCCTAAAATGATATTCTGCTGTATTATATATAGTCGAAGGGCAAAATTCCAACAAAATAAATTGTTTAAAGAAGCTATGAAGATATAATGGTGCTGGTTAGATCTACAAATACTGAAGCACCCAACATTCATCTTCACAGACCTATTGCGTATGAAAATGGACTCCTATACTCCATTACCTCACATCCGATGCATTTACAGTTCATAGCTAAACTCACTAAACTAGCTATCCTTTACCATTTCTTTATCTCTTCCAACTCTCTGCCTAACTTCCTTCAGTACATTTTCCATCTTTCATAACAAAATCCATTCTCACAGTCAGTAATTTATCCAATAATCTCTAATGGATGAAATTCAAGATTTGACTTCAATTCTCATCTCTCTTCCTTGATCTTTCTTCAGCAGTTGACACTGTCAACATTAGAAGGACCTTGAAATCATAGCACATTGAAGGTTAAAGGTGTTTCATTGTTTACCCTTAAGAAAAGTTATGGGGGAACATGATAGCTGTCTTCGATATCTGAAGGACTGCAACTCAGGTGAGACCTGCTTAACTCCACAGGGCGAAACTAAGAGCAATGTTTGGAGATTGCACGGAAGCCAATTTAGGTTTGATATAAGGAAGAGCTTCCTGACAATTAATGGTTGACCAAAAGTTCAGTGTTCTGACACAGGAGCTAGTGGCCTTCCCCTCACCAAAGGTCTTCCAGCAAAGCCTGCATGACTACTCTTCAGGCATGATGTAGGGATGATTTCTATTCAGACTAGATGGTCTCTGAGGTAACTTCCAACTCAGAGATTCTGTAATTACCCTTTCCTTCTACCCATCCCTCCTCATCTTGGATTCTTGAGACCATCAAACCTTATTTCTTTTACCTGTCTAACCATTTTTTAGAATCTTTTTTCATGGGCCCTTCTTGTCCCCATAGTACTTCAAAAGGTATGCCCCTTTTGACTGACCTCATTCTTAGCGCTTCTCTTTCTATTCTGACCCATTCTCCTGGTATCTCTTTTGTGTCTAATATATTGTTTATCTGTCTTGTCTTCATTTATAAGCTCCTTGAGGGAAAGGACCATGTTTTATCATTATTACGCAACATAGCTGCCTTCTAGCTGAGAAAAGATGCAAAAACAAAAAAAGATTTTTTTTCATTAAAATTACTTCATTCTCTGGACTACCTTTAGTTGAAAAGTCAATGAACTAGAGTAATTCCAATGTAATCTGCTCTGGTCTGAGGGTTAATCCACTTTAATTACTCCATAAGAGACCTGGAGACCAAGTATGTGTTTATTAGAGAGTCTCAGAGAAATCCCTTGAATTTGGATATTTATATGTAGAGTTTAGAAACAGAGACATCTTAGTCATCCTTTTATTTGGATTTTTTTTTTTGCATTTGTATTTGCAGCATTTCTAAAAGTAATAGCAGACAGTTTCAAAGGACCTCAGAGAGAGTCAGAAGGTACCTTTGAGGTTATCTGGTCCAACTGCTTAATAAACATTTATTCCTTTCCTTCCATTCCTATATATACTATCCTATGATATTGTATCTTTACCTGTGTTTTTTATTTAAAAAAATATTGAACAGGATAGGGCCAAATTTGAAGAATGACAATGTAGATCTTCCCTCCAGATTGACACCAATCCACTAATCAATATGTTCTCAATATGATTTTTCATCAAGATATAAATCCACCTCACTACTCTCATATAGTCTGAACCAGATGACTTGAGCTCATTTCAAACATGTAGCTGCTTCTCTTACATTAGCTTTTCATTTTTCTTTGTTTCAGTTCTCTTCTGTCACTAATATGATGAGAAATTGCACGATTCTTCCAGTGTCCCCGAGCTTGTCCCCAAAACCCAGGCCCATGTTTTTACCAGCAGTATTCTCCTAGTGCTGTTGTATGATTACAAGTCATAGAATGCTATAATTTCTGAAAAATTAAAGTCAAAGACACCCAAAGGGCAATGGCAATGGTCATGGCAGTCCTGAATGAGCTGCAAAGCATTACAAATACATTTTTTAATTTTGCAGGAGAAGCAGAAATGGATTCCTGAAAAAAAAAGTAGATAAGCTGTCACATAACCAGAACAAGGCATAACCAATGGATAGCCCATATGCTCTGCTAGTATTCATGCAATATTAAGGGGACAAAAGGAAGGCCCTCAAATGTTGGATATACCCCTGCAGTGGTATATTGGAGAACATGGACAAGAGTTGCACAGCGGGGCAGCTAGGTGGCACAGTGGATAGAACACGGGCCCTGGATTCAGAAGAAGCTGAGTTCAAATCCAGCCTCAGACACATAACAATTACTAGCTGTGTGACCCTGGGCAAATCACTTAACCCCCCCACTGCCCAACCAAAAAAAAACAAAACAAAAAAAAGAGTTGCACAGGATGAGCAAACATGACGTTACATGTATCATTGTCAAGAATATCCATATTGATGAGTTCACACATCAATTGGAGTTTTGAAACATTCCATTTCCTCTTACTCATTTTCACTCTAAGGGGCATTTAGGTGGCTTAGTGGATAGAACAGCTGCCCTTGAGTCAGGAGGACCAGGGTTCAAATTCAGCCTCAGACACTTGATACTGAGTGACTCTGCTGGAATCACTTAAAACGCCCCCCTTGCCTCTTAAAAAAAAAAAAAGTAACTTCATTTTCACTCTGAAAGTATATGTCCTTCATAAAAGTGGAAATAAACCGAGATGTGGTAAAATTTGCTTTCACCAGGTTAACAGCACCCTATTTACCTCAAACAGAGGGCATAGCCCCTTCCTCATTATTCTTCCTGTCCCAATGTTTTTTTTTTAATCTTCCTTGTTATCTTTAGGATTTTCTGCATACTTCAGTTCATTCTGGGTTTTAGCCTTCTTTAGGGCAATGCCACACTTTCATATTCCTCCTTGGTTACATGCCTCTGCTTGTGCTGTTTGTATCTCTTTTTTCAATTGGTGTTGTCACATAATAGAATTCTAGCTATCACCCCATTTTTTCTTACTTATTAGGATCATTCAAGGCTATGTTGTTAGAATTTTGTTCTTGAGTGCCTCCTATCCTGAGCTGTACTCTACTTTAGAATCTCAAACCATGAGATCATGCTCTGGAGATCTGTTCTCCAGATTTGATAAAATGTATCATCCTACAGATAAGAACACATGTCTAACTATTACTAATCTTCCCCTCCTTGACTATCACAAACTCTAGGAAGACATAATTATTTTCTCCCAATTTCTATATCCATTTTACTCCAGCAAATAGTCCTTTCTCATTGGTCCAGAGTAAAAGTCTCATTCATCACTTCTCCTACCTTATAAAAGATTACATTATCATCAAAGCAAGTTAATTATTTATCAGATGCTGTGCTTTTTCGCTGAGACCTCTGGCATATATCTCAAAAAGTGAAATCTATCATTTTTTTTATCTTCCCTTTATGCCAATTTTGTGGTATTTGTCAGGAACTCATCATACATTTGCTCCACCTGGCTTGGAAACCTATAGTATATTTATTCACTGATATAACTTCTTTCCCTCCCACCTTTTTCTTTACTCAAACTCTCTACACCAGTGGTTTCCAACCATTTTAAGCATGAGAATTTCTTTTTTTTAAAAAACATCAAAATGTCTCAGACACTTCCCACAACCAAGAAAATAGATGATGAGAAAAAGGCTACCATGAATTCAGTAACACTTTTAAAGGAATTTGTTTTATTTTTTAAGAAGAACATCTTTTATATAACATTTGGAAAAGCAGTAATCCATATGTTGTTGCTCAGTTGTGTCCCCATTTTTCCTTCATGACCCCATTCAGGGTTTTCTTGGCTAAGATACTGGAGTGGTTTACCATTTGCTTCTCCAGCTTATTTTACAGATGAGGAAACTGAGGCAAACAGGGGTAAGTGACTTACTTAGGGTCACATAGCTAGTAAGTGTCGGAGGCCAGATTTTAACTCAGGAATATGAGTCTTCCTGACTCCAGGACTAGCAGTCTATCCACTGCAGTGCCTAGATGCCTCCAGTCCATACGCCTTTACTTTATAACCCACAGTGGTATTCTCTAAAAGAGTATGTATCTATTCTCAAATATCTACCAAAATTGGGCAAGCTCTATATTTTTTCCAAAATTGGAAAGATCCTGAAATTGGTAACCTTTGTGGCAACCCATTAATGCCAAATAAAAATGTCACCTTATCCAAAATAATGCCCTGCTAATACGATTTCATTTGAATCCTACTTAGAGATTCAAGATTAGATGCCTCAACTTGCTATTTAAGGACTCTGTCATCTGACTCCAATTTATCTCTCTGGGTTTATTTCACATTACTCCCTTCACTACATTCTAAATTCCCAGCCTGGCTGAGAGCACAAAATATTCCTTGAACTCAGCCCCTCATCTCCCACCTCGATAAATTCTCACAGGCTGCCACCCTTGCCCTAACATAACTCTTCCATTATCTTTCAGAATCCTCATTTTTCTTTAAAGGTTCAGCCCAAGTGGCACCCTCCTTTGTGTGACGTTCTGTGGCAGTACAGTGGATAGAGCACAGGGCCTAGAGTCAAGAAGACTCATTTTCCTGGGTTCAAATCTGACCTCACACATTTACTAGCTATGTGACCCTGGCAAATCACTTAACCCTGTTTGCCTCAGTTTCCTCATCTGTAAAATGAGCTGGAGAAGGAAATGACAAAACATGCCAGTATCTTTGCCAAGAAAACCCCAAAGGGGGTCACAAAGAGTTGGACTAAACTGAACAATGACAAATGCTTTAGTGAGCTAACAAATGTTTGGAAACTACAACACTTCAACTAAAGGAATTTGCTATTCAACCAGGGCTGGATCTTTTTCTTCTCTGTATTCACTCATACCGCTATATAGAGGAAATCTTTCTGAATAGTAGAATTACTGTTTGTATGTATGTTTCCAAACATCTTGACCTTCATCTTGACCTAATAGAGCATATTATGAAAAAAGGAAGACAGTTCTCTAAAGAATGCCAGGAGTGGGTTTGCCTCACTTATCGGGACATTTCTGTAAAATCAGGGGGTTTTTTTCCCATGAATAATTTAGATAAGCCAATCCCTTTTTTCCATCATGCTTTGCTTGTGTAAATGCACTTAGTTATTAAATTAAATGTCTTTTTGTGCATTTGTGTGTTCTTTTGAAAATGAAACCATGCTGCTCTAAGGCCGACTTTTTCTTTGTTTTTTCCTTCTGGCTTTTTACAAAATGCTTAAAATATTTGATTTTTCCTCCCACCGCAGGCTCCAAAACTGTGTTTGGAATTTGGAGATCAAAGTGCCGTGGCTAATCCCCAAGAAATCTGCAATTTGATGACTCTGAAACTGATCTCTTATCAAATTTCTGTGGGATTGTGCTATTTCTTGGTGCACATGAAACTGTGCACAAAACCCCTATTTTGCATTACATTCCTTGGGGAGTTTTCAGTCTTCTGTTTGTAGGAACGTTTGTAGCCGCTGAATGGTGGTTAAGCTCCCTGCAAAAGGTGACTGACTATCTGTGGTTTCCTTTAAAAGAACTGTTAGGGTTACATTAGCATATGTTGTCAATAAACCCTGCTGTTTATTCTCCCTTGATCAAAGAGTGCCATACTCCAAAATCACATGGCAGGAGTCAAAGGAATTGATAATGAGAAAGAAAAATGTGAGCTCAAAGCAGAATTTTATCTTGTGGCATGGAGAACAGTCTTGTTGCTGCTCTGGCCTGGGATTTTGGTGATGTGTTAAGTTTGGGGGGGTTGTTTGTTTTTTTAATTTTCCCTTTTGTTTTTATGAACTAGACATATGTGAATATTTCCCTCAACAAAGCACAGAAAAATGGGACATGAATCCCTCCTCCACACAGCTTACTGAGTTAAGTTGGTTTGGGTTTTTTTTTGGGGGGGGGCATATTTCAAATTTAACAGGGTAGTTCCAACATTGCCCCTGTTTGTCTGTGTCCCCTTCTGAACTTCCTTATGCTCTCTTTATGTTTTTTTTAAATGACTGAATGATATTCTTTCCTTTCTTTCATTTTTAGTGTCACTACCCACATTCTTCCCAAACCAAAAATAAATAGATAAATAGATGGATAGATAGATTAATTAATGAAGGCTGAACAAACCTTGCATAACCTTGTATAACCTAGATCAACCTATTTTTCTTTCTTTATAAAGTATACATAAGAAAACTAACTTACCCTCACAGGTTGATACCATAGTTCCTTACACATAATAGCTGCTTAGTAAATATTAGTTGAGTTGAGTTGATAAGCAGTAATCAATACAAAGTAGTCACAGAATCATAAAGTTCCAGAAACTATTATGCACCCAGTTTCACTGTAAACAAAATCCATCCAAAAAAAATGTATAAATTCACCAATCAAAGGTAAGACTGAAATGAACAAGTGTCTAATTGTCATTTTGGTTAGCTAGAGAAGAAAAAATTATAAGGCAGTAGGAAACTGAGATTCAGTAAAATTCCAATGGATTGTGAGGTGTTCATTAATGGCTTTATTGAATCAAAACCAATTCCACAAGACACCCATCATTTTGTTCCTCACCAAAGTACAAGTCCATGTTCACACCCCAGGGTTTATCCTTAAGGATTATTAGAACCTAAACTATAACCAGTTGCTTACTTCTAAAAATACCAAATTGTTTTGTGTACTAACTATATATATATATATATATTAATATATATATATAAATAGCAGGGGAACTAGGTGATCTACAGTTTCCCCAGGTGACTACTTAAAATGAGTTGCCAATGATAGGCATCGTATATGCAAGGATTCTGCAACTTTTTAGCTAGAGTGACATCTCCACCTTTAGAATCCCAGTAGTATGATCAATCCAAAGAACTTCCTGAGGACTTGCTACTAATAATTCTCTAGTAGGTGATGATTTCTCAGAACTTGCAACATGTCTGAGTCACAATATCAAGTTTCTTACCACAAAAAAAACTTCATATCCAAATATTACTCAAAATGCCTCAGTGCCAGGATTCATTGAGTCTTAGTCATGCATCCACAGGGTGTGCAAAATGAAAGTATTTAATTAGGTATTTTCATTTTTACTCTGTAGAGTTAATACTGATATAACATTGTTCAGTTGCTGACATATAAGTATGCAGGGTATGACACTGAACAACATCTCCAAGTATTGGATTTCACTATGTGACATGGGTGATTTCCGATAAAAGGTTCTCCCTTGATCATTCATTGGGGAGAATCCAATTCTGTTTTTAGTTCTCTAGTCAGATAGCAGCAGTATGGGGTTTCAGTCAGGGGTTGGTCTGAATGTGGCCTTGAATTTTTGGTCAGTAGGAAAGAGGTAGCTTGGTATAGTAAATAGAAAACTGGCTTTGAGGTCAGAAAGATCTATATTCAAGCTCTACCTCTCAAACGTACTCCCTGTGTACTGTTGGACATGTCACTTAATCTCTTGAGCAACACTCAGATGGTTTAAATTGCAGAGAAGGTGCTGATAAGTATTATTGGAGGAAGTTTCTCCCCAGAAGCTCTCTATACTTATAAAATCACAGAACTATTATGAAAGAAAGGAAGAAAGAGAGAGGTAGAGAAAGAAAGAAAGAAAGAAAGGAAGAAAGAGAGTGGCAGAGAAAGAAAGAAAGAAAGAAAGAAAGAAAGAAAGAAAGAAAGAAAGAAAGAAAGAAAGAAAGAAAGAAAGAAAGAAAGAAAGAAAAAGAGAGAGAGAGAGAAGGAAAGAGATGACATAGGATTTTTTTTAAGTGTAATTAGAGTCATTAGTTCAGTCATTTTTCAGTCATGTCCAACTCTTCATGACCCCATTTGGGGTTTTCTTGGCAAAGATGCTGTAGTAGTTTGCCATTTCCTTCTCCCACTCATTTTTACAAATGAGGAACTAAGGCAGAGTTAAGTGATTTGCTCAGAGTCACACAGCTACTAAGTGTCTGTGGCCAGATTTGAATTCAGGAAGATGAGTCTTTCTGATTCCCACCCCAGTGCTCTATCCACTGTGCCACCTCAATGCCCTAACTATAATATTAAAGTCCTACATTTTTGGTTCTAAAATTAGTCTTCAATGCTGAATACTGAATACTGTGTCCCGCCCCTTTCCCCCCAGTCTGAAAAGTTTTCTCACTTTGACTTCACTTCTTAGAACCCCTCATATTCTTCAAGACTCAACTTAAACATTACCTTTTGGAGGAGACCTTTTCTGGTTACACACACACACACACACACACACACCCCTTCTTCCTCTAAGGTCACCTTCCATCTATTCTATCTGTATTTTGTTTGTATATATATATATATATATGTTGTCTTCCTCATCAAAGTATAAGCTCCTTGAGGGCAAGAATTATTTTTTCCCTCATCTTTCTCACACAACACAATGCTTGTTTACTGACTGATTTATTTCTATATTTTTATGTAAACATTTCTGTATCTTTGCAGTAATGCCCCATAAAATGAAGAAACCTTCCATATCTGTTCCCTGATTGATTTTTTCAATGATCCAGTGTCATTCAAAAAAGTCACATTAACTGAGGAGAGATGGAATGTTTTCTCTGAAATTTTCTCTTGTAAATCTATAGTTTGGATGCCTTCCTTATATTTCAGCAGCCCAAGAGTACATGAGTTTTTTTAGCTGCCGTATAACACAATATTAACAATATTGAGTTCATAACCTATTAAAGCCTGCAGGTCTTTTTAAATTAAACTTCTGTCTATTTCTTCCCCAGCTTATTCTTTTGAAGTCAATTTTTTTTAACAGCTAGGTGGTACAATGGATAGCCTCAAATCTATAGCACATAGGTAGCATAGTGGATAGAGTGTCAGGTCTGGAATCAGGAAGACTCATCTTCCTGAAGTCAAATCTGGCCTCAGGCATTTATTAGCTGTGTGACCCTGAGTAAGTCACTTAACCCTGTTTGCCTGTTTTCTCATCTGTAAGATGAGCTGGAGAAGGAAATGGCAAAACACTCTAGCATCCCTGCCAAGAAAACCCCAAATGGGGCCACAGAGAGTCAGACACAACTGAAAATGAGTGAACACACATGGTAAGAATTCGTACATAGCCCTTTTAAAGTACATCTTCCTCTATACAGTCTAGCGTTCTAACCTGTTGAGACATTTTTGAATCCTGACTCTGTTATCTGGAGTGTTAGCTCTCTCTCCTAACTTTGGGTTAATTGCAGATTTTATAAGTATAACATCTATATCTTTATCACAGTGATTGATAAAAATGTTAAACAGCACAAGTCCAAGCAAAGATCCCTAATGTACTTCATGGAGGCTTCCAGCCAAGTCAATGTCAAGCCATTAATGACTAGTCTTCAAGTCCAGCCATTCAATCACTTTCAAGTCCCATAGTTGTACCACTGTCTTGCCCACATCTCTTTATCTTTTTGAAAAGAATGACATGAGACACTTTATCAAATGCTTTTTAAAATTAAGGTAGCCAAAATTTACAATACCTACTTTGTATACCACTTCAGTCCCCCTGTCCAAAAGTAATAATAATAACTAATATTTATCTAGTACCTACTATGGGTCAGGCACTGTTTGAAGTGCTTGTTACAAATATTACCTCATTTGATCCTCACAACAACCCTAAAAGGTAGATATTATTGTTATCTTTATTTTACATTTGAGGAAAGTGAGGCAAACAGAGGTTAAGTGATTTGCCCAAGGACTCACAAGTGTCTGAGGTTGGTTTCAAACTCAGGTCTTCCTGACTCTAAGCCCAGCACTCTATCTTCTCCACCACTTAACTGACTAAAATGAATGAATAGATAGATAGATAGATAGATAGATAGATAGATAGATAGATAGATAGATAGATAGATAGATAGATAGATAGGTAGGTAGGTAGGTAGGCAGGTAGGTAGGTAGGTAGCTAGGTAGGTAGCTAGGTAGGTAGCTAGGTAGGTAGCTAGGTAGGTAGATAGGTGGATAGGAATGAGATTAGTCTGGAATGGCCCATTCTTGCTAAAGCCATGCCACCTCTTTGTGAAAACCACTTACTTTTCCTAGATATTCCCTAACCATCTCTTTAATAACATCTTCTAGAATTTTGCCAGGGTTTGAAGCCAAGCTCACCAAACATTAGTTTGCAGATTTTATTCTCTTCCCTTTTTTTGAAAATCAAGACATTTGTCCTCCAAGCCTACAGTACCTCTCCTATTCTGCACAGTCTTTAAATATCACTGATAGTGGCTGAGTTATCACTTTTACCAGTTCTTCTAAGTGAGTATGAAGTTAATCTGGGCTAAGTAAATTGAATTCATTAAGGGTAGCTAGGGGTTCTCTAGCTTAATCCTATTAGACATTTTTGTCCTACCCTTTCTAAACCAAAGGTCATTCTGCTCAGCAGAGAAAACAGAAGCAAAATCAGAAGTGAACAATTCTGTCTTCTCTCTATCATCTGTGGTCATCATACCATCAGCTCCAAGCAATAATGCCACCCCTTCTCAGACACTCACCTTGTACCACAATAGAACTGAAAATAAACTTCATTATTGTCCTTAGCTTCTCTCACCAGCTGCATCTCATTCAAAACTTTAGCACTCTTTTTACAGGACCACACATGCTTTTCTGTTCATCCTCTGTTATCTAACCTTGTTTCCATCTTCCAATATATCTTTCCCGCTACCCCTTTGCCAAGTATTGAACAGGTAGTTTTATTTCCCATGCAGAAAAGGGAATTGTAAGCAATAAGAGCCACAGAATGTTTACAATCAGTTGAGAGGGTAATATCCATGGGACATTTGTGCTAGATCCACTAATTGGCCATTTCACATCTACTTAATAAAGCTCAACTGATGCCAGTGGTCCTTTTCTTTTCAGTGTGCTCGCTCTCCCTTGCCCTCTCTCTCTCTCTCCCTCGCCCTCTCTCTCTCCTTTCTCTCCTCTCTCAATCTCTGTCTCTGTGTCTCTGTTTATGTGTGTGTGTCTCTGTGTCTTTGTGTGTCTCTGTCTCTCTTCTCTGTGTCTCTCTCTGTGTCTGTGTGTCTGTCTCTCTGTCTCTGACTGTCTGTCTCTGTCTCTGTCTCTGTCTGTCTCTGTCTCTCTGTCTTTCTCTGTTTCTATCTATCTATCTATCTATCTATCTATCTATCTATCTATTTATCTTTTATCTATCTACCTCTCTGTCTCTCTCTCTCTCCCCTCAATACTTTCCCTTTAGTCTAAGCAGCCTCTATTGCTGTTAATGTCACAACTGCTCTGGTAGGTGCTTAGAAGGGGAGGATGCCTGCTGCCTTTCAAGTTCCCATAAGACCTTGCAACAAAAGAAAGAAACTAGTGTATGTCATTCTCTTCTTGGCTTTCCTCTCTTCTAACAGGAAATTTAAGAAGTTCCCCATCATTTTCATCACAGCAACAAGTCCCTCCGTCTTTATGAAAGCTAGATCCATAATATAATTTCCTCTTGCTAGTTCCTCTATCTTGTAAAGGATGAAATTCTCATAAAGGCAAGTACATTGGAGGAACACCATGAGACAGTAGAAAGAGCACTGGATTCAGAGTCAGAGGACCTGCCACTTATTACCAGTGTGGCCTTGAGACAATAACTTAACTTCTCTTGATCTGTTTTCTAGTTCCTAAAATGAGGAGGACTAGATTAACTTCTAATCTCCCTTCCATCTCTGAATCCATGAACTCATGATCTCATGAATATTATCCCTTCCCCCTCCTTTTATCTAGCCTCTTTCTTTTTATAAGGTATGCCCATCCAGAGCCATATTGCAGGAAGAGGTCAGATTCCATCAAGTCTCAGTCTAACTTATGAAGTCAAATTTCTCTCCTTGTACTAGAACCTCTGTTTCCTCATGCTTGTTGCCTAAACTTAACTCATTTGCATATGTGTATAGATATTTGAGATAAGGTAGTGCTGGCTCTTTTCCTGGATTTTGTGCCCTTTCAATTCTGAATTTCCTCAACTGCTATTCCTTTTCCCATATTATAGCTCCTCTCTATAGTGATATAGCTTAGTAGACATGCAAGAACAATTTTCTTCTTCCCTCATCTTTTTTTAGTGTACATTTTATTTTCTTTTTTGAATAATACTTTTCCCAATTACATGTAGAAACAACTCTTTTTTTAAAATTTTGAGTTCTAAATTCTCTCCTTCCATCCCTCCCTTCCTCCTCCCTGACAAAGTAAGCAATTTCATACAGGTTATACGTGTATGATCACGCAAAACATATTTTCAAAAAAAACACCATAAAAAATGAGGGAAAAATAGTATGCTTCGATCTGCATTCAGACTCCATCAGTTCTTCCTCTGGAGGTGGACAGCATTTTTCATCATGAGTCCTTTAGAATTTTCTTGGATCATTGTATTGCTGAGAATAGCTAAGTCATTCACAGTTGATCATGTCATGCAATATTGCTGTTACTGTATGCAATGTTTTCTTGGTTCTGTTCACTTCACTTTGCATTATTAGTTCATGTAAGCTTTTCCAGGTTTTTCTGAAATCATTCTGCTCACCGTTTCTTATAGCGCAATAGTATTCCATTAGAATCATATGCCTCCCTCATCTTTTTCATTTTAAAACCATTTCTAATAAATTTTTGACATTAGATAAATATATTCTTATCAACTTTTCTTCAATACATTCCATCCCTAGCTAGAAGTGAGTCATTCCTATAATTTAAGTTATGGTCCAAAAATCCAAATCCTATCCTCAGACACCACCTTTTTAAGCAGCTGTTCACTTCCAAAATCAGTTTTCTCTTCTTCATTACTTGCCTTCAATAGGAAACTGCATGAAAATACCACCTGTGCCTGAATTCTTACCCAAATACATAATCTTTAGCAAAAGTTTCAAATTATTTTGTGGCTAGATTTATCTAATTCAGAGAGGGGTAGGTTGAGGTCCCCCACTAGTATAGTTTTGCTCTCTATTTCTTCCTGTAACTCCCTGAACTTCTCCTCTAAGAATTTGGATGCTATACCACTTGGAACATATATGTTTAGTGATGACATTACTTCATTGTCTATGGTGCCTTCTGGAAAGAATCATCTTTGCTTATGTGAATCACCATGAATGGACAGTCTTCATCCATTTTGGAAAGTCATAGGAGGGTCTCTGTTATGCCTAGGGAAAAAAAACAGACGTATCAATTGGTGTCAAATAGCTGACTCAGCTCACCTGAACAGAGAGTTGCCAGCCTCCACTACTATTCTTCTTCTTCTTCTTCTTCTTCTTCTTCTTCTTCTTCTTCTTCTTCTTCTTCTTCTTCTTCTTCTTCTTCTTCTTCTTCTTCTTCTTCTTCTTCTTCTTCTTCTCCTTCTTCTCCTTCTTCTTCTTCTCCTTCTTCTCCTTCTTCTTCTCCTTCTTCTCCTTCTTCTTCTTCATTAATTTATTTTGATTTATCAACAATCACTTCCATAATCTTTTGAGTTTTAAATTTTTCTCCCCCTCCCTCCTCAAGACAGCATGCAATTTGATATAGGCTATACATATACATTCCTATTAAACATATTTTCACATTAGTCATGTTGTAAGAAATAAAATAGGAGAACCACCAGAAAGAGGAAACAAAACAAAATAGGAGAAAAAAATAGCAAATAGTATGCTTCCATCTGCATTCAAACTCCATAGTTCTTTCTTTGGATATAGATAGCATTTTCTATCATGAGACTTTTGGAGATGTCTTAGATCCTTGTATTACTGAGAAGGGCTAAGTCTATCAGTGTTAGTCATCACACAACATGGCTGTTACTGTGTAAAACATTCTCCTGGTTCTGCCCAGTTCCCTCAGGATCAGTCCATACAAGTCTTTCCAGGTTTTTCTGAAGTCTGCCTGCTCATCATTTCTTATAGCACAATAGTATTATTCCATTACATTCACATGCCACAATAGAATATATCATGCTTCAGCTGAAGTAAAAAAAAAAAAGCAGGGATAGCAATCCTGATCTCAGACAAAGTAAAAGCAGAAATAGATATTATCAAAAGAGATAAGGAAGGAAATTACCTCTGCCACTGCAGAGATGGAGTACTACCCCCTCTTCCCAGTCACCCTGAAGCAAAGCCTCAGGGGCCCTATGTTATGCCTCCACAGTGTCCTTCTCCAATGTTCAGTTCCCAGACTGTTTCAGTCAGTAGGAGAGAGAGAGAGAGAGAGAGAGAGAGAGAGAGAGAGAGAGAGAGAGAGAGAGAGAGAGAGAGAGAGAGAGAGACACCATAACAGTTGTAACTCTGACTTAACGAGGAACCTAGTTGTTTTCTCCACCAGAGCCAGGGTTTCACAGGCTTGGAGATAAATACTGAACCTATGATTTAATTCCCAGGTTAGGAAACTCCATCTTCCCATACAGATTAGAACCTTCTCTGCAACTTGTAAACTTAGAAGGTTGCCCAAAGCACTGAAAAGTTACATGATTTGCATAGGGGTCACACAGCCAGTAAGTACCAAAGGCATGACTTGAACCCAAGTGTTCCTGGTCCTATGGCTAGCTCTCTCCTGACTATGTCACGCTACCTTCCTTACATGCTATAAAATCTGTAAATTATCTTGTGTACTACCACGTACCCACTTTTTCTTGGGCATGACAAATCAAGAAGTCCCTTCATCAGATTAATTTTATTACAGCTGCATATAGCTTTCCTTTAACCCCAGAATAATCATTATTGTCCCAGCAAAACTGGAATTTCTGGCTATCTTAAACAATGCATACTTTGCTCCTTCAAATTATTTTTTCCCCAGTGGATCTTTTTGTTTTCTTAATGATTTTTGGCAACTCTTCTCTGAACTCCTTTTAAGCAGTCTTTCTAGCACAGCACTGGAGGATTTGGAATAGAATACTGCCTTGTTCTGCAACACAATGCCTTAGTGTATATAACCCCAATATCATCTGGTCCTTTGAGGACAGATTTCACTGCAGACATTTAATTGGCTGTCTAATTCCATTCCTGTGTATCCCATCTTTCTTTTGATCTGCCCATATTTCTTCAGATTAATGAAGCCTCAGTTTGCTTGGCTGGATCTCTTTCTGTAATTTTCACCTCATAGTCTGGATTTATGCCATCTTCTTAACTGCGCTGGTGCTTACAATTCTTCACACTGGGAGAGTTCTCTCCTTGTTTTCCAACATAAATGACTCCAAGTTTGAGTCCCTTCAGTTAGAATTCTTGAAAGGTGGATAACAAACAATGTAACATAAATTCAAACATAAGTCTCTAAGAAAAGGCTTAAGTAATTTGGATTACTTTGTCTGGAGAAGAAACGATGGAAAGGTATAATAATCAAAGCTTTAAGATAAAATATGTGTGTAATATGACCGAAAGACCATTGACTTGAACATGGTGGTCAAAAGACATGGGCTTAAATCCCAACTTTGCCACTTGCTAGTTGTTTGGCCAGAAGCAAATCACCTGACCTCCCTGATCTTCAATTTCCCTATCTATAATATGGGAATAGTAACACTTTCCCTGCCTATTAGGATTGTTATAACAACAACATCATCAATAATAATAGCTAACGTTTATGTAGTTCCTGCTATGTGCAGGCACTGTACTAAGAGCTTTACAAATACTATCTCATCTGAATCTCAATAAACTTGTGAAGTAGGGCCATTATTTTCCTCTTTTTTCAATTGAGAAAACTGAGGCAGAAAAAGATTGTCACTTACCCAAGGCTAATAAGTGTCTGCGAGAGGATCTGAACTCAGGTCTTCCTGACTTCAAGCCAGTGCTCTGTCCACTGCACCACCTAGCTGCCTCTCTTACAAAAATTAAGTGAAATAATGAGTTTTACAAGCCACAATATAAACGTAAAGGATAGTCTTAATTATAAGGAAATAATAAGTGCCCTGATTTTCTATTTGATCCAGAACCAAAACAAGATGAAATCAATCAATCAATATTTATTAAGCAGCTATTATTTGCCAGGAAAAAAGGTGCAGAAGGGGAATTTCTGTTCAACAGTAAGGAATATTTCCTATGGCACTGGAACAAATTACCAAAAGAAGAATCAAAAGAAATCACCAGATAATCTGGCATAATGAAATTTATCTGTGGCTATTCACTCCAACCATATACTTAATGTCAATTCTATTACATATACATATGTATTAGAAATACATATTCCAATATATATTATTAGAAATACAAAAACAAAACAAAATGGATCCCAATTCAATTTAACAGATATATACTAAGCACTTCCTATATACCAGGCACTGTATTAAGCAATAGGAATATAAAATCAAAAAAGAAATGGTCCCTGCTACAGAAGCTTACGTTTTACTGGAAACTATACTGTGTAGTACTCTGATATGTAAATACAAGGTGAGTAGAAGAGAGAAGGTGTTCTAATTGGAGAAGGTCAGAAAGGACTTAATGTAGGAAATGAAAACTGATCTGATCCTTGAACGAAGTGAAGGATTCTAAGAGATGGAAGGTAAGGAAAGAGTACATTCCACAAATTCAGAAGCATGAGGCCTTCATGAAAGAATAGAGATGCAATGCTGAGTTGGAGACAGCTACTAGGCCAAGTTGACTGGCATATAATGTTCACGAAGGGAAGTGAAATAAGTCTGAAAAGGTATGTCTACATTGTGGAGGACTTTGAATGCCTTTCTGAGCAGCTTCCATTTTGTCCTAAAAGCGTAAAATAATTTTGATCTGAGAGTGATGTGATCAGACCTATGCTTTGAGAATGTTATTTTGGGAAATTGTTCCAGATTCTCTGGAATCAAGAAGACTAAGAATTTTGCAATAGACCATACAAGAAGTTGCAAGGGCTTGAACTAAAAGTTGTGTGAGTGGTGAAAAGGGAAACAGTATGCAGGTAGAAGCAATAGGAGTAAGCAAATGACTGTAAATGGGAGAGATGAATGAGAGGAAAGAGACAAGAATGATTGTTTATACCTACTAGCTATCTTCATGGATACAGTCATCCCTTCATTGTCCTTTGAGTTACCTGGAATTTTGATTTTTCCTAGTTCCATAACAAGGGATGTTTCCTATAGACAAAATCCCTTAAAATATGACTCTTCTAAGGATTTCATTTCCTAAACACCCTTATATATTGCCCATAATGGATCTTATTGTTGTTGTTCAGCTGTTTCGGTCATGACCAACTCTTCATGACCCCATTTGGGGCTTTCTTAGCAAAGATACTCGAGTGGTTTACCATTTTCTTCTCCAGTTCATTTTACAGAGGAGAAAACTGAGGCAAATAGAGTTAAGTGACTTACCCAGAGTCACACAGCTAGTGTCTAAGGCTGGATTTGAACTCACGTCTTCCTGACTTCAGTGCCGAAGTTCAATTCACTGTGCCACCTAGCTGCCCATAATAGATCTTACTCATATTTAATTCAGCAATAGGCAAAATGGAGTAGTGAATAGGGCACTGGATTTGGATTCCAGAAGACCTGGTTTCAGTTTAACCTCTCTGTGCCTCAGTTGATTCATTAGCAAAATGAGAGGGTTGAATTACGTGACCTCAAAGATCCCTTCCATCTCTAATCATATAAGTAATGTTATTGCAAAACTCTAGCATACTCTAAGAATAGGCTCTTTCATTATCCCTATATATTTTTATCATTCACAATCTTCTCAAAGTGCTTTTGGAAAAAGTCCTAGAATATTAACTGGTGCAATAAGTGTGTTAGTCTTTCTTCATCCTCTCTAAACTGCATGGCTTGTACCTAAAAAAATTGTATAGGTGCAAATGTTCCAGATGTTTCCTAGATTGCTGTCAGATATTAACTAGTTATCCCGCTAATTTCCTGATTTTTCTTCTCATTTCTATTTCTCTGGACATGTGGGGCTTTAAAAGTACCCTTTTAAAGCATTAATTAAGACATCTTCTCAATTATTAACCACTGTGAGTTGTTTTTTCTTGCCTGTAGCCCTTTCCATAGCTGTAAGAGCTCCAGTTGTTTGGGGCACAGGTTTCATTCCTATTTATTCCCCATGCCATTTTCTTTTCCCCATGACTCTTCACTGATGTAACTTACTCTTCTTGGATTTTCCATTTGACTTTTTAACCCTAATTACCTCTTCTGCTACTGATTTTCTTAATCCATAGATACTTGCTTTTATCCATAGAGGCTGAAAAGAAACAAAGAAAAAAAAAATAGATCCTTCTTTAGCAGAGCATTTTTCTTTTCAAAATAACTATAATCTGTATACTTAAATTTTATAGCCCCTTATTATGTAGTTCAATTTTATACCTTTTCATTGGGGTTTCAGAAAGAGAAAAAAATCTCACAAAAAATCTGCTTCCATACCTTTTTTTTTTTTTGGTTGTTCAACCAGAGAAAGCTTGTGTTACTGGTTTCAAGGGATGTTATTATGGGAGAAATCTCATTCCAGAGCCTGAGGTGACTCCTGGACTATTTCTTCAGTGGTTCCTATCTCCTCACTGGCTGCTTGCTCCATGGGGCTTAGTGATGTACAGGTTGGGATGTCTGCAGAAGCTGAAGGATGAGGGTCCACAGAAGCAGTAGAATTCAGAAAGCAGTAGCTTATTGGTGCATTAGTAAAGGGACTTAGAGGACGAAAGGGGCTCTTAAATATTTCATCTGCTTGATGTGACCAGGAAGAAGGACCATAGCCCAGTGTTCACACTTCATCAGATCCTCACCACTTTCTTTTTCAAGTGAATGAACAAAAGAAGAAAGAGAAAATACCTTCTGCTGCCTCCTTCCCTAAATAGCCTTGCTGATGATTTAGACAAAGAGAAGAGAGGAAGGCAAGTTGGAGCAGATGAGGTTCATGAAAATTTGAAGGACTGGAGACACAATATGTTCTTCCTTTCAGCATTATCTCTAAAATGAGAAGATTAGGTTTCTTCCATTGGTTCTCATTCTTATTTACAACATGACTAATGTGAAAATAGGTTTAATATGAATGTATATATTGAGACTATATTGATTTACATGCCATATCAGGGGGAAATAGAGGGGAGAGATGGGGAGAAAATTTGAAACTCAAAATCTTATGGAAGTGAATGTTGAAAACTAAAAATATTTTTTTTTGGTGAGACATTTGGGGTTAAGTGACTTGCACAGCTAGTAACTATTGTGTGTATCAGGTCAGATTTGAACTCAGGTCCTCCTGACTCCAGGGCCAGTGCTCTATCCACTGCACCACCTAGCTGCCCCCAAATAAATTTATTTTTAAAATGAAATAAAATGAGGTTGAACTAGATCTTCTCTAAGAACCTTTAACATTCTTTTATGATCTGGTCACTCTTCCTTTCATGAGGTCCTCATGTGTTTAAATTCAACTATGAAGATGAGCAAATTAATTCACTTTAGCTTCTATCCTAGTGTAAGTTCACATTCCAGAACTTCATGATTTTCATTTTTATAAATTTCATGGAGTGGTTGCTATGATACTTTTCTTCACAGCAGTTCTTAGCTCCTAATATCTAGCTGATTCTTTTGAAAACTTCTGTCATTTTAGATGAAAAACCAATATGGTAAAGTAGAAAGAACAATGGATTTGGCATCAGAGAATCTGGGTTCAAATCCTGGCTCTGACACCATCTGTGTGACTTTGGACAACTTCCCTAGACCTTTTTATTTCCTGATATAAAAAAATGAGGAAGTTGGCCTAGATCTCTGAGGTCCCTTACAAATCTGAATCTATGGTCCAATCTATGACTTAATTCCCTGAACCATTAATGAAGTATAGAAAAACAGCTTATCCGCTGTTGGTGGTTTTATTGCCTTCTGTTAAAAAAGAATAAAACCTTATAAATCATCTTGTCCAACTCTCTAATTTTGTGTACAAGAAAGCTACAACCCAGGGAAGGGAAATGAGTTGTCCAAGGTCACACTGGTGGCAAATATTAGAGCCAGTATTTAAATATAGGGCTCCTGACTTCAGAAGAGAAGGGAAACTGAGCATTTCCAAATGAAACCACACCGGTGAGACTGAATTCTTGGTGGAATAAAAGGAAACAGATGCCTCCAAATTAAGTTACAGTGGCTTCCAACTTCTCAAGTGTTGTTAGAACAGAAAAACTTCTAGAGAGTTTTGAAAACAAGAAGTCTAATGGGCAACACCAGCATATGAGTGTAATCTAACAAGAAAAATATTCTTTTTCAAGCAACATTCACCATTTTTGCTTTGGTTCTTCATCTATGGCTTAATTTCACTAAACTTTCACTTTCTGTTCTTATCGGAATTACAATGAGATTATTAAATCAGATCTGCTATTACCTTTGCATATTTTGGTGACTTTGAACATTTAGACTGAGTCACTGCATATTTTTAAAAAATTAACTTAAACCTATGACTGTTCCTTTGATTTTCTCCCCTACTTTCTGGCTAAAGAACTTTGTTTTTATTTTGGTATACTACAAGATGTAGAGTATTTTTAAAATATTTAATATTTAAAATATCTCTATGGCTTATGATATTTATGATATGTATGTATATATATTTTTTTTCACCCATTATTCTGTCTCTTATTTTTCAATGCTCTTTTGTAACAAAGACTGTAAAAGCAAGGTGGGGAAATGGAAAAAATCCTAACTCTGGAATCAATTCAATTAAAAAAATATTTATTAAGCACTTGCTATGTGCCAGGCACTATGCAGAGTTTCAAATCCTAGCTTGACTTTTCCATTTAATAGCTTAGTGACCGTAGGGAAGTCACTTAACTTCTCTGAACTCTCATGCCCTTGTCTATTAAATGGGATAATAAATGACTACTTATTTCACACGGCAATGGAGAAGAAAGTAATATGTGAATATAAACGTATTTTCTCTTATATTGCTAATATTTTCATAGAATCATAGAATTCCAAGGGTCTCGCAGTAGATAAACTCTAGCCTTGGAGTTAGGAGGACCTGAGTTCAAATCTGACCTCAGACACTTGAAACTTACCAGCTGTGTGAACCTGGGCAAGTCACTTAACCCGGATTGCCTTATCAAAAAAAAAAAAAAAAAGAACTATACAATTCTAGAGCTGGAAGTAGATTTTTAAGACAGAAACATCAGTATACTATTGGTGAAACTGTGAATTAGTCCAGCTATGGCAGAAAGTGATTTTGAATCATGCTAGGAAAGTGATTAAGATATATATCTCCTTTCAAATCCCATCTGTCACTTACTACTTGTTGACCCTGGGCAAATTAATTAACTTCTTTGGAGCTCAGTTTCTCATCTGCAAAATGAGGTTGCTAGACTATATGATATCAAAAGTGCCTTCCAATGCTAAATCTAAGGTCCTGGGACCTCATAATTCTATGACCTACAAATCCCATTGATGGGCAGAAACCTCCAAGGAGGTCATAGATAAAAAGAAAGTCTCTGTATGCAAGAAAATATTTATAGTAGCATTTTTTGTAGTAGCAAAGAATTGTAAACAAAGTAGATGCCTGTCAACAAGAGAATGGATAAACAAACTATGACACATAACTGTAATGGAATTGTACTGTGAGAAATGATTAATATGAAGAGTTCAGAGAAGCATAGAAAGATATATGAACTGATGCAAAGTAAAGTAATCACAACCAGGAAAATCAATCAATAAACATTAAGTACCTACTATGTGCCAGACAGGCAGTTAGATGGCACAGTGGATATAATGCCAAGCCTGGAATTAGGAAGATTATTTTTCTCAATTCAAATATGACCTCAGACACTTACTAGCTATGTGCAAGTCACTTAACCCTGTTTGCCTCAGTTTTCTCATCTGTAGAATGAACTGGAGAAGGAAATGGCAAACAGTTCCAGTATGTTTGCCAAGAAAACCCCAAATGGAGTCTCAGAGAGTTAGACATGACTGAAAAAACTAAACAAAATGTACCAGGCACAGTGTAGAACCCTAGGCACAGTGCTAAGTGATTGATACATGCAATAACTAAAACAGTGAAACAGAAAACAAGAACAAAATTAAAATAAATATTGTATAAGTCTGATAAAGCTTAACCCTGAAAAAAATATATATGAAAATGTATCAATCGCCTTTCCTTCTGTGAAAAGGTGGAGGACCATGGGGGTATAATGATAGACAGTTAACATATTGGCTGGTTTTGCAGAGCTACCTTTTTCTTGCACCTTTGCTTTTATTCTTGGTAGCAAAGAATGGCTCTCAGGGACCTCATTTCTCCTTTCTTATTGTGTTTTTTGGAGGGGAGGAAAAATTGACTTGACTTGGGTCACACAACTAGCATCTGAAATCAGATTTGAACTCAGGTCCTTCTGACTCTGGGGCCAGTGTGCTATCCACTGCGCCATCTAGCTCCCTAGATGCTGTCTAGATAGGGAAGAAAGGAGGAATACATTTGAAAATTAATTATAATAATAATAGCATTTATATGGTTTTTTTTAAGTTAGCAAAGCATTTTACACTTTTCTTCCTTTGATTCTCAGAACAAGCCTCTAAGGTGGGTGCTATTATTAACCCCATGTTTTAGATGAGAAAACTAAGACTGAGAATTTAAGGGATTTGACAGGGTCACACAGCTAAGTTAGAGTCTAAAGCAAGATTTGAATATAGGTTTTCCCGATTCCAGGTACAGCACTGTGTCCACTAAACCACCTAGTTGTACCACCTGGGTGATGTAAAAGCAAAAGATGAATTCAAACTTTACAAATTAAAATAACAATAACTAGGATTTTTATCATTTTCTTCCTCTCCTACCCTGACATGACCTACATTTAGAGAAAGAATCTCTATACCAAAAGGCAGCTGGCACAGTGGAGAGAGTGCTGGAGTTGGAGACCAGACACCCTGAGTTCAAATCTTTCCTCAAACATTTACCAGTTGTTTCAACTTGGTCAAGTCACTTAATCTCTCTCAGCCTGTTTCCTTATCTGAAAATACCTCAGGGCAGCTAGATGGTGCAGTAGATAGAGCACTGGCCCTGGAGGCAGGAGGACCTGAGTTCAAATTCTGACACTTACTAGCTGAGTGACCCTGGGCAAGTCACTTAACCCCAATTGCCTTGCCAAAAAGACAATATCTCCTATCTTATCTTATAGGGCTGTTGTTACGATCCAATGAAAACATATATACAGTGCTTTGTAAATCTGAGAGCCCTATATTATTAATAATATAAATATATTATAGCTATTATCATTATTATTATTATTATTATCTTCATTGACTTTTAGCCCCAGAATACACATAGAAAACTGGTAGGAGGTGAACCAAAGGCTAGGACCATCCGTAGACACAATGGGCCTATTCATACTTCCTTCTCTGCCCATGAAGAATCTTTCTTAAGTTGCTCCCTCCTGGCCTATACCTAACACATTCACTTTTCCAAGGAACTATTCATAAAGAAATCTGAAGTATGGCAAAAGGGTGCTCTTCTTCCCCTCACTTGAGCACTGGACCTTTCTCAGTTAGTACCCAGAGGAGGCTTGAGCTGAAAAATAAATGCACACTAATATAGTTATTAACCTGGAAGATCACAGAAGGATTCTAAATGCAATAAGTACCCTTGAAGTCGAACACTGCTTTGGTGTGTGAAAGCCCCACGTGGCATGGTCCACTCAGAGCAGAAAGGGAATTTTTGGGGGGGATATTAGGGTCAAATTAACTTATGTAAAAAAAAATTTTCATGATAGACTATTCGGCTCCATTTCTTCTACTACGAAGTGCCTGTCCCTCCAGAAAGATTTCACCATTGAGGATGTTAGATCTGGTTTTATCCTTTATAAGCTATTTTCTCCTTTTTTGTTCACCTTGTTTCCCTAGTTTCAAGGTGCCTATGTGTTTTAGAAGTTGAAATATGGATATGTGAGACATAATAATATGTATAAATATATTTTATATGTTGATGTATACATTGCTACTTTAAAAAATTAAGTATGCTGAATGCATACATTAATGATTAAGTACACAAGAGTAACCATGTTAGTGTCTCAACATGGCACTGAAATTCCAGAAGTGCCCTTATTTCTCAACAATGTCATTTTAATAAGAATCATTTATATGATGTCATTTATATAAACCTTTAAGGTTTGCAAATCACTTTGTGAATATATCTTATCTCATTCTCCCAACAGCCCTCTGAAGTAGATGCTATTATCCTCTATTTTACTGATGAGGAAACTGAGGCAGGCAGAGTTTGAGTGATTTGCCCAGGGTCACATAGCCAGTAAATGTCTGAGGCTGGACTTAAACTCAGGTCTTCCTGCCTCAAGGTCTAATGCACTATTTACTGAACCACTTAACTGCTACCAGACCTCTAAAAGCTCAAGATGATGTATTTATATATAGTATCAATGTTAGTTGAATTGTCTAATCTCATGTAGGTACACACAGATTTATTAGTTAGTTTACTGAGGATTAGATGCTCTATGGCTCTAGTCTGACTGGGGCAAGTGTAAAAGTTCAAGCTTGACTCAGAGCAAAGAATAAAGCCTCTGCCTACCGCAACCTTGATTTCCCTCTCTGATGGCATAAATGCCACCTGAGTGATCTCTATACTACAAAGAGATCAGCTGAAGTTCTGATAATTTTGCAGTTAAACCAAAGCAAAAGGGCCTGGTCAAAAATGTTTACTTGAGATCTAAAAATTCTGGAATTATGCCACTAATGGCCACTGTCCCGTATTTCTTTCAGATACCATTGTTCTCATCGCTTCAATAGCAGTTGTTTCTGCAAAAACTCAGGGTAATATTTTTGCAACATCCGCACTCAGAAGTCTTCGTTTCCTACAGATCCTCCGCATGGTGCGTATGGACCGAAGAGGAGGAACTTGGAAATTATTAGGTTCAGTTGTCTATGCTCACAGCAAGGTAAGTTTGTTTTCTGCATCACGGGTCAAGCTTTGTTCAAACATTTCAATGAATACATGGCATAGGGGAAAAGGTTGGATGTGGAACCACAAGACCTAGGGTCAAATCCCCCTTCAGACATTTTCTAAGTAACTATGGAAAAGTCACCCTCCCAGAGCCTCAGTTTTCCCATCTGTAAAATGGGATAATTATATTTATATATATATATATATATATATATATATATATATATATATATCGACATCCTGAAGATGCTGTAAAGAAAGCATTTTGCAATCCATAAAGCACAATGTAAATGTGAAATGTCAATTAATTGTTTTTACAATACCTATTTAAATGTAACAAATAGACATATCAGTTTGATTTCCAAATCCTGATGTTAGATGTTGATTGATGCTAGTCAGCTACATATTGGTAGGTAACGTTTTTTTCAAAATTTGATCATATACCAACACTATGCATTTGACATGTAAGGCAAGTGCGTTTGTTGATGTAATCTATGCAGCTAAAAATTCTATATCTACAGCTAAATATAAGATTCAGTACGATTTACTAGACAGGATGTTGACCTTGGGATCTGGAAAACCTAGGTCCAAATCCTATTTTGACATTTATTAGCTGTGTGTGTGACTCTGGGCAAATCACAACTTATATGTGCCTCAGGAGAAGACCTAGCACTTATCTACTAAGTCACAAGTTGATTATGTTCTATGTTGGTGGAGGGAGTTCCCATACCAGGAGTTCCTCATAATCATAGATCCTTTCACATATAACTACATATATATGTATATTTTCTTTTTTTATCTTTCCTGTTTAAAATTCTTTCATTCCTTTTATATCCAGGAATTAATCACAGCTTGGTACATAGGATTTTTGGTTCTTATTTTTTCATCTTTCCTTGTCTACCTGGTGGAAAAGGATGCAAATAAACAGTTTTCTACTTATGCAGATGCTCTCTGGTGGGGCACAGTAAGTATCAAAATAATCATTTGTTAATCATTGGATGAGTGCTATGCAGTCTTACTTGTGAATACTTCCATTGAAAGCCATTAACTTCAGAGAAGCAAGTTTAGTATTATATATATATATATATATATATAATATATATATAAAATGTTCAGGCTTAGTAATTGATACATGAGTGGAATAAAAATAAAGCAAACATGCAAAGTAAAACATAGAGGTTATAATCTGTGAAGTCAACCTATAACCTATAAGAGAATAAAAAGTTAATTTGGTCATGTGAAGTCCTAAAATTCATCAGTAATGTGTAAATACTATAATACTTCAGAAAACTGTTATTCCCTTGGCATGAATATACTCTCTACTTGGGCAGACCTAATATTCTCTATTGCCTAATAGATATTCACCAATCAATAAATAAGCATTTTTAAGTGCCTACTATGTGCCAGGCATTATTCCAGACACTGAAGATACAAAAACAATAATAAAACAGTTGCTGTGATATCAAGGATATCACATTTTATTGGGGGAGACAACAAGTAAATGAATAAATAGAAAAACAGAAAGATAGATGGATGCATGGATGGATAGATAACTGAATGAATACAAAGTATATACAAAAAGTACAACTCATTTTGAGTATTATAAACACTCAAATCAATTACAAAGGACCTATGAAGGAAGATGCTATCTCCCTCCAGAGAAAGAACTGATAAATAGAAGTATGTATAGTATGGTTCTACATATGTATATGTATGTATACATTGTATACATACATATAAATATTTGTATCCAGAGGTCACCATCTCTAAGGTGGGGTGGGAAGGGAGGGAAAAAATATAAAAAAATGCATAGCAGAGAATAAAAGAAAATTTAGAAGGAAGCATAGAAAGCAGAGTAGCTTTGAAAACAATGTGCAATATTTATTATATACTTTCTCAAAAAAGTAAACCGTGTGAAATGTAAATTCATGGTTTTATGTTGTACTGTATACATGGAAATGTTATTTTTTGTCTTTATGTATTTAAGTTCAAAATAAATTTTTAAAAATACAAAGTAAATCTGGAGAGGGAGCATTAGAAGCTAAGAAGATAAGAAATGGCTTTAAAATGTGTCATGTAAGCAGCATTTTGAAGGAAACAAGAAATTCTCAGTGGAGTTGAAATGGAAATGAATTTCAGGCATGAAGAACCGCCAGTGCAAAGATGCAGAAATGGGAGCTGGTGGGTCATGTGTGAAGAACAGAAAGAAAGACAGTCTGTCTCAAGTCTCAATTTGTTGGCCATAATAAGTCATAAAGCACTTTCCACTGTCAACCATACTTTTCCTTCTGTATTCTCTCTCCTCTTTTATTTGTAATACTTCCCTTTTGGTTCTTCCATAGAGTAGTCAAAGCAATTTTCATAAATTGTGGGTGTGATTAATTCAAGAATCCCTATGGCTTCCTATACTTTTAAGATCAAAATATAAGCTTCTGTGTTTACCCATCAAAGTCTTTCACAACTTGGCCTGTACCTGCCTTCCCAACCTTATTATGAGGGTCCGTGAACTTGGGTGGAGGAAAAAATTACCTCTTTATCTTCATTGATTTCTAACTAAAATTCAGTGTTTCCGTCAGTTATTTAAAAATATGATTCTGAAAGGGGGTTCATAGGCTTGCCCAGATGGCCAAAGGAGTCCATAACATAAAGAAAAGTTTAAGAAACCCTACAAAAAAGATATAACACAGTCTTGAAGTGAACCCACGGAAACAGGGCACAGTATGAAAGATGAACCCATAAAGGAGACTGGAAAGAAGTGTTCACACAGGCAAGAGGAAAGCAGGGTCGCAAGAACCCAAAGAGAAAAGAAAATCCTGAAGGAATGGGTAGTCAATAGTGTTGCTTCCACATTTATTATGACCAAAAAAAAAAAATCATCAAGCTGATGATGAGCCAGTCGCCATACAGTCTATCCCCAGCTTCATTCTCAGACCCCTCTAGCTTAGCAAGACTTGGTAGATTTTGGCTCTGCTCACTTAGTCTTCAAGAATGATAAGGCATTCCAGAGAAAGAACTGATAGCATCTGAAAACAGACCAAAACATACTATTTTTCACTTTCTTTCTTTCTTTCTTTCTTTTTTGTTGCTTTATTCTCTTCTTTCTTTGTTTTATTTGACTTTTTTCCATAAAATGACTAATATGTAAATGTTTTACATGATTATACATGTATAACCTAAAAAAAAGATAAAGCATCATAGGATTCAGTGAAGGAATTTATTCCTAATGAAATGTGTTAGAAAACTGCTAAAGCTGGGTCTGTAAATCCTGATTTTTTTTTGCATTCCCTAATAAGCTCACAGACTTCAGATATCTTTTTTTCTTCCATTTTTTGTAATGTCAAACTATATTTCTTTGGGCATTACCTTTGATTAAGAAGGTCAAATAGGAATCATTTTGTGAAAATGTAAAGGATTTTCCATTGTCCAAAGCTTCTACAGACTTCTTTGATTCCACAATAAATACATTACCACACAGAAAACATCAATTCCACAAAGGTGAATTCTCTGGAAAAATCATTGGTAACTTTTATTGTACCTTAGATTATAGACAAAACAAAAAGAAATAAAAAAATGAAAAGAAATTGACATTCCAATACTGGCAAAAGTTTTTCTGCTGTTTGGATCAAAAGACTAAGAGAACTATTATTCATACACTCAACTGGATCTGCAATCTCATCAACTGAAAGTTGAATGAAACTTGAATTCTTCATGGATGGATTCATAATCTCATTAGTGTCAATACTCCCAGCCTCTATGCAGATTGAAATCCCTCAATACGTTTCCATCTCAAGAGATTATTGCCCACATCTTTCTGTCAGTCTTCCATAAAAGATTCCCCCCAGTGCCACAGATGGTGTTGTCTTTTTTCTGTTACATGAAAGGTACAGCATCAGATAGTCTGTTGGAGCTCATCTTCATCTCATGTATGACCCACCCCATTTTCATATGCATCATGTTTCTTACTTTTTCCATGACTCTTTCTACATGTCAGTATTATTAATATGTTGCCACCTACTTGCATTTACTACACATATTCCTTTGTCCATTATGTCAACAAAGTCTTTGGTATCGTCAAGTGGTCCCACATCAGAAACTGATATCCTTTAATCAGTAGAAATGACATTGAAGAAGACACATTATCATCTGCTCTGCTGCTGTACCCTAAGGACCATGCAACCTTTCCATCTGACTCACAGCTGAAATCTTCTGTGTGTGTTGTGTCTCCCATTAAAATGTGTGTTCCTTAAAAGCAGGGGCTGTCTTACTTTTCTATTTTTGTTCCTAGAGGGTCCTTGAGGGGATGATTATGATCAGAATTTTACTTAAAGTAGTTTAGAAATGTTCTGGGCCTTGATGTAATTAGTATCTTGGCATCTGTGAATTGGAAAATTTGGAGAAGTTCACCATCTATAAGAAATCTTTCTTATCATCAATAGGAAAGCCTTCTTCTATTCAGATTCCATGCAAGACTGTAAATAACTTAAGTGAGCATACGTCTCCCTGTTTTATGTCTTGCTTGATGTTGACTCAGAGTGGACTACAAAACAAAATTTTTCCATGCTCTCATCTGCTACAGAATCTTACATGATTTAATATATGCATAGTAGACACACTCTTTGAAGAGAGAATTCAAAATACATTTTGTTGGATTGAATCAGATTTTCAAATCAATAAATAGTAGAGCAGGATCTCATGTTTTCTACATTTTAGTCAGTTATATGATTAGGAAGATACGGTCTGCTTTAGAAAACTATGTACAAGAAATATCTAGTCTCTTATCCTGTCATCATAAATGCCCTTGACGCATGCACAGACTATTTTCTTAAATGTGTTACACAGATGAATAAGCATGCATACAGTTTGGCAGCTGCTGGCACCTTTTTGGCCACCTTTTTGGATTTCTGTATTGCTTTATTAAAATCTAATCTGTTATCTTCTCCATTATTTTTAAATTTTTACTCATTAAGATATCTTGAAAATCAGTCCTAAGTACCTTTAAAATTGTTTAATCTCCAATACAGATTTCTTTTGTTTGAATATAGTCAGGTCTAGCAACACTTATAGACTTAATCTTCTTAAACATCGTTGTGCTTGTCACTAGGTACTGAGTTGGTAGAGTTCATTTATTAGTGTTGATGAGAAGACAGTATTACAAAAATACCAGCAAGTCTGTTTCTTTTAATGTCTGTTTTGGTTTGTTTGGTTTTTTTTCCCCTCATCTTCCAGTAATATCTATAAGTATTCTCAGGATGATGTAGCTTAACTGGGTCTCAGTTACTAGTGACTTTACCTGTATATTTATTTTCTACATTTTTCATTTAAATATCTTGTGCATATTTTATATATTTCTCTTTTTTAATGAAGAAGAATTTATTAAGCACTGTGATAGACACTGGGATTACAATAAGAAAAGCAAGATGGTGCCTGCTCTCCTGGAGCTCACATTCCTTTGGGGGAGACAACACAACACAACACAATACAATACACATTTATTAACAGCCTGCTCTCTGCCAAGCACTGTGCTATGTGCTGGAGATTATTTTATATATTTCTAATATAAACTTATAAGTGTATATATTGCTTCCCCGATTGAAAAACAAGTCCTTAAAGGCAGGAATTGCTTTATTTTTGTCCTTATATGCCCAGAACCTAGCACAGAGCTTTCTATATGGTAGGTGCTTAATAAATGCTTGTTACTTTTCTGATTTATTAAGAGTAGGTTCTTTTTTTCCCCTCAATTACTTTTTAATGCTTTGTGAAGCAACACTATTTGAATTCTTCCATCATATTCCTCCATAATGTTTTGCAAATGAATTTGTACTTGAAACTAGTGGTGCCTATGTGCCGTGTCTCTTGACATGGTTTCTGATCTCTTGATTTCCTCATCACAGTGATTTTTGCATTGGTGAAACACCAGTAGCAAATGGTATTAGAGTTAATGTCTTTGCTTTTATATATTTCCCATAGAGGGAAGGAGGCAGAATTGAAAGCTTGTTTAAAGAGCTCAGAGCCCAGCTACCACAGTCACATGCAATACCATATTTTTTATTCTAATTTGATGCTAATTTTTATTTTTGTTCTGAGTAGTTGATGATTATAACACAAAAAAGTCATTTTCTGTCTCAGGCTACAGCCAGTTTTATTTTTTGTAATGATATTTAATGCTAAAAAAAACCACCCTCTGACTTTCTTCTTGAAAAAAAAAATAATCCTTCAGAGCTTCTATGTGAGGCCTCTGAATAAATAATCTAAAAGACATTTTACCCTTTTCAGTTCTTAGAGTCAAAGAAAGTTTTCCCACACAGTTGCAGCATCTTTCCTTTGCATCGAAATCAATTAAGTATCAAGGTATCTTTTGAGTTAGTTTGGAAGCTCCCGTCGAGTTCATCATGGAATCTCTCTAACAATTCATCTTTTGCAACGGATGTTAAAATATCAGCTTTCACCGCTTTCATGTCTCTCTTTACTCATGCTCATTATGAGTGCTATAAGGTAAATGACCAAGTGCCCCATTAAGTGATGTTTCTTGTTGATTTTAGATGCAGAGTGAAATACATTCTTTTATTTGCCTGACTAAAGAGAGCTTGTAAACTATACTTCCATTTATCTATAACTTCATTTTGTTAAAGCAAGAATGTCAATATGGATATGGTTCCATTCCTCTGATAACATCTGCATCTATGAGTTGTGGGACAAATATTGTACATTAACAATACCAGAAGTTAAACTAATGTTTGTAGATAATTTAAGAACTCCCTATCCTTAGCTTCCCTCTAAACATCATCCCCTTTTTTCTGCCCCTCTGACACCATCAGCATTGAAGAAGAGCCATTTTGTATTTTTATCTAGTTCACATCATCAAAAAAATTAATCACCTAATAACCAATTTTCTGGTGAAGAGCCTCTCTGCAATGATTTAAGGTAACCATCAGATAGCAGACATAGGCTTTCATTAGGCCACTATGCAAAACTGATCCAAATTGGTAAGACCTGTCAGAGCTCAAGTTCAGCAAGGATAGCATTTTTATTCCAATCAACAGCATTTACTAAGCTCCTATTATGTGTCAGGCACCATACTGAGTACTGAAGATGCAAAAAAAGGCAAAAACAATCCTTGTCCTCAAGAAGCTCACAGTCTAATGGGGAAGGCAACTATATATAAATAGCTACATAGAAGCAACATACAGAGTAGGTAGAAAGTAACCTTATAGAGAAAGGCTCCAGTAGCTGGAGTGGACTAGGAAAAGCTTTATGTCAAAGGTGGCTTTTGAGCTGAACCCAAGGTCACTTCCACACCATGATGATACATCACAGTAGGATTTCTGTGAAGGCAGAGTAACAACAGGGATTGTGTGAGTTCCTTGAGAGCTAGAACTATGTTTTATCTTTCTTTGTATACCAGTGCTCAGCACAATACCTGGCACAGAGTAGGAACTTAATGAATGTTTTTTGACTGACTGACTGACTCATAGAGTCTAGATTTAGGATTTCATTAGTTCAGAGAACAAAAAACAGAATTATTTAACTCAGAAGTTCTTAACCTGGGGTCTGTGAACTTGGATAGAAGATAAATGGATGGATAGAGAGAAAGAAAGAAACATAGACAGATGGATAAATAGGTAGATAGGTAAATAAATAGATAAATGGATGATGGATAGATAGAAAGATATAGATAGATGGATAAATACGTAAATAAATAGATCAATGGATGGATAGATAGAAAAATATAGATAGATGGATAAATAGGTAGATGGGTAAATAAATAGATAAATGGATGATAGATAACCATATTTCAATATAGTTGATTTTCTTTGGAAGCCTATGTATTTATTTTGTACATTTAAATGTATAATAATGTTTTAAATAATATAATGTGCTTTTTTTAATGTTATTTTAATGTTATTCTGAGACCACCAGAGTGTCTGGAGGGTCCATGACACAGAAAAATTTTAAGAACTCCTGATTTAACTTGAAACTTTTTTTCTTTAAATAATAGAGTGAATAGACATTAGAACATTCCATAACCACAAGCCTTCTGTTAATGTAATCATTTCATTTTTTTCTATAACTTTCTCCCAACCCCCACAACTCCAAACTCACTCAAGCACTAATGGACATTTTGCATTATACACACACACACACACACACACACACACACACACACAGAAACACATGCACGTAAACATACATATAACAAAACAGAAAACCTGAACGAGGGCAGTCATCTGACAAAATGGTTGCTTAAAATACCTTTTTGTGTACAAGGCAAACAAAAATATATGACTCATGGGAAGACAAACTGTGTAAACTGAGAAAACAGCAGGATTTTCTTGCCAGCAAAAGGGAGACAATTGATTAACCAAACCTTGAAAGCTACAAATTTTTATTCCATTTGGGGTATTTTTTTCCTTTATTCTTTTTTTAGAGAATTCTAATGTATTTAAATTACTAAGGCACACAGATGAATTCTCACCATTAAAATTCAATTTCTGGTGGGCTCAACCTGGCAGAGTCTTTATCCTCCTTTCCTATTAGCATTCCTTTTTTTTCCTCCATACTAATAAGAATCACTGCATTGTGTGTTAAACAGTATGTGGGAATCTCTTAACATGCCTCTCACTTAGTCACCAGCTTGTTTCTTTTGTCAGAATAACCCACATAGCATTTTCTTAAAAGGTCATATCTGTGACATTCTAAGGGAAGTCAACACGTTTTCATTGAGTTGTTTATTTGTAGTGCTACTATTTTGACTGATGATGGCCCTCTACTTACCAGTATCTTAAATGTGTGTGTGTGTGTGTGTGTGTCTCTCACACACACACACACACACACACACACACACATACACACTGCACTATATGAGTAAAAATCTTCCAAGATTCTGAGCTTCTAGAATTACAAAACCTATTGTCCATCCACAGCATATGTCTGTCGATATTGATTCATTAAGTGCATCAATCTGAAGACTAAAAGTTGTCACTAGGGGTACAGAAGCAGAGATTTTTAGTTTATAAAAGGTAAAAGTTAAGTGGAAGGCCTTTCTGTTCTAGACATTTTACAAAGAACGTCTCCCAGTGACTCTTTCTCCAAAGTGCGAAGATGAAAGAGATTTCAGTTATAACAGGACCAGGACCCTGAGACAAATGGATGACTGTAGTCAAAGCTTCTAAAAGAAAAAGGAAACCCTCTGTATTGAAGGTCAGGGAAACCTGGTCTCAAAGGCAAGGTTCAGATCAAAGTAGGGAAAAATATTATATTTAACTAACAGATGACAAAAGATAAAAAAGTCAGGCTAACCAGCTGGAAATTAGGAGGCCCCCTAATTGTACACCTGGAGATATAGAGCATGTCAATTTGATGGAGAAGAAATAGAATGAGACTAGAAACTAAAAGCCTTGAGTTCTAGTCTTATCTCTTAAAATAACAAACTATGTGACATTGGACAGATCACTTCAAGCTCTCTGAAAATGATAATAATCATGAAATTGTGAGGTGTTTTCTTGAAGAGGGAATTAATCCATTCTTGCCAGTAAGCTTATTTCTTTCCTTTTTTTTTTTAATTTTTAGGCAATTGGGGTCGAGTGACTTGCCCAGGATCACACAGCTAGTAAGTGTCAAGTGTTTGGTCTGAGGTCGGATTTGAACTCAGGTCCTCCTGACTTCAGGGCCGGTGCTCTATCCACTGCACCCCCTAGCTGCCCCCAGTAAGCTTATTTGTACACCCATAGACATAAAATGAGAAGCAGTGTGACATAGCAAGTAGGTCAGCCTTGAAGTAAGGAAGAAGTGGGTTCATATCCTGCTTCTGACTCATACTAGCTATGTGACCCTGGGCAAATCACTTAACTTCCCAGTGCTCCAGGCAATTCTCCAAGAATATAAGTTACAGAACAATTACTGATTCACATCAGTGAAGAGATTTTCCACACTAGTCATTCCCTATACCAGAGACATCACAGGACTGCCTTCCCAACTCCAGCTCTCTGTCGCCCTGCAAAAAGGACCTAAGAAAAATTAAAGTGAGCCTAAATGAAGTTAAGTAACAGAAGTAGAAGAAATCTCTCTCAATCATGTCTTTCTTATACATATTCACATATATGTATGCATAAATAAAACTATTTTACATAAAATTAGAGTTCATTTTAATTGCTCTACCACATAAAAATATTTTGGTGAATCTTCATATGTAACATAAAAGTTTCTCAAGCTATAAAGAATAAGACCCCTTTATAAAAGGAACCATCATTATATTAGCTCATATATACTATGTTTCAATTCATTCACTTTTAAAAAATCTACATTGAATAAAATAAGATATTATTAGCTCATAATAGAAAGATTGGTCCTTTCATCAACACATATGTGACCAAATACTTCTACTGTTAATACTCCTACAACAGTTAAATGTGTATAGTCATAATTTATCAATACCCTTTTTTCATAAACGGTACCTACCTCACCACTACTGATCTGTTCTTTATTTTCTTTAGCACCCATGCTAACTCTCACCTTATATGCATGCATTCTTCAGTGTCAAAATAGTTGACCTCAGTGGGTTTGTAAAAAAACCTCTGGATGTCTTATCAACATTTCTAACTCATATATTCTAAATGGAATATACCTTTCCCCTAAACTCCTTCTCCAAACATCCCAGTTACTATTGAGGGCATCATTATTCTTCCAGTCTTCCAGATTAATGACTTTAGAATCATCTTTCACTCTTCCTTCTCTCTCACCCCACCTCATATACAGTTAATTGCCAAATCCTGTCCATTTTGCCCCAACAATATCTGTCACATTTGGCCCCTTCTTTCCACCCATGTCACCACCACCTAGTTCAGGCCCTCATCACTTCTCACCTACACGCTATTACAAAAACTTTCTAATTAATTGGTATTCATCCTTCCAGGTTTACATTTCTCTAATCCAACCTCCATACAATTGGCAAAATAATCTTCCTAAAGCATAGGTCTGATCACCTGCTCAAAAATCTTCACTGGATCCCTGTTGCCTTTAGAATAAAACACAGACTCCGTAGCCTAGCAATTAAGATCTTCTACAATGCTGCTTCAATCTTTCCAAATTTCCAGACTTGTCTTATATTACTCCCCTTCCTGCAACATATAATCCAACCAGAGTTGCCTACTAGGTGGCCCCATCTCAATATTTCTTCTATCTCAGTGCCTTTCCCCAGGCTGTCTCCCATGCTTAAAATGTATTCTTTCCTCACCTTGGCCTCTTAACGTACTTAGCTTCCTTCAAGGCTCAGTTCAACATTCATCTCCTAAACAAAGCTTTTCCTTACACCTATCACCACCATCCCCCAGTAAGTACTTAGTGCTCCTTTGTGCACAATTATCTTAATATTTACTTATTTATATGCAGGTTATATAACTGAGCGAAATATAAGTTCTTAGAGGACAGGAACTCATTTTTGTTTTGTCTTTGTATCTCCAGCACTTGGCAAAGTGCTTTGACATTTAGTAGATGCTTAATATATTCAGAGAATTGAACAGAATAAAGTCCAATGCCTAAACTCTAGCACCTTCCCTTACTTTTCCTAATGCTTAAATTCCTTTTTTTAATTTTATTTTTAATTTATGGAATAAATCAAACATTTTCATAACATAGTATAATTTTTAAAAAGATGATTGCACATGAAACTGCACATCTGTTATATACAGCTTACTCTTCCTTTTAAATACATAATAAAGTTATTGTATTAGGTTTTTTTTTTCCTTTTTCCTTTCCTCCCCTCATCCTGCTGTGTTATCCCAGAACACAAAGCGGTAAAGGGTGGAGGGTTGGGGGGAGAGTAATAGCCGTAAGTCTATCAAAGGATGCACCAAGTTTCCTATATCAGTGTTTAATCCTCTTTTCTTAGAGGCAGCTAGGTATTATTGTGAATACATAGAGAGCTGGACCTGGAGTCACGAAGACTTGACTTTAAATCCAGTCTCAGACACTTACTTATAAGCTTTGTGACCCTGGGCAAGTCACTTAACTTCTGTCTGCCTCAGTTTTCCCAACTGCAAAATTGGAATACTAATTTGCAGAGCATTTAGCACAGTGCCTGGCACACAATAGGTACTTAATAAACTTCCCTCTCTGGAAAAAACTTATTTAATTCAATTGGGTTTGTTGGGTTGGGTTTGGTTTTTTTTTTTTCATTTTAGTCAAGCTGTACTACTGAAGATTTTCCACAGTGAGTCAAGGTTTCATAAATGAAAGACAAAACTATTGTTGCCTCATTCATCATGAGCACTGTGCTGATTGGGTAAAGACATCAGGCATCAGCTACTTGATGCCTTTGCTCAGTGTCTCTGGGGCCCAGTCTGGCAAAGAGAGGCTTCCCCATAGGTATTCTTAGCATAATGGAGGCCTAAAGTAGGCTCAGGAGCTCTATTGAAGGGTAGGTTTTATGTCATCTCACTCCCTACAGTTCAATAGATCTGGACCCAAAGCACAACCTTGCTTAGCACCATTCATAATGGCAAAACAAATATGACAAGATGCAATCAATACTGATTTGACCTGCCATCACAACTTGTAGTTATCTTAAAAGGTTGATGTCCTTTTCTGGAGGGCACACTAATGAAGAATTTTCCAGAGAGCACATCTGTTGACTATATCAATAAAGATAAAAGGTGTGCCCCAAATGCTCCCCAAGATAATGGGGCTGAAATGCTCCCAAAGATAATGAGTCATGAAGATCATGTCTGCAGCGCTTTGTATGTTTTTCTCTGAAAGCAGGCTGCATATCAGTGAAGTACAAAGTGGGAATCAGGTTCAGTGTACAACACTATGCTATAGGCTTGCTCTGGATATAGATCCCAATGGATATGTTGCTATCTAATTGCTTCATGGATGAAAAAAAGCAGAGGAGAGGAAAAGAAGTGTGGAGGACATTACAACTTCCCAGATAACTTTGTGCCAATACTCACTTCCAAAAAAACAAAATTTTATTGAGTTTGGCAAGCCAAGGATCAGAAAGATTGTAGGAAGATAGAAATAAACTTTTGGTCCATTTAGGATGAGAGAAGAGAAAGACAGTTTCCTCCTGTAGCTCAACCAATGTGCAAAGCATCAGCTGATAAATATTGAGCACTTTTTAATTACTAAGGAAAGATTTTTTTAAACATGTAGCTTAAACCAGGGAAAATCACAGATACAGCAAAAGGCAGATTGACCTCTAAGTTGAATGAATCAATACAGATGTAGGTGGGCTAAGTTATGAGGTACCTAGTTCCTGATCTGATCTAGAACATGCCTGGAAATAAAGCTTCCACCATGCAAACTGTCACAAATACCAAGCATTCTTGGCAGAAGAAAATTCTCAACCTTACCTATGGTCAACATCAGTGAAAGAAAATGAAAGTGCTGCTTTTACTAATCAATCAATCAATAAGCATTTATTAAGTACCTATTAGTGCTAAGCACTATGCTAGAAACAAATGACAGTAATCTTAGTTCTCAGGGAGTTTACACTCTGTCAGTGAAAACAACATATACACATAAAAGTATATGTGAAATACGTGTGAAATAAATACAATTATCCCTTCCACATCACAACTTTCTCCATCACCATTTTGATATATCTCGGGTGAGCATAAGAAATTAAGTGGGAATTTGGGGGGAGTTTTGCAGAAGCCACAGACAACGTGTGAAGGCCAACATACAACACAGAAAAAGTTTAGAAACTCAAAAATGCATAAAATATATGTATATATTTTATCTTTTATCTTATATTTAATATTTTACCTTTTAACACCGTAGCAATTCAGACTTCTCTGGTACAAAAGGAGGACCAAAAATTTCATGCAAATTTTGGGGTGCCATACCCCTAACTCCTGCAATGTAGAAGGGATAACTGTACAAGGTAACTTAGGAGTGGAGAGATTAGCAACTGGGGACATCAAGAAACACTTTACAAAGAAGCCAATGGTTGTGAGCTGAGCTTGAAAGGAAACTGAGGATTTTAAAAGTTGGAGATGAGGAGGGATTGCATTCCAGGCATGGAGTAACATGTAGGAAGAGCATAAACACCAAACTCAGATTAAATGCAGTGACCAAACTTGGCCCCAGAGAATAAACAATGTCCCTCCTCTTGGTTAAGAGCTGAGAGACTACGGGAGTAGAATGTTGCATGTACTACCCTACATGCTCATCTTATCTGTTGGTTTTTCTTAAATTAATTTTCTTAAATTTCTTCATTCTTAACTGAATTTTCAGTATTACAGAGAGTACATTAGGGGCGAGATACATTTGGAAATGACTATGATGCATACAAAGTCATCAACAAAATATCCAAAAATAAATGCAAAAAGACTTGTCCCTGACAATCGGATATTGGACCAAGTTCTCACTGCACCCTGCAGGACATAAGCAATGTGCTCTTCTAGTCAGGGAGAAGAAAACTCACCCTTCCCTTGTAGAGTCTCCTTTCTTCCCAAGTTTGGCCAAGGCCCAAGTCCTCGACAGAAGCCAGCCTTCTAGCCTACCTGTGCTGCTTTAAAAGTAGCAGAGGAGAGTGAATGCTGGGAAAATGGGATTTAACCTAAGGGAACTCTCAGGCTGCTTTATCTAAGGGTTATGAGGCTGTATATAGCTTCTTTGAGTACCTTGTGGTCATGGTAGGCATTAAGGTAGAGTATCTCTCAACTAAAGCATAAAAAGAAGGTGAAGAAGAGAAGTTCTCATATATAAACATACAGAAGGGCATCCTGGTTGTCACTCTCTCAGTTTACAAAATCCCACTCTCTCATACTACAGAGAGAATTGAATTGACATGGAAGAGACCACACAGTACTCCCTTTCTACCTTTCCCATCTTTTTACACATTACTGCCCTCCACACACTCTTCATTCAATAAACAAACATTTATTAAGCACCTGCTATATACCAGGCATTATGCTAAGTTCTGGGGAATACAAAAAGTGGCAAAAAACAGTCCCTGCTCTCAAGGTGCCTACAATCTAATACAGGAGACAACATGCAAACAAATTTATACAAAGCAAGATATATATACAGGATAAATAGGAAGTAATTTTGAGACAGAAGGCAATCTAGCCATAGCCTAGATACTGTTGTGAATATACAATGCTCCAGGTCCTCCCTTTGTGTCTTTATATTGATTGGCTAACTCCAATGCCTAGAATGTTCTTTATCCTGATCTCAGCCTCTTTGAACCCTGGTATTCCTCAAGATTCAACTCAAGCACCACATGAAGTCTTCCCCCAATTCCTTGTGCACACCTTCCTCAAAATTACCTCATATTTATTTCATAGATATTCTACGTATGTGTATATGTGTTTTGTCCCTGATAGAATATAAGCTCTTTGAGAATAAAGATAGCTTCACTTTTCTCTTTGTGATCCAAGTGCTTAGCATAGTGCCTAGTAGATAATGCCTAATAAATACTTGTCAATGGGAATTAATTGAATCCCTTTAGCAGAGTGGGTAAAATACATAGGATACCCTGAGCATGGCTCTGAATATATAATTTCTTATAACTGATTTTTCAAGATGAGAGTCAGTATTTTTAAGCTTGTTCTGTGATAACCAGGCTAAGACATGAGAAACAATGACAAACTATGAAATCTGATGTTTTTACCATGATCAGGTCATGCAATGTATCCTTATGGTTATTATAATGAGCTACAGAAGTCCACAAAAAAAGATTAATCTCTTTTGCAGAAAAAGTATAATGGATTAGGGCATTTTTTCAAAGACATCAATTTTATACATGCATATAGATAGAGATAGAGATAGAGATAGAGATAGAGATAGAGATAGAGATAGAGATAGAGATAGAGATAGAGATAGAGATAGAGATAGAGATAGATAGATAGATATAGATATAGATATAGATATAGATATAGATATAGATATAGATAGAGATAGAGATAGAGATAGAGATAGAGATAGAGATAGAGATAGAGATAGAGATATAGATAGAGATATAGATATAGATATAGATAATTTTCCCCAATTACATGTTGAAGCAATTTTAACATTTTTTTTAGTTTTAAATTCCAAATTCTATCCTTCCCTCTCTCTCCTCCCTTCCCCCCTGAGACAGTAAGCAGTCAGATACAGGTTAGATATATGCAATCATGTAAAACATTTCCATATTAGAAAGACATCAATTCTAAAACTTCTAATGGATAGAACCTGAAAATTAGCTCTGATATTTATAACGAATCTCTAGGCTTAACTCAAGGACTGTGTTATAGACCTTTCTCACTCTGAACCCACCCATCTATGACAATCTTGCAGCGGCATGGATGAATGTTTGTTCACTTAAATATTCTTTATTTGAAGATACTTTCTAAGATCAAAAATTACATTTTAAGAGAAGGGCAAGTATGTGCATTACTCCTTTTCTCAAAGAGGCATTCTATTGTCACAGAAAATTAAAACCCTGTAATCAAGGGAGCCAACCAGACACATAAGAAAATGATTTAGTAGAAAAGTAACTTTGCCTCCCAAACACAGTTCCTAAATTTCCTCGTACATACTTAAGTTGCACGTTCTGCTTGTTTTGTTTTTAGATCACATTGACAACGATTGGCTACGGAGATAAAACTCCCCTAACTTGGCTCGGAAGATTGCTTTCTGCAGGGTTTGCCCTCCTTGGCATTTCTTTCTTTGCGCTACCCGCTGTGAGTATCTTTGCAAAAATCAAGCAGACAAAACTAGCCTTTAAGGAAATGTTATGTTGATCTTTCCATAGTTTAATCTATTTATCCAAATTACTTGCCAAAAGGAATATTTCTTTGGCATACTGTTTTATGATGGAATACTACGGTGCTATAAGAAATGATGAGCTCAATGATTTTAGAAAAACATGGAAAGACTTGCACAAAATAATGGAGTGAAATGAGCAGAACCAAGAGAACATTGTGTGCTGTAACAGCAGTATTTTTTTAAGAACGAGTTTGAGTGAATAAATTATTTTGTCTATCATAAATACCCAAATTAACTATAAAGGACATATGAAGAAAGAAGCTATCCTCATCCAAAGAACTGATAAATAGAAGTATATAAAGAATAATTTTACATATATATACATACATATTATATATGTATACATGTAATTATATATACCTATTATAAAATATATAATAATTATATATACCTATCTAATGGTAGGCAAATGGGGGAGAAGAAAAAAAGAAATTTACATGATAATTTTGTTGAATATTTGAAAGAAATAGCAAGTTGTGCATAGTAGATTTGCAGTTCCAGGTGCAATCATCTTTTTATTGTGCTGTGTTATAGAAATGCTTGTTTTATTCCATAAATTCAAAATAAAATTTTTCTAAATAGATAGGTAGATAGATATCCTGGACCTTGATGCGAACGGCTTAGAATTATTTCCACTTCCACTAACTTTTTAAGTGCCTACTGAATAGGAATCACTGCATAGAATGTTAGAGAAGATACAAAGATTAAATGGCACTAACAGTCTCGTTAGGGTTACTTTGTTATCAACCAGTGTTTTTCATACTATTTAGTTGTTTGTCTATGAGCAAACAGTCATTCAGACATAGTCTAATATCAATTATTCATATCCACAAATTTTAAACCTGTACAGATATTCAAAGTTATGGGCTCCATGTGGAACACACTAGCTTAAGTTTGGTCTATGATTTTAGCTTCCCTGCTATGAGTGTAAGTTTGAGTTCGCATACATTGGATATTTATGTCTCTAGATTCGCAGGCACTAAAACAGTATGACCTTTAAGTGTTTAAAGTATTAGACATTTTCTTCTTTATGTCATAGCCATCAATTTTCTTAATGCATAGCCTCTGCGTTTTGTCAGCAGGTAGACAAGCATATACATTTTCTGTTTCTTTCGTACATTTCTGTTTAGCTCTCTTATAGAGGCTAAAACAGTGATCATCATTCTGCTCTCTGGTTACCTAAAGATACTTAGTAAAACTATGCCTCTTTTTGCCCTGCTCCCCATCCATTTCTTCCTTTCCCCTTCTCTCTCTCCCGGCACTTCCTTCCCTCCTCCAATCAGCATTGAGAGGGATAAGCTGGCAACACTGAGTGAACATCATCAAGCATCATCAGTGAGGGCTCATGTGAAGAAAAGTGTCCCTTCTGTCCACACTCAGATGTAATAGTACCGATCCCAGATTGCTCAGAGGTCCCACTTCACAGCACAGCACAAAAATCGACATGGAGAGTGGCTAGGGGACAGAAAGGTTTTGAGGAAGCAAAATATATCGTTTTGCTCCTACCCAGGGCTTTCCTTTTGTTCCGATAGTGTCTGTGAAAGGAGCCTGGTCACTGTGACACAGCCTAAACATCACTGTGGAACAGCCATTAGTTTCTGTCTTACGCTTCTGCATAATCATGGGCAAAAGGCGGAATGTGAAAAATAAAGGGAGTCTTTTCTTCTGCATCTGGAAAAAAACCCCAATATTTCCCATTTCAAAGTAGAAGGTTAATGTGAAAACTATTGCATTAAATAAGTATTTTGTTAAGTTCTTGCTTGATCAGAATATTGTACCATGCATTTGGGGAGGGGGATAGCAGAAGAAGAGGTGAGTTTTTCCCTAATGAAGATCAAAGTCTAGGCTCTGAGCTAGGTGGCTCAGTGGATAGAGCACTGGACCTGACAGACCTGGAGTCAGGAAGACCTAATTTCCAGTCCAGCTTCAGACACTTATTAGTTGTGTCCCTGGGTAAGTCAGTTAACCTCTGCTATCTCAGTTCCCTCATCTATAAAATGGGACTAATACCACCTACATCTCAGAATTGTTGAGAGGATAATATGAGATGACATTTGTAAAGCAATTTGAAAACCTTAAAGTGCTATGTATATGCTAGCAGCAATAGTAATGGTTAATAGTAGCAGTAGTAGTGATGGTGGTGGTGGTGGTGGTGGTGGTGGTGGTAGTAGTAGAAGCAACTGAAGCAAGTTATGGCACTCACAAAAATCACCATAATATACATGCTAAGTTCATGCAAAAGGTACAAAATCAATTGAAATATGAAGGAAGGTTTCAATCCCATTCACCACACATATCCAATCTATTGTTAGATCTTGTTGCTTCTATCTTCTAACAAATCTTCTTGTCTCAAGTTTTCTCCTCTCAGCTGTCAAATGATTTTTCTCAAGTGTAGTTCTGACCATGTTACCCACTCCTACTCAGTAAACCCCAGTGGCTTCCCTATTACTTCCAGGATCAGAAATAGTCTTTTGTTTAGCATTTAAAGCTCTCATAATATGGTCCCTAAGCACTTTTCTAATCTTCTTATGGCTTATTCCCCTCTATTCACTCTACAATCTACAATCTATCTATTTCCCTTCTGTTTGCCTTTGCACTGTCTCCCATTCTTGGAATATTCTTCCTCCTCCCCTCTAATTTCTGGTTTCTCTGACTTTCTTCAAGTCTCAACACAAGTCTCAACATCTGTAGGAAGCCATTCCTGGTCCCCCCTGAGCTGATAGTGCTTTCCCTTCTTAGATTACTTTCCATTTACATAGCTTGTGTGTACTAAGTTACTTACATGTAGTCTTCCCCATTCAAATGTAAGCTCCTTGAGGACAGGGGCTGTTTTTGCCTTTCTTTGTATCCTCAGTGCACAACACAGTTCTGGGAACACAATAAGTACTTAATAAATGCTTTTCGACTGACAAAAGACCATTCTAAACATTTGATTTATTTAGTTATAACATATATTTATGTTACATTATGTTATATAATATGTTATATTTATGACCACTTCATTTATTCAGAGGTCATTTTGCCCATCAGCCTCAACTCTTTGGCATATCTCAAGAATCAGAAAATAAATTTAAAAATAATCTTGACTGTCTTTTCTTTTAAGTCAGTTATCTTAAACATATTATAAATATATAAAATATATCTTTTTTTAATGCTCCTAACTCAATAATAGCACAAGATAATAATATAGAATATATTCTTCCTCTAGGTATAGACTCATCTATACCTAATTACCTAATCTAAGTATAAGTCGAAATTCTGAGGTCACCTATCCACTATCCTTAACTATCTGGAACATGGCTAAAAAACAAGTAAGTGGGAAAAAGGGCCTCTGAGCACCCAAAATAGATATCATAGGGGCAGCTAGGTGGCACAGTGGATTCAGGAGGACCTGGGTTCAAATCTGGCCTCAGACACATAACACTTACTAGCTGTGTGACCCTGGGCAAGTCACTTAACCCCATTGCCTAACCCCCCCCAAAAAAAATAGATATCATAAAACCTTCATATGTGTCTTATTCATAACAGAAGTCTTTAGGTCCTCAATCAGGGCCTATTTGCTTTTATTCTACAAAATTCTAATAATTCACTGATATTTTCATCTATAGACTATTAAAAGATGCAGATTAAAAGAGGAAAGAGGTTGCTAAAGATAGACACACTGAAAACAGAAAGTGACAGCTAAAAACCTGACAGCAAGGAAGGGGGCCAAAAGACCCCTATAAAAATAAATGTGAGAGGGGGAGTTAGGTGGCAGAATGGATAGAGCACCGGCTCTGGAGTCAGGAGGACCTGAGTTCAAATCCACACTCAGATACATAACACTCACTAGCTGTGTGACCCTGGGCAAGTCACTTAACCCCAAATGCCTCACCCAAAAAAAATAATAAATAAATAAATGTAGCAATCTGGACCTTTCGGGGTAGAAACAAATAGTCCTACATAACTTAATACTTCCTAACAAAGATACTGCATAATCAGGAAATAATTAAATTATGTTCAGGGTGATCATCATGAGTTCCAAAAAATAAAAATAAAGTGATATTTTGGGATAAAAGTCTTTTAAGAATATAGTACCTTTTAAGTATATAGTACGTTTGAGAAAGAGTTTCATCCAAAATAACTAATTTGTTTTATTTGATCTGGACCTGAGATTGTCATAGGTGTAAGAAATACTAATCTTTAAATGATAGCCTTTGAAAGTAGACTGGGAATGGAGAGGTTAAATTACTTGCCAAGAGCCATACAGTCAGTGTATGTTAGTTAGAACTTGAACCCAGGTCTTCCTGACTTCAGGACCAGTCCCCTATTTACAATGTCATTCTACTTCTCTATTTACTTCTTTTTAATTGGCATTTGATGAGTTAAACTTTAGCTATATGGAAAATTCATTTGTGTGTAACTCTCTTTTCCCCAACAATTCAAGAGCAAGGAGGTGTTACTATGAGCAGCATAAATGTACAATATAGTGCTCAATATACTTTTATCGAATGAATGAACAAATGAAAGGATGTAATCAAGCACCTTTTTTAGAAAACCAAAATAGCTAGAAATGTCACTAGAGCCTCTGTATCCTTTGAATTGTAAAGCTTTGCTAAAGATTGGAGGCATGTGCTGACATTTTTAATACATTTTAGAATGGATCTCTTGGCTTCTCACTACTGATTTTCCTTTCCCTTAAGCTGGAGAAGTCACTGCCTACATACCCTTCTGGGCATATTTTGCCCCATTTCTCACATCTCCACTCCTTCTTCCCTCCCAACACTCCTCAATGAAATGGAGTACCCTTTAAAATAACCAGTTCTTACTGTGAAATAAACAGAGAAGAATAAGGTTCAGGATGGGAAACTGTTGAATCTTCCCTACATCCCCAGGTATGCTGGAGCCAGTCAATTGCTAAATTTTCATTGTGAGCATTTATACCTTGGAAATTGGTGAATACTACAAATCCAAGCTTGATTTACTGTCTTGTTGATTGTCTAGAACCAGGGTCTAGCACAACCCTACTACCTGTTTTTGTACAGTCTAGGAGCTAAGAATGGTTTTTTTACATTTTTAAATTAAAAAAAAAAAGCAGGCAATTGGGCAAATTTGACCCTGAGGTCCTTGGCAAATTTGAGAAAGTGACAATGACAACGATGATGACAACAACGATGAAGAAGAAGAGAAGGAACAGATTACATGTTTGTTATTATGTGACATGCACTGTGCTTAACACCTTACAAATATTGCCCCATTTTATCCTCATAACAACCCTATGGTGCTATTCTAATTCTCATTTTACAGAAATTAAGTGACTTGCCTAGGATCACATAGCTAGTAAGCATGTAAGGCTGGATTTAAACTCAGATCTTTCTGACTTTAGGTTCAACCTTCTATCCACTGTGCCACCTAGACGTTGTTAATAATGCACTTAAAAGTATGTTATGCATACATTGTTCCCCAAGCTGGTTATGAAACATTTACCAGTCTGCCTACATCCATGCTAAATGTTTACCCAAAAATTATACATATCCCTCTCTTTAATATTGAAGGAATGCTTTTCATCAGAGTGCTTATACACTCTGGCATCCGTACTGTTTAAGTACAAAAATATAAAGCAAAGCTAGGAAATATAATCCTACTATTGCCTGTCCCAGTCCATTCCTTTGAGTTTCATTCAAGAAGCCCATGAAACTTGGAAGGTTGATAAACTAGGGGGAGCAAGGTCATGAAAGGGACAATGATATACTAGCTGTAAACATTACACTGCATTAAATCAATACGTAGCCACATGGTGAGATGGATGGAGCAGGGCCCTTGGAACCCGGAAGATCTTGGTTCAAACCCTGCCTTGGAAACTTAATAGCTGCATGATCCTGAGCCAGTCACCTCATTTCACCTCTCTCAGCATCAGCATCCTCACGTGTAAAATGAGGAATAATGATAGCACCTACCTCACAGTGTTTTCGTGAGGATCTTACAAAATAATATATTTAAAGCACTTTGTAAATCTTCAAGTGCTAAATAAATGCTATCTCTCTTTATCATTGTTATTAATATTAATAGTCCACAATAGTCCTCATTTTAACAGGCTTCTGTCTGAGGGTTCTGTACTAAGTAAAACAAGAAGACAGGAAGAAAAAAACTGGAATAATGCCATGATAAGACAATGAACAGGCTGGTTTAATAATTGGCATGATTTATATAGTCTGATGAGAGAGAGACTTAACAAGCACTACCATAGCCTAATTCATTATTCTTGAATAAGGTCAATAGGATTTTCAACCAATGCCCAGCAAATACAGCTTTGTTCATATGATACTTGCTGGATAGGTGCCATGCTGAGTTTCTTTTCTTTTTCCATTGGTCACAGTCTCAATCCAAAATTCCAAGTACAAAAGACATAAAGTTTTGAGTGTTCAAGAAATAATCTAAGCCATGACAGGTGCCATATTGGAAAGGGGTCTTTTTGTTGTTGTTTTAAGCCCATATCTAAGATCAAAAGATCACTTTTGTGTATACATAGATATCCTTTTGCTTTTTTTATTTAAAAAAGTGTTTTCTTCCTAGACTTAATATTGCAATTCTATTATCATATTTTGGTATATAGCTCTTATTTTTATTAATACATATGAAATGAAAGAAAGATTATTATAAGGAAGGTCAATCTAATGGACATCTTATAAGACAGTATGGTGTTTAGGGGGAGCAGAGGAAACATTAGACATAGAGTAAGAAGACCAGAATTGAAATCCTATTTCTACCACTTAAAAGTTGTGCAACCCTGGGTAGGTCACATAAATTCCTAGCCTCGGTTTCCTCATCTATTAAAAAATGGGAATAATAATACTTGCATTTCCTACTTCACATGGTTATTGTGAGAAAAGTAGTTGTAAACCATAAAGCCCTATGTAAATGGGAGCCTTCATTATGTTCATTTGCATTGGGCTTTACAGTGAAATCTGGGCATCATAGTGGACCATCATCGGACTCTGACTCAGGAATCCACTGCTACTATCATAAAAACCAAAGACAGATAAAGAGATAGGACTTAAATGGATAAACAAAATCATTGTATTGGCTGGAATCCAACTAAACTTGAATGAATGGAGTAAATAAATTCCAAAAAGAGAGCCACTAAAAAGAAGTAGAAAACAAGGATTGTGACAATTTCCATTTTCAATATATACATTTCAGCTATTCCAACTCAAAGAGATAGTAAACAAGGATTGTGACAATTTCCATTTTCAATATATACATTTCAGCTATTCCAACTCAAAGAGATAGTAATTGCTTATTAAGAGTAAATTATACTGTAATAGTCCACCGCTCCAAAAGTGCGACTGAATTACTCATTGTTTAGTGATTGGCAGTAACATACTTTCAGCTGCCAAAAAGAAAAAGAAAAAAAGAAAGAAAAAAAACAAAAATCCAAATATCCATTCTTTACTTTGGCAAGTTTGGTGTCATAACTATAAGATAGTAACAAAATGAGAGACTCTTTCTGTGTTAATATAAGTCTAATTACTATATACCCAAAAAGTAAAACGCATAGGCTCAAAAGGAATACATCTTTGAATTTCATAACCATTAACTTGACAAAGTTAATAAGAAATTTGACAAAAACAAAGAAATGCAATCTTAGCAAGACTGGGAGCTAAGATAATGCTGGAACCAGGAGCTAACTGATATCCCTAACATGCAGAAAGTTTGATATTTAAACAGAAAACAAAGCTATGCAAAACACGTTATTGGAGGAATCTACTATCCCGGAAGTCTCCTGTGGTCTTAATTATCTGGTCCCATGTGGCCAGTAAGAAAAGTGAGAGCAAGACTGTAGAGATTTAGGAGTATTCCATTGATGACCAGGATCCTATAAGAGAGCTCAATCAAGAAGAGGCAAGATCTGAAATACAAATAGATCTGGGTTCCCAAATAAATGAAATATCTAGAAGGGCAAAGCTATGGGTCTATAGTTAGGAATACATTTGAAAGACATAGAAATAGTGTAGTTAAACCCTGCTGAAAGCCTTATTGAGAAGTTCCAAGCAGCAGGAAAGCCAGATAAGAAAACCAAAGCAGAGAAAATGGCTAAGAACTTAGTATGAGAATATCATAGAGATAGCAATAGCCCTAGACCGGTGATTCATTGATATTAAAAAACTCCCCAATGAGGAAATTATTTCATCTAATGCAAGTTGGCACCATTGCTGCAAGGTATAATGTAAGCTGCCTAGAACTTTACCAGGTTAAATGATATGTCTAGGGTATTACAGTCAGTAAATGTCAGAGGCAGGTCTTGAATGAACCCAAGTTCTCCTGGATTTAAGATTGAAGCTAGCCATTATGCAACACCGCTTCTCAGAAAGGGTCACAGGACAACGAAATAACTCGTTTCATCCATTGTCAAGTAGGGGACCAGTTTTGTGATCCTCCCAAACAAATTAGTTAAGCAGAAGTAGAACAGCAAGAAATGCTGAGCATTTATCTCAAAAGGCATTTAAGTGCCTACAGCATGGAAGGCACTATAAACAGCATTTTTGTTTTAAAAACACAAAAGAAAAAAGAAAAAATAGACACCTGAGTGAGATGATCAGAATCCCCCACCTCTTCAGGTAATTCATATGTTTATGTCTATAATGGCAGCCCATTGAGTTACTGTGATTCTGACTTTAAAAATCCTTATGTGTCCTCAATATCAGGATAATTTTTGTTTTGTCAAAGTGGCCTGATGACAATTTGAAAATTAACACGGGTTTTGCAAAGAGCTGCAATACTTGTGTATGAGCAGCAAGCAAACTTTAACTGTTCTCTTAATATAAACCTGTAGCCATCAGGAGCATCACAACTTAAAATGATAGTACTCTGCCAAAGCAGTATTCCATCCTCTCCTCATACCATCAATTAATAAGACTTTTCCCCCATCTCCAAGAGTCACCAAGAAATGTCAGTATGGAGCAGCTAGGTGGCGCAGTGGGATAGAGCACCAGCCCTGAAATGAGGAGTACCTGAATTCAAATCTGGCCTCAGACCAAGCACTTGACACTTACTAGCTGTGTGACCCTGGGCAAGTCACTTAACCCCAATTGCCTAAAAAAAAAAGAAAGAAAGAAAGAAATGTCAGCATGGAGTAAACAAGAACCAAGAGAAGCCTGTGGTTTTACAGAATGTGAGATTTTCTGGGAGTATTCAGAGAGAAGCCAGCAAATGACAATGCCTCTTTAGTTTATTAATTTTGCATCCTGCAAAAGGTTCTGAGAGATATTTTCTAATAGTGTGGCACTGATATCTTGACATTACATTAAAATGTAAACATACTAGCCTAAGCGTGTATGACGAGTAATATGCTTTGTATCCAAATCAATTCAATAAACACTAGCTATTAGCAGATCTGATATGTAAAATATGATGCTAGGCACTAAAGGAGATACAAAGAAGCATGAAGCATGGTCTCTGCCCTCTTACAGTTTACAATCTAGGGGATGAGATTAACCACATAGAGAAATACAATGCCGAAGTAAAATGTGAAATTGAATGAATAAGTGGTACAGTATGCCGGTAAAACCCTTGAAGCAGGGGTGGAGAACCTGCAGACTTGAGGCCACATATGGCCCTCTAGGTTCTCAAGTGAGGCCCTTTGACTGAATCCAAACGTCACAGTTTGGATTTCATTTGTTCTGTGAGATTTGGATTCAGTCAAAGGGCCATATTTGAGGACCTGGAGGGCTACATGTTCCCCACTCCTGCCTTGGAGGAAAACAACCCTCTGGCTGAAGAAACAGTGAGACCTTTAAGGAGAGGATTTCATCATTAAAAAAATCACTTTTGAGTTTTCTGATATCCATTTTTTTAATAGTGTCCTTAAAAATGCAAAAGTGGCTGTGTTTTGTATTTTATTCCAGGGTATTCTTGGCTCAGGGTTTGCATTAAAAGTGCAGGAACAGCACCGCCAGAAACACTTTGAGAAAAGAAGGAATCCAGCTGCCAGCCTAATTCAGGTAAATTTCAATGTAATAGGTAGGTAGCAGGATCTGTCTCTGTTAAGTACTTGTTAGGTACCTTTTATAGTCTTTGTGCTTCATTGTTTTGGAGAATTGCTGTTTTGTTTAAAGGAACCTGAAGCCTGAACCAAATGTACAATAACATGAAAACATCTTGGATTTGGGTTTATTGGGTTCATTTTTTCCAAGGAGGAAAATGTATGTTTTCAATGCCTCGTTCATGCATCATTCAGATGAATAGCCTTGCCAATAAGGCCAAGCAGAGGGCAGTGTCTGGGTGGCTTACTGTATGAATTAATTTGTTTTGTGAATAACTTAGAAAAACAGAGTTGATCATTAAGAGATGGAGCAGAACACGGCATTATCTAATTTTTTTTTCCCCAAGCTAACAGGATAGCAGTAATCTGAGGTGACTGTCTTTATTTAGAATATAAAGGTTGGAGTTTTATGGTGAATTACTGTTGCTATCATTTGGTGCAGCAACTTGAAACAGATATCCTATTTATAAGCTGACCGTACATTTTTGGTTAGCAATATAAAGGAATTCAGTGTTGGAGAAAGTGAAAAATTAAGCATGATGTTTAGTTGAAGCCAGTTCACAGAAGCCTTGACTTTTTAGTCAGCATTTCTTCTTATTCAGTGGCTCTGAACTTGTGTTCAACAGCCAAAGGAATGCTTTCTCTCTTCTCTGCCATCCATAGTTTACTGGCATGCAGCCTGCTGTTGGACCTCGTAGAGAATTTAACACACATTTTTTTTCCCCAGTCAAATTCTTTTTCCCCCTCATGACCCAATAATACAGAGTCAGCTTTTGATTATATCGAAGTTGATTATCCAACATGTGAATTTTTTTCTAGGTGTCTGGCTTCTCTTCCTGTCAGTTTCTTAGCCATTTTGATGTTTATTGGTACCTTTGCCAGAGGTTGAATAGGGAAAGAGAAAGAAAGGAAAATTTGAAACCATTCATTTTTCTTCTCTTTATTAGCTCAGGGAAAGAGTGCTTGTATCTAATGATTGAATGGGTTTGGTTTTGTTTGATTTTTTTTTTAATCTGAGTTCTCCCCTGTTGCCTGTTGGCATGGAAAACAGAGGTAAATGTAATACACAATTAAATTACCAGTGAAAGTAAAACTTTACTTCATTTTAAAATTCCCAGTTTTCAAAATAAAATTGGGGAGTGGGATAGGGGAAATAAGTTTCCCTTTTCTAAGCTAGGGGGAAAAGAAATTGCTTCTGAGCTCTGGGAGCCAAAACAACATCTGGACTTATGAAAAGGACAGTTATTTACTCCATTCAATTTCTAAAAGTTGCCTTGGGGCCCAGAAATCCCTTAATCCTTAGGAGAGCTTTGATTGGTTGTTTGGTGTGTTCAATATTATTAATGAATTATTCTCCTCACTACCACTGTCCTTTAATCTTGCTTCACTCCAAAGCATCAGCAGTTATGTTTGAAAATGAGGCCCTTTGCAGAATATCTATCACAAGGCACACTTATGATAAGGGAATAAAGGAAACCGTTTTTTTTACTTGACAGGAGTAAATAACTGTCCTTTTTATAAGTCCAGATGGTAGAGGTGTAGATGTATGTACACTGACTGCATCATAGGAGAGCCCATGAGAAAGGAAGGAGCCCCTCTCCATAAGAAGCTATTTGTTTTTAAATCAACTTAAGGTGAGGGGGTCTGTCTTGGAAATCCAGAATACATTGTGTTATATCCACGGTGGGAGAATGGGAGTAGCCCCACATGTATGAAAAAAAAAAACAGCTACAAATTAGGTTTCAGGTAAGTAAAATTATCATATTTGTAAATTATCCTTCTGTTTATCCTTCCAATGCTGATTCTAATTATTTTTTAACACATAAAAGTATTCAGTGATCTTGACTTTCTAATGGGAAATAGTACACTGATGAAATTTGGAAAAAAAATTGTGCCATCAAAAAAGGTTTTATTTCTTAATGACCAATAATCAAGTCAGAATCTATCCATTTTAAAAGGCAGTCAATTGAATGAGTTGCAGTATAAATAGAAAGATAATTCTTGAATGTGTTTATCATTATTTCTACTAGCCAGCACTGGGTCTCGAAAGCTAGCATCTACGCTATACATCTGTATAATTTATACTGTGCACTAGATCGGTAAACCAGCTTCCTGACATTGTTCATTTACTTATCCACTAAGTCCTTCTTGGATAGCAGTGTGGTTAGAAGAACAAGCCCAAACCTAATCCTATTTGGTTTAAATCACAGCCATTGTCTTTCCAGAGGGTAATCCAAATAAGAGAATTACTCAGTGCACATCCAAGAAGCAATCAACACTACTGGTATTTCAGAGCTTTAGTGAAAAAATACAAAAGCACCGTAGTTACAAAAGTCACTGTAAATCCAGTATCTTTGTATAATCCATTTAAACAAACTTTTCATTTAAGGAAAAGCAAATAACTTATAACAAAAGGTATATCTTTCTAAAAGTTTATAAGTTTGCAGAAGTCTCATAATTCTTAAATTTTTGATCAGTCATTTCAGTCATATCCAACTCTTTGTGACCCTATTTTGGGTATTCTTGAAGATAGTGGAGTGGTTTGTCATCTCATTCTCCAGCTCATTTTACAGATAAGGAAAGTGAGGCAAACCAGGTCAAGTGACTTGCCTAGGGTCACACAGCAGTTGTGTCTAAGGCCAGATTTGCACTCAGGAAGATGAGGCTTCCTGACTCCAGGCTTGGTACTCTATCCACTGCTCCATCTAGCTACCCAATTCTTAAGTGCTATCAAAAACTCCAAAGATTTTGAATTGGTATTTAAAAACAAAATCTTCCCAAAGTCCCATATTAACCATGTACATGGTCAGTTACTATGTAAGGTAATATATATATATATATATATATATATATATATATATATATATATAGTAAAACTACAATGTAATGGGACACAATGATCATTAAGAGTCTAATTTATATCCTCTCCCATAAGAAAATCCAAGTCATGTCTGACTTGTATATATTAGATTGTTTTCTATATAGCCCCAAACTTACCAAATAACAAGCAACTCTACCTTTCATTGTTCATCACATAAAATTGGTCTTTGGCATATATGTGTTAGAATCTCCCCTAGACATTATTTGTTTCTTCTTTTTTTTTCTTTTTTTTTTTTGGCTTTTTAAGTTAAGTGACTTGCCCAAGGTCACACAGCTAGTAAAGTGTCATACATCTGAGGCCAGATTTGAACTCAGGTCCTCCTGACTCCAAGGCCAGAGCTCTATCTACTGTGCCACGTAGCTGCCCCATTATTTCTTTCTTCTACCAAAACATGATTATGACTGAAAAAAAATGTGGACATTCTGACTTGTCAATACATCAGTCACTTAATCATTTGCTACTGAAACTATTTGAATTCAGCTTCCAGTATGTACTTGCAACCTGTTATTTCTCTGCTACTTCAACTGTCAGAGATAGAGTCCCTCAAATGCAGATGAGGAAAAGACAAGGTTATTCTTGTGAAATTCGTTTTTTTTTCTTTAGACTAAAAACGAGCATCAGCCCTGAGACAGGTGCTACTAAGTCCTTTCTGTATCGTTTGTCTATAAAACCATTTTTATTAGGAGAGAGGATCAAAGAAGCCAGTGATTGACAGTTAAGAATAGATTGGATTGAAAAGAGAGGTCAGAAGCTAGGCCTCATGGTAAGGAAAATTTTCACTTTTTCTAAAGTGTGACCCATTCTGCCTAATGTTCTTTATGACCTTGGTTGGTGATGTCTCAGTCCCTTTTTGTTGTTTTGTTGTGGTTTCTTGTGTCGGGATCTTTGGGGATAGAGGAAGGTGACAGAGTTGCAGGCTCAGTGATGAGTAAGGATATGAACTGTAACTGAAGGTCCACACCAGCTTTGATTTCAAAGAACCAGGATCCAAATATAAATATTTATGGAAATGATTTTAAATAAGTGGCCATTTCTAATATGACCACAGTGGGGAAATCTGTTGGGTTTTTTCCACAGAGAGCAAAAGTCATGCCAAAAAAAGAAAATCCATGAATTGTCACATGATTACCCTAAATAAAATTGCAGATACTGCTAGTGCAATTTAATATCTGGACAGCTAGATGGCACAGTGGGTAGAGTGCTGGGCACTGAGTCAGGAAGCCGCCTCTTCCTGAGTTCACATCTGGCCCCAGACACTTAATGACTGTGTAAACTAGTCTGGCTATGTCTGGCCAAATCACTTAATCCTATTTACCTCAGTTTTCTCATCTGCAAAATGAGCTGGAGAAGGAAAAGACAAAACACTCTAGTATCTTTGCCAAGAAAACCCCAAGCAGGGTCACAAGTCAGACAAATGAAACAAATGATCAACAACAATTTAATATCTAAAAAAAAATTTCAAATATAGCACAAAACTAATCATCATATCATTTTTAGTATGCTGAGATGTCTCAAGTAAACTAGATGCCCAAGGGCAGCAAGGTGGCCCAGTGGATAGAGCATCATCCCTAGAGTAAGAAGGACCTGAGTTCAAATCCAGCCCCAGACACATAACATGCCCTAGCTGTGTGACTCTGGGCAAGTCACTTAACCCCAATTGCCTCACCAAAAAAAAAAAAAACCTAGATGCCCAGTGCCTACTCACATATACTTCAGCACTTTTGTTCTGGATCTACTCAGGTGCACCCTCTTTCCTAACCCATCCATCAAGCACCTACTATGTGCCAGGCACTGTACTAAGGCACTGAAAATACAAATACAAAGAAAGAAACAATCTTTCCTCTCAAGGAGCTTATATACTAATGGAAATTCCATCCCAGGCACTCTGTTTCCCATATGGAGATTACTATTGTGCCACCCAGATTTAGAATCTCTCAGCTGTTAGGAAAATAACATGATGTAGTGGAAAGAGTGCTGGATCTGTAGTCAGAGATCCAGGGTTCAAATACCAATTCTGGCACTTACTACCTATGTAATCCTGGGTAAGATATTTAATCTTTGGAACTCAAGTTTCCTCAAGTACAAAATGAAGAGTGTAGGACTAGGTGACCTCAAAGGTACCTTCCATCTCTAAAAATGCTCCTAGACTTCCATGCCTGATTTGTGATCTACTTCCTAATTCATCATGTATTTCTGCTTTCTGATCAGAAAATCTGTAGCAAACTCTCATTCTAATAATTCTCCTTTCACTGAATTGCCCTGAAATAGCCTCCACAAAGCCCAACTATGCCAACATACATTCATATAATGAATCCAATAAAACCCATTACCATCTGCTACTCTGATTCCTGAATTTTCTCACATAACAATGTCTTTTTGATAGACAATGCTATTTAACCACCCCTTTCTGTTCAACTTGAATAGTCTCTCCTGTTGCCACATTCCAACACAAGTCATGCCCCATGAAGTCATGCTCCCTCTAAAGTAGTTTACCTCCTTGCATTAAAATATCTAATTCATTTTATTACCCATAATTTGTACGTTTTTATGTAATCATTTATAGAATATTTTTCCTATGCGTTACCGAGCCCACTCACTAATGTTGTTCGTTAAATGGTTTACCTATGGTTTTTCTAATCGTGAGTGAAAGGGGCCTAAGTAGAGGCCTGATCTGTTTAAATGAATTTGTCATTTAGAGTAAAACTATTTTGACATGTTGGTTACAATAATATATTTTGCTCCAGAAGTTTGAGTAAACACTTTGTCACGACACTGTTTACAAGTCAAGTACATAGCAAGAATGCTCATTAAATGTCCCTAAGAAGGTAGTCTCAGATGGGTGATTTTTCTAGAAAAGGTAACTGTATTTCTTGCCACAGCCACCAGATTAAAAGAGACAAATTCAGCCTGTCATTTGGATGCTTTGTCTACACAACAAATGTATTTTGGGTGGTGAACTAAATTTTTTTAATTTTCCATCAAGCTCTGTCATTGTATAGACAGAACCAACAGCCAGTCCTGAGTTTCAGCATTTCAATGTTCCCAAATTGTACTCCTTATAGAATCTTATCTTCTCCCCTCCTCTAATTTTGGTCTTGGTTTGTATTATCACTATTTATCTTCATCTTTAGCCTCAAAATAATCATGTAAGTTCCACCTCAGGAAATTTCACAAATTGAAATCATTTACTACTCATGTCTACTAACTAATTGGATTTGAAACTATTTAAAAGCCATTTGCAGCTGTCTAACTGATTGTTGATTAAAGAGTTCAGGATGACTGTTTTTTTCCTATGTCATATTTTGGTTTTCAAGGACTTTTTCCTCTAAGTTTTCCTGATATTGTTTCCTGAGCTAGTTCAACAAGCCATGCCCTCAGTTTAGGCCAAATCGATTTTTTTTCCATAATCAATTCTTAATTTATTTAATATCATACTATGTTGGTTTTCTTGTGCTTTTCTATTCTTTCCTGATACCAGGCTGCTTGGTGAATTTATTTGACTGACTGCAGAGGAACAAGCCTAGCAGCCACCTCACAATATTATAAAAAGTATTCTTCTACCCCTCAGGCATGTATCAGGACTATGAATGATAAGGACAAAAATCCCTTAATGTGTATTGTTTTACTAATCAGCTTTTCCATTTTTGTTCTGTCCTCTGCTCCCTCTGCCTTTTTTTCTTTCTTTCCTTTTTTTTCTTTCTTTTTTTTTTTATCATGTATCCGGCCCATAGTGTGTATGGCGTAGTTATGCAGCTGATGAGAAATCAGTTTCCATTGCTACCTGGAAGCCTCATTTGAAGGCCTTACATACCTGCAGTCCTACCAAGTAGGTACCAGTCTGAGAGTCAGTGATGTGCTCAATGTCTGTTCCAGCCTGTTTTTTGTTTTTGTTTTTGGGTTTTTGGTTTTTTTGTTATTGTTGGTTTTCAAAATAAGCATTAATGTTTGGCTTGTCTCATTCTGTGTATCTCTTTGAGAGTTTCAAATCTGGCTTGTAGCAACAGGGACTCCAGATTTAATGTACCCAATAAAACTCAATGCCATCTACCAATGGTGCTAAATAAATAGATTAGGAGGACAATGCCCAGAGTCTTACAATCCTAGATTCTTTACCATTCAAATCATCCATGATACCAATTCTTTGTTAACATTCATCAAAGATGTTAATAATCATAGATGGATGAGTAGGTATGTCATTTGTTTTGCTAATTCTTTGTATGTTGGCATGAAGAACAGTGCACAAATAACTTTTTAGTGATAAATTACTTCCATGAATTTTAATGATTTATAACAAAAACTGTGCAGAGAATATCAACAGAATATCAGAATAATCAGAAATTAAATCTACATATGTATATACACTCAGATATGTGCATATGCACAGAACACTATTTCTATTATTCATCCTTGAGTGCCTCCATCCCAGCAACAGCCTGAAGACAACTAGAAGGATAAAAAAACCCCTCAGCTTTATATTCTATATATTGATTCTTAATCCCTCTCAAAAGACAAGTGACTTAACTTTGCCCATTTAAATCTGTCAGATCCATTCAGAAGAAGTATCATCTGGATATTATTGTTTCAAGAAACTCCACATTCTTGAACTTTCACTTTGAGGTCAAACTAACATAATTGTTGAAGCAGAAAAACAAGAAGGACAGATTTAACTTGATTATATAGTGAAGCTAAAGAATTTCTCTATCAAATTAAAAAATTCACTCCAGTACTAGCATTAGCAATCAAAAATGTTAAGGTAATATGATATCTTCCGAAGACCTCCATAAAAAATTACCATACCCATTCCGAGGCATAGAGCCTTGACAAATGGCTATTGCTTAATTGAGCCAGTCACCAATTAAAATCACTTAAGCAGTTAATGGAGGAGGCAACCAATAAATGTTTCTTGAATTGGAGTCATATCTGATTTGGTTGAAATGGATTGTGTCTGTTTTCTAAATGTTTAAACATCGCCACTTTGCTTCTCCCATTTAGGACATTAAAACACCTTCTCTTCTAACACCAGACTAACCCTGACTCTGAACTTGATGGTCCAGTAGAATTAATTTAATGCTCTTACTGCTATAGCCAGGGTTCTATTCCTGAACAGGAAAATTTCCCTGTTTGTGCTGATTGCAGAAAGAGCCTCATTTCCCCCAAATGATAGTGAGGAGACATTAATTCTAATTCTGTCTGCTAATCAGCTTTGTAAGTTTAGGCAACCTGCTTCTTCTCTCTGGGCCCAAGGTTTTTATCTACAAAATATGGAAATTGTCCTAGATGATGCTGAAAATGAGGCTTCATGGTACTGTGAAAAGAGTATTGAACTTAGAATCAGAGGACCTGAATTTAAACCTGGCTCTGCTAATGTGATTTGGGCAAGTCACAATTTCTCTGGGCCTCCGCTTCCTCATCTATAATGATTTCTAAGGTCCCTAATAGCGCTAAAGCTATTATCCTATGATCCTCTTAATATCTCTGAAATTCTGTGATTCTGTATGTCACTGTTTAGAACATCAGCACCGAGGACAGTTCTATGCATAGACACTGAATTTTAGCGCTAGATAGGACCTTAGAGATAATTGATGGATACATGTTGAATTAATACTTTCTTCTTGTGTAAAGCATATAAACCATATGGGTTCACTTTATTGAGGACCGAGCCTCAGGGAAAGGTTTCAGACCATTGCAGTTATAAGAAGCTGTGACATTTTATGAAAAAGAACATAGCAAATTGCCAGTGATTCCTTAGGGTATGAATCTTGGAAGAGGAAAAAATAAGTAGAATTTGGAAGCATTTTGTATTTCTAATCCTCTTGAGGGAACTTATGCAAACAAGTGTTTGCTACATGCATTTAAACAGAGAAGGGTAGAAGGAAAGCCAAAAACTGAATTTTAAAGTGATAAAAATAAAGTAGTTTATTATCACATGAGATTATTCAGCATCCCCAAGCAGTTTTAGAAAAGTCATTTTGGAACGTGGAAAAACTGATTTTTATAAACAGGGAATATCATGTCAGATTCTCCTAGTGCGTGTATTGTCATTTTACTTGAATAATCTCCTTCTTCTACCTCCCCTCCTATGTTTTCTCTCTAAACAGGGTTGAGGGAGAGTAGGAAGAATTACATAAATACCCAAATAATGATCTGCCACCTCCTGTAGCTTTTATTAATTACTGACAGTCTCACTTTCATTTACTAAATAAACGAGTTTTTACATAGCAGTCAGTGGCACAGTTAACTGGACTTTCAGTTTTCTAGGACTTTTCATAGAATCATAGATTTCACTGAAAGGGAGCTTAGTAGCTATCAAGTACAACACCCCATTTTACAAATGAAGAAACTGAGGCCCAGAGAGGTTAAATGACTTGCCCAAAGTCACAAAACCAGTGTCTGAGGCAGGGTTTGAACCAGGCCTTACTGACTCCAAATCTAGTGACCTATCTTACTACACCATGCTTTGACAAGTCTTCATTTCTTAAAAAGACTGATTTAATACAACTTTATATTTCAGATAGATATGATTCAAAAGTAGTTGAAAGAAGTATTTATACTTAGTATTTCCTTTCCTTTCGAGTTTCTGATTGGGAACATAATACCTTAAGAGACAAATCAGGCAGTTCTAGCCCATTGCTAATACTCCACATTGGTTTGCAGGAACAGTGGGGTGTCTATAGACACCTAGGGAAAGTAGAATGAAGAAAGAGATAAAGATGGAAGAGGCAGAGAGGCAACTGGTAGGGGTAGAGCAGTGAGTACTGCCCCTTCCAAAACCCATGGATATGCCAGTTCTTCAATTTAATGCTTTAATGTTTCCTCTTACAAAAGCCTCTGCTGGCACCAGCAATTGCCATTTCAAAGAGTGTTGAGGCTAGGGGTAGGTATGAAGGGAAGAATTGCAGACAAAATGTTTTTCTTGGCTCTTCTTAAAACAAGTGGGGAAGAATATTCAGATAGAAGTAAAATGCAAGTGAAAAGGTTACTGTCTGAAATTAGTCAATGATTTTAAGAAACTGCATTAACTCTTGGAGATGACCAGGACACCTTCCGGTACCACTAATGTGTTAACCTCCCATTGTGTTTTTCTATAACTAAACTTACTACTGGGAAATATTCAAATACTACTCAATAATAGCCTAGGAGAATTCCTGTAGATTTCCAAAGCACCTAATTTATTCCTGGCAAACGGTTTACATGACGAGAAAAGCTGGTTCAGTCAGAAACTCAGCTACAGAGGCACATTCACACATTAATGAGTCCAGATAAAGAATAGGACAGCTGAACTAAAATAAATCAGGCTACATCTGTGGCATTAGCATCCTTTTAAATGTCTTTGCTTATTCCACCTGAATCAAACCCATATTTCTTATTACAGCTTATTTTGCTTAATGAGAGGTCTATAATTTTTGCTGTATATTGCACACAATGTGGTTGTTAAATAAATGTTTGGCTGACAGTCTGCAGCTCAAAGTGTGTGTGTATATGTGTGCGTATGTGTATTTTAAAATTGCCATTGTCATTATTTTCAGGGATATTACATTTATGAAACTTGCTTAAATATTTCTTCCATAAAAGGTTTATTTTAAATGTTTATTTTTTTCCAATTCCCAACTTAACATGTCTCAAATGTAAAATCATTTAAATGTATTATTGACTGATTTCATCCTTGTTTCTCTTCCATCTGCATCCACACCTGAAGGAAAGACCAAGGGGAAACATCCAGCAGGTTTGTGAATTCTCTTTTGTTAGACGTTTGTTTATAAGCCAGGTGACTGGTGGATGTTTTAAATGGGTTTCTTCTGGGTAAAATCGATCAACAAATACAAAATGATTAAAAGTGACCTTTCCCAAGATTGTCTGAAAATGTTTCATTGATCACTCACCTGCTGCCTTATACACTCCATTGAGCAAAGACTCTTCTGTGGGGGTAGGAGGTGGGGAAGAGTAAAAGCTGTTGGCAACTCCTTACTGCCCCACTGCCAGGCAAAAATCATGCTGAAGCACTCAAATATAGTAATCTAGACAGTAAAAGCAAATACTTGTCCTCAAGAGCCATAAGCATGAAGAGCTTAACAAGTGGGCAAAACAGGTAGCTACCTAAGGGAATGATTTGAGGGGCTCACCTACAGGAGTCATTCCTTTGAGTTAAGGCCCCAGCTCCAAGAGGCTCTTTTAAATGCAGTTATGCTATCGGAAAAGGTAAGAAATTATCTCATTATCAGCCATTAACATCTTAGCTTAGATTAATTTATCAGATTAGCTAACATAGAGCTTCATACTATTTTGAGTTGATCAAGTGCTTAACAAATTAGGGTTTTTTTTTTTCATTCATCCATTCATAAACCCTGTGGAGAAGGGAGATGGGACAAATAAGGTTTGGCAGAGGGGAGAGACTCAAGAATATTCTGGAGTACAGGACATTTAGTAACTAGGAAGGAATAAGCTTGCGAAGGCACTTCGTCGAGGGTGGCAAACACAACATAAGAACGTGAGGTGCCTGAAAGGAGATGAAGATTCCTGAAAACAAACTTGTTCTGCTTCATAATTTGACCACAGTCATTCCTGGGCCAGGAGCTTTTAAAGCCAGGCAGAGTCACACAACATGGGCTTACCTTGATGGGAGAACCACATGCTCCCAGCTGGTCCTTAGCTTTTTATATTCAGAAACCTGATTTTTCCTTTTCATCCAGGATAGGAATTTAGGGAGCAGGCAGGGAAGCATCTGCTCATGCCATACAAACCCACTAGAGACTTGCCTAATAATTCAGAATGTCAGTTCACTGGTTTACAATGGAAGATATAGCTGAAAGACAAAAATAACCATTACTGGTTGTTTGCCCAAGGGATTCCCTTCCAGGGTAATGGTTCAATTCAAGAGACCAAATTGAAAGATTGTTTGTCATAGAATCAGACAAAAGACAGATATCCTTAAAGGATATTTCTATCAAGCCAAGGTAACTTAAATAATTCCCTTTTTTCCAGTCAAGGGATATTTTTATCCAAATAACTAGAGCTGGTCATTAAAATCAGAACAACTTCTGCCTTGGATATTTTTTTCCAGAAACACTGGAAAAAATGGTGATTCTGATTCTCTTTTTCTTAGATTCCATGCTGACCACCACTCTTTTGTTATGACATTTTAATTAAGCCACAGCTTATTTTATATTAGTGACATTTTCATTTCCTAGTAGAGAAAGGCAACCTTAATGGGCAATACTTTTAGAAATAGTCATTTTTTTATCCCACTCACAAATTTCAGAGATATACTCCTGTTTTGATGCATCCATTCACTAATCCTATCCCTAAAATATACTTAATCAGTCTTGGTTCCCTAAAAATAGAATAATGATGCACAGGTACATAAATAAGGACATATGATATAGATAACTTCCTCCACCTGGCTAGGAAATGCCTTTTTAATAATGACTGATGTTTATGTCTATCCCTTTAAGTTTACAAAACCCTTTACATACATTGTCATGTTTGAACCTTGTAGTAAACATGCAAGGTAGCCCCACTTTATAGAGGAGGAAAATGAAGCTCAAGGAAGACAGGTGAAAATTATCGTCTTGAGATATATGACACACTGATCCCCTAAACCAAGCTAAACATGCAGAGAAGGATAAGATTTCATGGGAATTTTCGCTGGATAGATTGATAAGAATATAGGGTCTGCAAATGAGCAAATTGGCCCCATTTAAAAGTGGTTCGACATTTAGGCCAATTCAAAACCTTTAGGAATATTGGCTCTGACTTTAGAGAAAAATTCATTATGTCATTTTTCCCTGTCTTTATAGTTCATCAAAGCCAAGTTCTCACAGCCTGAATGTCTCCCACATGCCTTTTAATAGTTTTATTGTTTAGTTTATGGTGATTGTCTATTGCAAGTACAGGCCAAATTCATATTTGAGGCCTTAGAGGCTTTTTTCAAAGAGGACTAGCATTTCAGTTGTTTCTGGATGGGCTTAGAAGCCCATCTTCACTCAGATAAGCATGCCTATTTGTAAACACTCCAAAGGGCTATGACATGGGTAAAGGTGAGGTACATTTTATATTTTATTACATGCTTAGTAGCAGTAAGAAAATATTTTCTCCATATTATTCATTATTAAGGCAATGTTTAAACAAAGTTCATACTAGTTATTAGGTAAGGGAGAATGGTACAGGAAAAGCCCAATGTGGTGATTAATTCTATACAATTATGAAGGATACAGGGGAAATTTTAATCAATGTAAAAACAAAATACGTAAATAGAAATTATTTTGAATATTTACAACAGAGCTCCCAACCAAAGAGGAAGATCACATTAACTCTGGCAAGAAAACAGCCTTGACAGCATGGGTCAACTGAGCCAGGGTGAACACAAGCTATCTATCTGCTGGCCTGTCATGTTTTTGGTTACAAGGCCTATTCTGATTCACTTCCTACTATATATACTCCCCTGAGCCTCCTCTACCTACCTATAGCATAAAGAAAACTTTAGCATTACTCACTTAACCATTTGTTTTCCCAGTCACTTCATGTATCTCCCTGCTCACCTCCCCCAGGTAGCCCACTTATTGTCACATAAGTGAAGAATGTTGTTCATGTCAATACTTTTAAATGGAATTACTCAGGATAAGAAAGTGTTCTAATTTTGCCATATATGGACATTCATAAAGACAGCTGTTTGCCATGAATTACACTTGTATCTGAATAAACCACGACTTCTATTCAGCCAACTCTTGATTATTCAGAGGTTGGCTACCTAATTATCCGAATACTTAAGACCTCTGCTTCAGTTCCTCCCTCAAATAGTGTTATCTTTTGTCCCTGTTCCCCAATTGTTGCCCCTTCTAGCAAGTGGAGTAGAGAGAGAACATGAAACATAGCAGTAAATTTTGCTACTTGCTACCAACTTGTTTTCACTAGCTGGCAAATGAGGTCGTATGTATTCTTATTAATTAAACTAAGGTTTGCAGATTAGCTATGGATTTCAGTGTCCTGGCTCACCCTGTCCTCTATTATCAACAATGATCAAGAGGTGGCTAAATGCTTTAATTTTGTGTTAAGCTTCACAATAAAGTTTTCAAGGTGTGAACAGAAGTCTTTTGAATCTTTAAGCAATAGCATATCAGTTGATTTATCCTGCATTCATGAGAATGGTCATAAAAAGAAATATCTTAAAATTAAAACAGAAATGATATTCTATATTTTAGTGAAATCATGTGTTCTAATATGTTTAAGTGCCTTTTCTGAAGCATGATATTTTTGGTGGTTGTGTATAGCTCTTAGTGTGTGTGTGTGGGGGGGGGGTCCTGTTGTCTTGGGACATTTTCAAAAATTGCCAAATGTCTGCTACCTCAGATTTCTTCTACTCATATCTTCTACTCACCACTTTCTATTTCTTCTGTGTTGTTTTGAATGATTTGCATGTGATGTGAATCCTGACTAAATAAGAACTGTCTCTAATTTTTCTGTATATTTAGTCAAAATGTGTCTTTATTGGCAAAATGTTCATTTGTTTCAAGAGCATCATTTTTGCTTCCAGTTCTCTTCTTCTGATCAGGAAGAGAATTTGATTCTTTGTACATGCACATATTGCATTATAATACTGTAAGAAACTATTACTTCTGCAAAATAATAGGTATGGATCTTTTTTTCCTTTTCCACTGTGTGGTCATTTTTAACATACACACTCCTAGACAAAAAGATCAAAAAGATGTATCCTAATCACAACTGGTTGCATCTAGATGCCATCTGTAAACAGAGAAACTACATGAGTTCACTTTTTTACAAATTCAAGCCACTAATTTTTGAGCAATTACTGTGATCTTCAATAAACATTTCTATAAATGTTTGCTGAAACACTCTGAAAGATTTAATTTATTCTCAATTCATATACGCTAATAAAAGTACTAAATTAATATTTATTACCAATAAGGATAGCTCCACAGTAATTGATGATATACATGATCATTTTCGTTTTAAATGGAAGTTGATGTGTGCACCTCCCAAATTTTGTTGTGGTATTGATTCTCTCACATCTCTTTCACCTCCCTTCCCCCAACCTAATTGGAAATGGCCTTGCATTCCTTTCATGTAACAGAACTGAAAAAGTATTGCTTGTTGCTTCTACGGTCTCTGCATTCACAGAAGAATTACAAACGAATGAAGCAGGAACCTGAGTTGCCTTGATTTGTAGAAGAAAAAAAACCTAAGCCCTTTCCTAGTAGTGAAATGCTGAGTAATGTGATCCTCTATTTCCCCTCACTCCTAGTAAGCTCTGTAGTAATAAACAGAAGCTCTTCAAGATGTACACCTCTCGGAAACATAGGTATCCAGCATCCTGTCTATTGACATGATCTTTGAGAATGCCAACTAACATCAGGTGCATGATTAGTTTACACTCCCTCTCCCTCCTTAGAGCTTCACAGATTCTGACTTCTAGGGACTCTCTCTTGATTGGGGGTTTTCAACTTGCTTGTAATTTTCCTTGTTGCCTGTTGCCTGTCATGATGTATCTACTACAGTGGCAATTGAGTGATGGCCATCATAGTGTTATCTCTCAATCCCCTGGCACATTCATCTAGTTGGGGAAATTGTTCCGGCTGCACTGGATGTAAGTAAGCTGAGTTCAACTCAGTTGTATCCGAGGCGGGATCTTGAAGATACTTACTCATATGAAAGGCTCACCTAGTCATTGCATATTCATCTAACTACTTCATTCTAAGCCCAAATGACATACTGGAAGAGTGGTGGCAGTGTTATGATGCTGCAGCCACATTCCCTTGTAGGAAACCTTTGGTATATATTGCATGCTGGGCTGTATCAATACCCTATACTTCCTTGCTGTTGCTCTTGAGGAGAGGATCCCCTTAGATTTGGCTTGTGTAGGCTTGGAGGTGTGAGGGTAACATGTTTTAGTCAGGCAGAGCTTTGATTCAGTTGGATTCTGGTGCCTTCTTGATTCCCTTCCCCCAAAGTAAAATTTTAGCTTATTGGTTTCTTAGGAATAATTCAGAAATTTCTACCTTAAAAAACTGGTACATAAATATTCTTGGGATGGGGGGAGGGGGAAGAGAAGAAAAACTCTTAATCATTTTTATCACAGATTAAGCAATAAGGGTGTTGGAACTCAAAAACTTGTGGAAGTGAATGTTGAAAACTAAAAATAAATAAATGTATTTTAAAAAAAAAAGAAGGGTGAATTTCTTAACTGAACCAGTATAAAGACTGAATCTTAATCAGTGTACTTTTCAATAATAGCTCCCCAATCAGTATAATAGCTGCCTAATCAAGAAATTCTATTAATTTCCAGTGAGGAAAAGAAGTAGACAGACTAATAAAAGCAATAAGTGGGCACAGTGCCAGATGTGAGCCTCTAAAACAAGGGTGCTTAATCTTTTTGTGTTAGGTCCCCTTTTGAGAGTCTGGTAAATGGACTCCTTCTCTGAATAATGTTTTTAACATATAAAATACTCAGGATTACAAAGGAAAGCAATTATACTGAAATACAGATATCAAAATGTTAAAAAATAATAATAATAAACCAAGTTTACATACCAATTTAAGGACCCCTGCTCTAAAGGAAAGTTTTGTGTGTTAGGAGATTAGAATTTGACTCCTTCACTAAACTTTAATATACATTTATGGAAAAGAAAAAGAAAATAGTGGGTCTTTTGAAAATTAGTATTTTTGACAGTTTCAATAATGTTGAATTTGTTTCTAAATAATTTCTTGAAGAATATGGAATTTGTGTTCATATTGGACCTTGGTAAATAGCTGTTGAGAGTACAAAAAAAGGTCAAAAAGCTTGAGTATATAGAGACATATCCATCACCCTCATCATTACTCCATTTGGTTGCCAGGATTCAGCAAATGAAATAATATTCCACTGAAATGTGACCCATTTTTCTCTCCCTTTTATAGTTAACATTGAACCCTGTTTTCACAATGGCTCATTTTTAAAGTAGTCATTTCTTGTCTTATGAAAACCTCAGATGATTGAAAGAAACCAATAATTTCCACTGTTTATTTTTATTTTGCAGCAGCTGAAATAAGAAGCAGAACACATAAGATTCATATTATTCTTGATTTGCCACTTTCTATCAGTTTCCCACTCATTTAGTTAGCATAAGAAAAAGACAGGTCTAGAAAGGGACAGAGATAGGGACTGACTATGTGCTCTCATTTGCATATGAAACATGCTAGTAAGGAAACTCTCTCTACCAATTCAGGTTAGCACCTTCTCTGCCATTTACAGAGAGTTGCCTAAGCACTGACAGGTTAAGTGATTTGCAGAGTCACACAACTAGTTTGTGTCAGAGACAGGATTTGAACCCAAGTCTTCCTGGCATCAAGGCTGCCTCTCCATTTCTCCTTGCTTCCTCTTCCATTCATTTAATAAGTACTAGAAAGAGACAAATCTAGAAAGCTTGAGAAAAATCACTTTACTTCATTTAAAGCCAAGTTTCAATAATAATTGCCATCTATAAACCTGGAAAAGTTAATGGAACTAAATTAAGAGAGAACATATGTAATGATAGTTATATATCACTGGAACCATTCATTAACCTGGTGAAGACACCTTAGCCAATGTAAGCTTTCTTGGACTAGTCATAAACATAAGTGATTAAGCAAATGCCCAGAGATTAAAAGGTGATTTGAACTGGAGACCAATAAACCTGAACACTTGCTTCTTTTTTCCTAGATAAAAAAGTGAGTTGAGGGTCAGCTGAATTGTATGATTTTGTTAACCAGGATTTGTTAGCATCTTATGTGAGGAGGAGTTGACATTTTTAGCCCTCCAGGGATATGGGGTTTTTTTTTTCAACCATTAGTGACTTTCATAGAGTAGTATGAGAATATAGAAATGTAAGTGTTCTACGTTAGCTTTTTTTTTCCATAAGGTAATCTGCCACCTAGAAAATGTGGTTTACCACATACAGTGAAATTTTGTTACTGATGTGATTGTTTTAAAGAATTCTTGAAACAGTCCCCTTTCACAAAGCTGCCCAGCATGTTCTTTGCACGTCTCCCACCCCACTCCCTCTACTTCAACCATCCATGCTAGACTCAGCCATGTTTGTATTCCAAATGAAGAGCAGTAAAGTGCATGGTAAAGCTGTTGATTGTCCTCCAGAATTTCATGACCTCAGGAGTTCATGGTTTGATTTGTTTTCATACTGTATAAGCACACATAAAATGTCGTGTCTCCTTAAAGTATCATCTGTTAAGCAACTAGGCATGGAAAAAAATGTTAACGTTTCTCGTTAGCTACAAAATACATATCCACTAAACACATTTGCTGTTGGCATGCTGCAGTTTGGGACAATGGACCTTGCGGTAAGTGGAAAAGACAAGGCCTCCACTTCATGAGTAGTTGGACAACCCTTGTCAATACAAATGCCTCTTTTCCCCACCCATCTTCATACCTCCCAAAGGCTGTGACACAGCAGCCTCCAATTCGACCCAATGAAATTATTTCAGATCTCATGGAACTGCCAGGAACTCTACCTTGAGCCTGCAACCCCATTATTCTATAAAACCAACATATAAGTTTGTGCACCTCCTACATAGCTAATTGGGTGTCACCCTCCTTTGAATGCTTCTGGCTATTTTCTGGGTGGAACACTGAAGCAAACCAGATACATAATACTCATGATGCACCAACACAGACTTAGAGGGCAAAGCATAAATGACTCACATGTATGCAAATGAACACCAGAAAGAGTCACCAACCTGCAAGCACGTGGGTGGAGGAAAAATGCCTTACCTGCAGATGCGTGTGATGTCCAGTGTCTGATATTTTAAAAGTCCAACTTTTATCAGTCACTGATAATGCAAACCTAACTGGCACTTGAGAACTTGGCTGCCCTGCCAGAAATAATTTACAAGCTGCCACAGCAAATCAATAACCTGTTTAACAGCAGGAAATTGTGTTAGTGAACATGGAACATAGCATCACGTTTCTGTTAATTGGTCATCATACTCATTACATCTCAGAGCTGTTTTCTCTTGCCTGTTGTCTGTCTCACATAAATGAATGTCAGCCTAAAGGAAATGTGAAGTGTGGGGTGTTGTTTGTCTGACAATATGTATGCAGTATTGCCAGCTGTCATGAAAATGCATGAATCTCTCAATATCATAACTGCCCGCAAAAGAAGCAGCATGTAGAAAATATATATGTATATCAATAACTGTTTTCCTGTAGAAATGATTAGAAATGCACTGAACCCTGCTCTGAACAGGAAATAAATATGAAAACTCTGTAAAGTCAAAACCATCAGGAAAACCACCCACTTGTCTCCTAAAAGTAATAACTTAGCTGGCTTATAGTTCTCTTTCATTGGATTGTCCCCAAATTGCTGTGCGTCATTTTAATCCTTTCTACAGTTAATCCAAGAGGGACTACCTATAAAATGTGATTGATTTCAAGGGCGTGCAATCACACAGATTGGAAAGGCTTCATTTTTTTTTTAGGATGGGGGAGGGAGGGAACCAGTTTTTCTTTTTTGAATTGCTGTACTGCCTAAAACATGCACTGCGTACAGGTAACTCTAATTATTTTTCCGAGTAAAGATGAAGAAATACATCGATCTATAATAACACACTCCATCTGTTTCTCACAGCCAGAAGCTAAGTTTTAAAGAACGGGTCCGGATGGCTAGCCCAAGAGGTCAGAGTATCAAAAGCAGACAAGCCTCAGTGGGAGACCGGCGATCGCCAAGCACAGACATCACAGCCGAGAGCAGTCCAACCAAAGTGCAGAAAAGCTGGAGTTTCAATGATCGAACTCGCTTTCGACCTTCCCTACGTCTCAAAAGTTCTCAGCCAAAGCCAGTAATAGATGGTGAGTTGCTTTTTCGTTTTCCCCATGCCCATTTTATAGCTAATATGTGGTATTAGACCATATTAAATAATTAATCCTCCAAGGGACTGCTTGAAGAAGGGAGGAAATAACCCTTAGGAGAGAATCCTGTGTCTTATTCAAAATTCATTCTTTGCCTTTGAACCTTTGGAAGACTATAAAGAATATAATTTTACTTTCTAAAAAGCTTCAGTAGAAAAAAAATGTAACCCTTCAAAGAAAGTGACCTGAAAAGGAAATTTATTTCATTAGTTCCTCTTTTATAGCTATTTTTTTTTAAAAAAATCATTATTTCTCAGATAAACCTGTCAAGACCAATGTGGCTTTCTTTTGGTATCTGTTGTTTCAGATCAAATTTGGCCTTTCAGGCTGCCATTGACTTTGTATAGTGTTGGGTAAGTCTCTCATGTGTACTAGACAAAGTCTCTGACTTTAATAAACACTTAGAAAACAAGGCAGGCACCACTGCCAATTCTGTCATTGCTGGTCTATCATAAAATCAACCAGCCTCAGAGAGATTAATACTGAATGACCCTTTTGAGCTTTTCCAAGATGTCAAATGCAAGCACAGAGGGAGAGGTATGGAATTTTCCTTCTGTCAAAGATTGATCATCTTGTAGCAGAACAAGTGGATTTGCTGGCCAACACATTTTCTTGAGTGGAATGTGGATTTACTTTTGTAAAACATTTTACTTTTCTATCTGATGAGGGAAAAATAAAAGTTAATATTAGCTGATATCTACATAGAACCTTTAACTATCACAAAACCTCTCTTCCCAACACTATGAGGTATCTAATAGAGAATGAATAAATGAATGAATAAAAAATATTTTTTTAAGTTTTTACCATATGCAAAGCATTGTGCTGTCAGGGATAATAGTCCCCCATCAATAGATAGAAAAAATAGTCCCTGCTCTTAAAAATTACACTCAATAGGAGGAGATGGGAATGATAATTATGTGAGTAGACCTGTGTGTTTGGAACATTAAGTTAAAAATCAGTGATACAGGGGCAGCTAGGTTGTGCAGTGGATAGAGCACCGGCCCTGAAGTCAGGAGGACCTGAGTTCAAATCTGACCTCAGACCAAACACTTGACACTTCTAGCTGCAAGTCACTTAACCCCAATTGCTTAAAAGCAAAAAAAAAAATCAGTGATACATAAGATTTTATAAGTACAGTGTAGCCAAATTATAGAGGACCTGGGCAAGTCACTCACCCTCTCCTGGCCTCAGTTTCTTCATCTCTAAAAGGTTGTTATTTAAGATCCTTTCCAGACCTAATAGTCTTGGAGTCCAAGCCAGGTAAGACGCCATGGGGGAAAATAGAAGCTTGCATGAGAACCAGTATGCGATACTCAGGACAGATTGTTGTTGTCATTTCAGTCATGTCCAACTCTCTGTGACCCCATTTGGGGCAAAGATACTAGAGTGGTTTGCCATTTATTTCTCCAGCTCATTTTGAAGATCAGGAAACTGAGGCAAACAGGGTTAAATGATTTGCCCAGGGTCACACAGCTGCTAAGTCTGAGGCAGGATTTGAACTCAAGTCCTCCTGACACCAGTTCTTGCACTTTATCCACTGAGCCACCTAGCTGCAGGATGAATGAGAGAAATACAAACCAAAATGAAGAAGACTTGTAAGAAGACGCAGTAATCCAAGTACAAGGCGATGAAAGCTTGAGCTCGTTGAATACAGCATGGAAAGTCCTTCACAGTCTGGCCCAGGCTCACTTCCCCAAGCACATAGCACATTACTGCCGCTTACACACTCAGCCAAACTGGCCGGTGTGCTGGACCTCCACACAGCACAGTCCATCTCTATTCTTTTGAATAATCTGTCCCCCAAGCTTAGAATGCACTCACGGGATCTGATTTAGAGCGGGAAGGGCCCTGAAAAACCATCTAGTCCAACCCTTTCATTTTACAAATGAGGAAATTAAGAGACTTGTCCAAGGTAACACAGATAGTGATTAACAGAGATGGGATTTTAACCCCTCTCCGTAGGCTCCTTCCCTTCTATTTTAATGCTCTAGCTAGAAAAAAAAAAAACTTCAATTAATGATCTGCCCCTTTCTAAGCTACTACCTAACCTCTCTCCTTTTTGCCTGATGAATCTCTGAATCATATGGTTCCTGTCAGAACTTTTCTTAGGGTACAGCAAATTAGCTTTGGATGCTGTTCCCCCTGCTTTGAACAGGTGGGCAAAGAGCAGAAAGGAAAAAAGAGTTGGCTCCATTAACTGGTGCAAAAAAAAAACAACCCAAACTTCAGATAGATAGATATAAATATAGATGAAAAATCATCCAATAAACAAGCAGAGTGCTTGGTCTGCCCTATTTCCCATCCCCACACACTCTTCAGGGTGCATGGTTTTCTCCACTTTAGGACTCATCTTGATGTTCATTTTTAACCTGATTTCATCTATATATGCTTGAAGGGACATAATGATATAGTATAGTAGTGTTAAACTCGGGTACAAAAGGGGACCACTAAACCACATTATAAGGATCCCTGCATATCACATTAACCTAGAAAACCACATAGTAATATTATCTATGTTTTATTGTATTTTTACTTATTTTAATAAATATTTCCCAGTCACATTTTAATCTGATTTTTATCCACACTCATGAGTGTTATGGGCCATCTATGTGGCCCCTAGGCTGCATGGTTGACACCTCTGATATAGTGGATAGAACTGGCTTCCAAGCCAGGAACACCTCTGATACATACTGGCCAGGTCATATAGAACCCTAGGTAAGTCACTTAGTTTCTCAGTACTCTAGACAACTCTGTAAGTCTGCAAGTTGCAAAAAAGGTGCCAGCATTGGTAGATCAAATTTCCTCATCTGCAACTTCCCTTTAACCATAGGTCCAATCCTCATTTCTATCCCTATGCTTAGGAGGAGAGATCCAGTATTATGAGCCCTGTTCTCCCCCTTGAACTAGCCTTTCTCTATTGGCATCTATAAAACCCTAAATCCATGTCTATTTTATTTCTAACCCTAATTCTATTTCTAACTCTAACTCTCACTAGATAGGCTTTGAATTTCCTTCCAGGTCTAGAGCGATGATTTATAATCATATAACATCCAGATACTCCTTCTCACTGCATTCTTATCCCTAGTACCACCAATGTACTAAAATTGCCCTGTTGAAGATTATCAGTATAAACTCAGGAGGAGTAAGGATAAAAAGGTTTAGTCTATCATTTCAATGGTAGTTACTTGTACTGCATTAATAGTCAACAATGGAATAATCATCAACAATTCAGCTTTTTTACAGATAATAGACTTGGCTACACTGGCTTTTTTACTTCTATTTATTCTGTCTCTTTTCTGTCTTTTTTTTTAACCTTAATGAAAAAGCATTTATTAGAGTAATCTAATAATAAGGTTTCTTTTTTAAATAGCTTATTATTTTCATTTTTCAAATAATTTTTAATTGATATGTTTGCCTATTTCTTTCCCCTCGTTGAACAAATTAAAAAAAAAACTTTGAAAAACAAATCCTTCAGTACATAGCTCAGCAAAAGTAATTCCCACATTAACTATGTCCAAAAATGTATGTCTCCCTCTGCACCTTAAATTCATCACCTCTCCATTGTAAGGTAAGTGACATGTTACATTTGCAATTTTTTGGACTCTTGGTTTATCATTTTGTTGATCAGAGTTCTAAAGTCTTTCAAAGCTGTTTTTTTTCCTATAATACTGGCCCTATATAAATTGTTCACCTAGTTCTGCTCACTTCACTCTGAATCAGCTCACAAATATCTTCCCAGTTTCCTCTGAGTTTCTCCATTTTGTTATTTATTACGGTGTAATAATAAAATTCACAGTAGAGCATTCCCTCTAAAACAGGCTGTACTCTCCCACCAACATACATACCATTAATTGGAAAAGCAGACAAGTCTAGATCTGTGTATAATAACTTTCCACTCAGAAAATACATAAAGAGGGACAACTTATACATCCAGCATCACAGGACCCCTGATGTTAACTCAAGATGTCCTTGTGTTACTATTCAGTGAGTGTGATATTGGGATTGGATGTTTGGCTCTGCCCCTTGGGTCTAGTCTCGACTTCCTCCAGCTCTTAACTAAGCTGAAGACTGGACTAGGAGACTGGAAAATCTTTCAGGGAGATTCAGAATCCTTGCCTACGGCCACTGAGGACACTTCCCCATAGTGAGAGCCTCAGCAACATCCCCACTCCAAGAACAAGCTTTCTCTTTTCCAAAAACCTCTCACAGAAGGTTGAGGTCGATTTTCCTCTTTTCCATCCACCTCTTTTTCCATCATCTCATCTTTTTCCGTCCAGTCAACAGCTGAGGATTTCCCACTGGATGCTAAGCACTATTCTACCTTTGCTCTTATTCTTGTACACCTCTACATTGTTCATCTAGCTCTAGCTATGCTTTGGTGATTAAGGCCTGATGCTTCCTAACACTTCCTAATAGTGCTCCAGAGGTATTTACCAGAAGTAATCATTCCACTTTGCTCTGCATTGGTCAGAGGCATGTCTGGACTGTGGTGTTCAGTTGAGAGTGCCACATTTTAAGGCGACTGTTGACAAATCATAGTATGTCAGAGGTCAGGAAAAATGGTGAAAAACCTGTAAACTCTGTGTTATGAAAAGTTGAAGGAGCTGAGGGTATTTAACCTGCAGAACAGAAGACTGAGGTAAGATGTAGAATCAGAGAAGTATAGAATTTTAGGGCTTAGAATCCTGGCATCTCATTTTATATATGAAGAAATTAGAGCCCACAGAGATTAAATGACAGATACTTAGTAACAGGGCTGGCATTAACTAGGCATCTCCTGAGGATTTCTACTCCATGTGACCTTTCTATCCTGACATATTGTCCATCTTCAAAAAGTTAGAAGGTTGTCATATGAAAGAGGAAACAGGCTTTTCAGAGGGCAAAACTAGCACCAATTTCAACTTAATATAAAGGAAGAACTTTCTAACAGTTGGAACTATTCCAACAATTAGAACTATTAGAACTCAACAATGGAGGCACCTAAGTGGCACAATGGATAGAGCTACTGGCCCTGGAGTCATGGAGGACCTGAGTTCAAATCCAATCTCAGATACTTACCAGCTGTGTGACACTTAACCCCAATCGCTTCCAAAAATAAAATTAAATTAAAGTGTTTTTTTTAAAATAACAATGGAAATGAGTACTTGGAACTGAATACTAGGGGTGGTTAAACAAAGGCCATATCTGTAGGGAGATATGGTAAAAGATATTCATGCAATTAGTGGGAAGTTAAACTAGATAATCCCGAGAACTCTTTTAACCTTAATATTCCTTGATTATCTGAATTGTGGTTATGACCTTACCGGTGATGACTTCTCTGACAATTCTGAAGATGTCCAAACAAAAGTCTATATGGGGACTGACTGAGGAAGTACTATATAGGGGGAAAAAAATAGTATTTTTATTTTAGGGATTTCTTACCTACCTTTTGAATCAGCCACAGGTTACCAACAGTTACTTTAAAAATACTAAATTACTAAAAATTACTAAATTTACTAAAATAATTTTAAATTAAAACGTTTACTAAAAAAACTACTAAAATTACTAAAAATAAATAAATAAATAGCAGTTACTACCTACTACCTCTCAATGTTGCCACTTCTACCCTTACTTTACTGCCAACAGACCCCTCCTCATCCAATAATCAAAAAACAGTCACTCACTGCCCTGACATTTGTCTGTTTCTGACCTAATAATCTTCAAATGTAGATAACCACCACCACCCTCACCATCCCATTTCTTCATTCTTATTCCAAGGCTGATGGGCATCACTGAAGAAATTTGCAAAATTTACCCAATTTCATCCAGTGTAATAAATTCATGAGAGTCAGTGTGGAGGCAGTCGATAAAGGGCTGGCCTTGGAGCCAGAGAGACCTGGCTTCAAGTCCTACCTCTGACCATATTGGCAGTGTGACCCTGGGCAAGTGTCTTAACCTCTGAGTGCCCCTAGGTAACTCTCTAGACCCTAAGTGGCAGTGGTAGCACCTGAATTTCCTTTACCAGTGAAACTAAAGGTCCAGTTCAAAAACATGAATAACTCATCTAGTTCCTCACCGCTGCCAAGGAGACTTTTTTTATTGTACCATTAATGACTTCCTTGGAGCAAGTAGGTGCTACAGTGGATAGAATGCCAGGCCTGGAGTCAGGAAGACTCCTCTTCCTGAGTTCAAATCCAGCCACTGACACTTACCAGCTGTGTAAACCTGGGCAAGTCACTTTATCCTGTTTGCCTCAGTTTCCTCATCTATAAAATGAGCTGGAGAAAGAAATAGCAAACCACTCCAATATCTCTGCCAAGAAAACCCCAGATGGGGTCACGAGAAGTCAGACATGCTTGAAACTATTGAACAGGAACAATAACAGTGACTCCCATAAGTCTCCTTTAGTCTCCCTCTCATTCCACACAACAATTTTTCTAAACCTTTTCTTCACTTTTCAATCCTTATTGTGTCCCTAGCCATTGTAATTATAGTAGATACATTTTCTATAGCTCAATATATTTTACTGAGAAAGTTGAAGCCTTCTAATGGAGGGCTCCCTCAGCTCCACCCCTGTGGTTTGTCCTTCTTCTAGAAGAGGACCATGACATCAGGGAGATGATGATGTGATTTGCATTGAATTGGATTTGAGTGAAGGAGGGCTGTGCAAAAAAATCACCAGTCTCACTTTCTCCTCTAGAGTCATTTGGGTCCAGTGGCCAGATATAGTTCAGGAAGACTGGAGATGGCCTGGAATTCAGTGGGAGACCTTGGCCTTTTTAAGCTAAGGTCTTGCCAAGTTCTCACTTGGTCTGAGACAACAGTACTTCTCAACAGTAGCACTCATTCTCCCTTCATTCCATCCTATCTTATAATAAGAGTTATCTCCAATCTCCAATACGGCTAATTAATCTGTCTGCCTGACCACTTAATCCCATCACCTCCTTCCTCCTCAAGGAATTTGTTCTAAGTACTATTCCCCTTTCTCTGATTGAGCTGCAATCTCTCCTTTGTTCATTTCCATCTGCCTAAAAACACCCCAATCCTTAAAAAAAAAAAATCTCTCTCTTGATCCTTCAATCCCGTCCAAATCTCCTCTGACTTTCATACCCCAATTTCTTGAAAATGTAGTTTGTATTCATGAGTCTGTTTCTTGTTGTTTTTACCTAGACCTCTGATTTAATCCATCTAAATCCTAGGTGATATAACTTCCTCTACCAATGCAGCTCAGCACCTTCTCTCAATGTCTTCAAGAATTGTCCTGGGGCCCTGAGAGGTTAAGTGACTTCAGATGGATCACACAGCCAGTATGTGGTCATGGGCCTCTCTTGGCCCCTAGTTACTCTTCCTGACTCTGAGGCTGGCTCTCAATCCACTACAGTGATGCCTCTACCTTCCAACGGTTCATAACCTTTTTGTGTGTTATGGACTGCTTTGGCATCTGGTGAAATCAATAGACTGTTTCTCAGAGTAATGTTTTTAAATGTATAAAATAAAATACATAGGATTTTGAAGGAAACCAATTATAATGAAATAGTTATCAAAAAAATTTTTTTAACGTTCATGAATTTCAAGTTAAGAACCCTTCACCTAGATTCTTACCTGAGCTCTGTATGTCTCTCCCTAACCTCCCACCCCTCACTCGGGGCTCCTATCACAGTGTGCTGTACACAATACAGACATAATAAACATATCATTGAATTGAATTGAATCCAATCCCATCTGTGTCAGGAAAAGAACCTCTATTCAGGGAGTTTAGGAAAACTATTGAGTCAATTCTATTCAAAATTGATTCAATTCTATTCATTTCAATAAGTTTTTTTCCTGCCATATGGACAGCACTGTGCTAGGCACAATGGGAGATATACATGAGATAAAAGATACGGTCACTCCCCTCAAACAACTTATAAGCCTGATAGTACCTAGTTTGAGGTAAGAGCTTTGCTCCCCTTTATAACCCTTTTTCACAGGGTTTTGTGTAGCCTTGAAGAAAAAAAAAATTTAATCTTTGGAATCCTTCAACCTCTGATTTTTCAGAGCCATCCTGTAGTTGACCTCTAAAATAAGCACAAAATTAGCCATTACACAAATCCCAGAATCTAGCCCATATTGGAGAAGTACTTTTTTATTACATGGTAACTTCCATTCATAGATCTCAAATTATTTCCTCTCCAATGCACACTTGGCCATTGACTTCACAAAAACATACTAATATGACACAATTTTAAAATTATATTTAATAGCTTTCATGATGGGCTGTACTTGATAAAGAAGGAAAAAAGGGTTAGGCAGAGATGTAGATCTTTTTTCCTTTTTTTTCCTCAAGTATATGCTTGACACAGAAAAAAAAAAAGACAAGTTGTCCACTGGTTTCTTTTTGCTCCCCTCAGTATGGAATTCGGCTACATTGTTTAGCCCTACTCCAATGCTCCTTTCCTCCACCTGATTTTGGCCCAACTTTTTCTTATTTTTGGAATCAGAGAGTCTCTCTATTGGAAGGGAGCTTAGAAGTCATTTGGTTCATCTGCCAAAGAAGTATGAATCCTCTCTGAGGCATCCCTGACAGGTGGTCATCTAGTCCAGGGCTTCTTAAATTTTTTCTACTCTCAACCCCTTCAGCACTTCTTAAACTGTGGGCTGAGACCCCATGAGTAGTCTTGCCACATCCATTGCCACCCCTTGTCCAAGAGAAGAACATGCAGGCCTCAGCAGAATGTTTCCTGGATAAATTTACTCCTGGGACATCACTTGTGTGTCTCGTATGTCTCCCTTGCCTTCTGCTTGTGAAATATTCCTTCTTTCGTGAGTCTCTTATAGGAGCAACCAGCCTTCCCATCACCCATACAGAACTGGTGACTGGCAATTGCCATAGGGTTCTTCCTATGATATTTCCTGGGGGCAGAGCCGAGATGGTGGAGTAAAAGCAGTGACTTGCTTGAACTCTCTCCCAAAACTCCTCCAAATACCTATGATATTTCCCATGGTTCTATTGTATACTTATAAGATTTCACAAACCATTGAATCTTGCCACCAATCATTTGAAGCTAGTTTGGTGAAGTTGTTTTTTTTTTTAACACTAGTATTATGTTATACATTAGCATATTTTTTAAATTGAATACTGTAAGTGTTCATTAGCTAAATATACACTAGCTAAATAGACTGCCAACTCCATGTTTATGGAATTTGGGGAATAAGTCCTCTCCGTGCCCTTTTCTCATCTACATGCTATAAATTTATCTCTCCCAGCTTCCCTAATTAATAATAATTGCAAGCATTGACATAGCACTTTGAGGTATGCTGAGCACTCTACATATATTATTTCATTTTATTCTTACAACAGCCTTGTCAGATAAATAATATTATTGTCTCCATTTTACAGAGGAGAAAACTGAGGCTTAGAGAGGTTAAGTATCTTTGCCCAGGGTTATACTGCTAGTAAGGTGTCTGAGGCATGATTTGAACTTAGGTCTTTTTGACACCAAGTCCAGCACTTTTAATCACTGTGCAATTCAAAATCCTACCAGGTGTCAGGCATTATGCTATACTCCAGAGATTTAAAATTTAAAGAAAAAACACCCATTACCTTCAAGACACTTATATTCAGGGTGGGGGGGGCAGGGAGGGAGACAACATATACACAGATAATCAAATACAAAATATGTACATAGTAAACACAAAATAACTTTAAAAGGAGGGGAAGTGTTAATAAGTGGAGGTTCCAGGAAAGGCCTTGACTAAGAGGTGGCCTTGAACTGAGCCATTCCAAGCACAAACACAGCAGAACTCAGGGAATATCAAGTTAAACAGTTTTGCTGTTTAAAAAAAATGTAAAAACCAAAGAGACAGAGTAATGTGTAATCAGCCTAGAAAAAAACAGGTAATCTTTTAATGTGAAAAGAGAAGTTTGGGTTTTCCCTTAGAGATGCTAAGAAGTCACGGAAGCTTGGGAACAGGGTGAGGGAAAGGAGAGAGGTGATATGATCAGATTTGTCCTTTGGGAAGTCACAATTTGACCACTGTGTGGAGAATGGATTAGAGTAGAAAGAGACCAAAGGAAGTGAGACCAATTAGGAGGCTACTGTCCAGAGGAGAAGTGATGAAGATGCAGACTAGGGTAGTGGTTGGGAGAAGGGGATGAAAAGCAAGTCAACAAGACATGTCAATCAATTGAATTGTGTGTCTATATGCGTATACACACATATATATACATATACACACATAAATAATATTATATGTTCCAAATTTCTATTATATATAATAATAGCTATAGATTATATATAATATAATGTCTTAATATAATAACAATGGGCAGCTAGGTGGCAGAATGGATAGAGTTCTAGGCCTGGAGTCAAGAAGACTCATCTTCCTGAGTTCAAATCTGGCCTAGTTATTAGTTATGGATCTGGACAAGGCACTTAACCTTGTGTGCCTCAGTTTCCTCATCTGTAAAAATTATCTGGAGAAGGAAGTGGCAAACCACTTTGCCAAGAAAATCCCAAATGGGGTTATAAAGGTTTGGACACAACTGCAACAACTGAACAACAACAATAACAATGCTACCATCTCTGGCCAAATTGATCCTACTATTATTTAGGATTCTTGTTGTTACATTTACTGATACCACCTGCAAGCATTTAGCAGCCTCTGCCAGTGTGTCCAGCAGCAAAACAAAAGGAAAAGTTAAGGGAGATTTTCTCAGGGGTGTTCACATTTCCCCAAAAGGTCTAAGTGATGAGGGAAGGAAATTCTATATACATGACAATTGTAAAATCAAGCTCTATCGGTTGGGGCTAGAACCCAATGAAGCTGATTCACTGAGCCATTTACTATGGGGAATGGTTAAATACAGGCCACCTAGTGAAGCAGAGCAAAGCTTACCAAGAATTTGGAATGTTTCTGCCAACTACTCGGCTAGTTTCATGTGATCTGTCTTGGCCAATATGGTGGAAGGGGTCATGGCCAAGGCAAATTGCCTATCTGTCCATCTCTTCTACTTTGAGCCTAGGCTATTTGTAATTGCTGTGCAAGGGAGGCTGGTGTAGTGGTTGACTGGAAGTGATGGAAGCCAAACCTTTCTCTTCTATCCTGAATTTGCTATCAGCAGTTTGAGATGAAGCTGCCAGGCTCTGGGCAGTGGCTGCTCCAGTTACCTAAATCAATAATGGAATCAGTCATTCTGGGTAATTGAAGCTGCCTTGCCCAAGTCAGCTAGCTTTTTGTTTTAATGAAGATAGTCACCATCGGGCATAGCCTAACCTAGATTGTGCTGTTTGCAACTTGTCATTTTCCCCATGAAAAAAAAAAGCCTCTATCATTTTTAAAAGCAAATTTTCACATTTTTCATTGTCTATTTAAAAAGTTTCCACAAACTGTAGGTTTTATGGCAAAATAATATTTTCTTCACAGAAGAAATTACCTAAGTATCTTACATGTAAAGATAGGGACTCCTATGATGTCCCCGCTTTAGGAAACTTCTACTACCAGTTGCAGGCCACCTAGAGTCTTACAGAGTCTTGCCTAGAGTACTGAGAAGTAACTTGCTCAGAGTCTCAAAAGTCAGTAAGTTCCAATGGAAGGATTTGAACCCAGGTTTTTCAGGCATCAAAGCTGCCTCTGACTTCTCCATACTGCCTCATCTAGCAAAAGGTAGGCAGGGAATGGATAGTTGCTGAATGAGCATGTAGGAAATGCTGGGCATTGACCTGGCTCCTCATTGCCATCTCCTAATGAGGACTTTATTCTGACACTGATGTCTGCCTACAGAAAATAGAAACATCCCCATTCACAAGCCATTTGAGCATGATTGATAGAGTCGTGGCTAATTGCACTCTTAAACCATACCCTTACAGGTGGTCTTCAAAGGACAGAGTTGCCACAAGTAACAGAGAAAACCATAGCTGAGAGACCAAAGAGGAGGGATACTAAATACAGAAATCTGGATTAGGTTCCCTGGAGGAGAAACCTGAGCATCTCTGAGACTCCTTCGGGGAAGCATGCAGTCCCAGGAGAGAACAGAAATAACAGCAGCTAGAGGCAGTATTGGGTTCCTGGGCCAAGCTGGACAATGCAACAATGGAGGGGCCCCTGAGAAAGTGAAGGAATTCCAGGGGAAAGTGTCCTGGGCACAGAGGTGCACATCCTGAGCAATGCTGAGTTCCTGAGCCAAATGGGACAGTTTTAGTGCTAATCAGAAGCTAGGGCCTTTGAGTATCGAAAGATAGAAAAATGATCTGAGCAATGACGAGGGAGGCAAACCGTGTCTCACCTTTCACTGATGCTGTTAATTCTGTGAATTATGCAGGTTGAAGGGATGTGAATCCATTTTTCCTGATCCCAAGTATTTTCCAAGTCCCCATGAAAAAAAGACAAGGATCCCCAACCCCCTTGTAAGCAATTAAGCTAACAATTCATTGAATATAGGATAGGTTTTCACCTGGTCAAGGAAAAAAAAAACAGAAAAGTCTTGGACTCAAGTCTATGAAAAGTTAAGACAATTCTCCTTCCCCTCCCATGGGCCCTATAGCCAGCCCTAGTGGCCTACATAGCCATTTATACCTATTGTACTACCCTCCCAATCAATCAATCAATTAATAAACATTTAAGCACCATATGTGTTGTATCCCTCTATTGGAATATAAGCTTCCTAAGGACAGGGACTGTCTCACTTTTGTATTTGTATTCCCTACGCCTAATACAGTGCCTTGGCACATATAGACATTTAATAAATGTTTGTTTATTGATTGATTAAAGGGGCAGGGGGAGAAGGGAGGCAAAACCACTATCACAGGGCTGTACCAAAGGTCTAGACGAGTATAAAAGTGACTAGATGAGGTGAGGACCTGCCACAGAGGGAAGGAGAATTTTCTTCATTGTTTCAGTCCTTGGGTTCAAGTTTTTTGTGTCTTGCATTTTCTGTCAAGTAAAATAAAGCCAATGCTATATTCAATGCGTTATGGGCCTGGGTGCTTGAATAAGAGTTGAGAGTCCTCCCTTTTTGTGGAGACTTGGACATGAGCTAAATTTTGCATTGTATTCCCAATGATTAGCATAGAGCCTGGCACAGAATAAGTTTTAATAAATCTTTATTGGTTTTCTGATTTATGATATTTCCTTTGAGCTATAGAAACGTTATTCAGAATGTCAGTCATGGATGTCAACGTATATAATCGTTGGGTGACTGTTTAGGATGATAATAAAAAGCTCTGGATTGCTTTGCAATTTTCACTACAACTAATTAGGAGTACATGAAAGCATATTCTAGCCTTTCCCTTTGAGTAAAGATTGTAAATATGGCAATATATACAATTAAGAAGAACAAAGAAAACACAATGCTTTCGCATCTTCTCAGTCTCTTTATGAGCCATTACTAAGCCATCATTGTGAGGGAGTCAGCAATTTGTGCTGTAGAGGAACCAAAGGAATTGTTTTTAAAACCCCCTGATGCTACATACCATTACTCAAAATATGAAGTCGTCTTTTTATTATGTGTCAGGAACCAGTCCGTGAAATTTTGCCAGTATTTCTGCAGACTCTTTTTCAAACTCTAGCCCATAAGAAAAATTAGTTGACAATTATTAACAAAGAATCCAGGAATATAGGAATGGGTAGCAAAATTTGCTTAACTTAAGATGCCAAGATAATATATGACTTATGTGTTCAGTCAATACAAAGAATGGCTTTGATCTTAAAGAGAAAATATTCAGCATCTTACACAAGAAAGTAATATTTCCTTGTTTCGTTGTTTTAGTACTACTGAATATTGCCGATTAGCAAGTAAAAGGACAAAAGAAGTCAAGGGTGCTAAATCACAAAATGTTCTTGTTCACATATTCTGATAGATATATATTATATGTCTATATGTCTATAGATATGACACATCATAAATTATAGATGTATCATACCTACAGACATATAATATGTCTGTAGATATATCTATCATAAATTATAATTATAAGGCACCCACTATTATAATTGGTATTGAGGTATGCGCAGCAGCTAGGGCACAAGGGATAAAGTGCCAGGCCTAGAGTGAGGAAGACTCCTCTTCCTGAGTTCAAATAGTGCCTGAGACATTTACTAGCTGCATGATTCTGGGCAAGTCACTTAACATCTGTTTTCCTCAGTTTCCTCCTCTGTAAAATATGAATAATAATAGCACCTGCCTCCTGGGGTTGCTGTGAGGATCAAATGAGAGAATAATTGTAAAGTGCTTCGCATAGTGCCTGGCACATATTAAGTGCTATATAAATATTAGCTATTATTATTAAGGCCTCCTGAACCAGGGAACTAGGAACTATAGGGACAGATTCCTGCTCAGAGAAAAGCCAGAAGCTTGAGATAGGTTGTACAGGGCAATAATTAGCTCTTGAGGGCTCTGGGATGAAAGTCCAAAAACAGACATCTGCATCAAAGCATCAAAGTTCTAGGGGTGTGAAATGAGATGTAACCTGAGTCAGACTAAACAAGAGTTCAATTCGGGAGATCTGAGTTCCTAACAGAGTTTACACATTGTGCAGTGCTTTCCTTCTTGTGGGATTTTGCATGTTTTTGTATCTAAATAAATGCTTCTCTTTCTGTGGAGGGCATAGGTCTGCATTCTCAATATCTTCCTCAATTTCTCAGGCTCCTCACATATCCACTCAGTTGTTAAATCGTGGCATTTTTATTTCTGCAACATCCCTTGCCCACTTCTTTCCATTCATCTCATCTCCACCCTCATTCAAGCTCCCATCATCTCTCACCTGGCTGTTGCGACAGCTTTCTAACTGGTCTCTCTGCTTCCGCACTCTTCTCTCCTATTTATCTTCCACTAAGCCACCAAAGTGATTTTTCCTAAGGCATAGGACTGATCAATAAGATCCACTGGTTCTTAAAACCACAAGGATATAGTATAAACCCCTTTGTTTATCATTTAAAGCTCTTCGTAACCTAGATCTAACCTACCTTTCTGGTCATATTAGAAATTATTTCCCTTCATGCACTCTGTGGTCCAGATAAACTGACCTTCTTACTGTTCCTCACATAAACTTCATCTCTCATCTCCATGCCTTTGCATTGTCTATTCCTCACACCTGACATGCACAACTTTCATTTCTTAAAGTCCTTAGCTTCTTTTAAGTTCAACTCAAAAGCCACCTTCAATATTAAGCCTTTCCTCATTCCTCTCAACTGCTAGTGCTTTCTCCCAACAATTACCTTGTATCTGTTTTAGGTAAAGCATTATAGATGGAGATTTGGCCACAGTGTCAACAAAACCTGGATCCAGATTCTTCCTCTGACACATACCAGATTCTATGTTTCCAGTCTTTTTAGACATTACACCCTACCTCCCCCTTCTTTGATCCAATGACAATGACCTCCTTGTCGTTCCTCAGGCCGGACACTTCATCTCCAGTCTTTGTCATTTTCACTGGTTGGTCCCCATGTCTGTTACTCTCTCCCTCTTCATCTTTGCCTCCTAGCTTCCTTGGTTCTCTTCAGGTCTCAGCTAAAGTCCCACCTTCTGCAACAAGCCTTTCTTAATTCCCCTTAATTCTAGCACCTGGCCTCTATTGAATATCTCCTGTATATTATATTATTATTTGTTATTAATATAATAATATATAATTAATATAATAATGCATTAATTTAATTGTTAATATATAATAATGTAATAATTTATTATTCAGTATTATATATTGAATGTATCCTGTATATCTCTTGTTTGTACATAGATTTTTTGCATGTTGTGTCATCTATTTCACCATGAGCTCCTTGAGATCAGAAACTATCTTTTACCTTTCTTGTATCCCAGTGCTTAACACAGTGCCTAGCACATAGTAGGAGCTTAGCAAATGTTTATTGATTAACTGACACATCAACTGACAAATTGACACACATGGTTGTGTGACCATGGGTGGCAAGTCAGTTAACTTCTCATTGCTTTAGGCAGTTAAGAACATTAGTTGAAGAAAAGGTGCCTACCTTGAGGGAGAGTTTAACACCAGAGAATTCCCCTTATCAAGGAAATCTCAAAGTGAAGTTATTATTCCTATATAACCTTTCTTTGTATATGTTTTCTCCATTCCCCCTGCCCTACCCAAAAACTGTAAGCCCCTTGAAGGAAAGGACTATTTCACATCTGTCTATCACCAGTGCCTAGCACATGACCTGAGTCATAGTAGGCACTTTAAAATGTTTGTTGATTAATGAGACAGGCCAGACTTTGCATGTTCCCCTAAATTATCCACCAATAAAAACATTACTCTCTAAGAAAATGGCCATATCTAAGCAGTGGCAAGCACTCAACTGAACATACTGTTCTCTGGACAGAAACAACAGGTGGGAGAGGCATGTTGGTGTGGAGGAATGGAGTCAAACTCAAATAGAAACAGGAGCCACTCAGTTGTACATAAGGATCCCTGTGAGCTTCGCACTGACTGACCAAATATTATATCATACATTATAATTAATTATAATTAATATAATTAACCATATTATAATTATTCATAATTAGTGTACAATAGTACAATATCACCTATGTTTTATTGTATTTTTATTTCTTGTGTTAAATATCTCCCAATTATATTTTGATCTGATTCCGGGCCACCCTGGGGAGTGTGGTAGACATGTTTGACACCTCTGATGTCATTGAGAGAGACCTGACTCAGATCAAGAAGGCGTGGGTTCGAGCCCTGCCTCTGACTTACACTGGCTGGGTGACCCTGGACAAGTCACTTAATCTCTTAGTGCCCCAGGAAACACTTTAATCTGTAAATTGCAGATCAGGTGCAATCTGCATTGGGAGAAGGAATTTCTTCTCCAGGATTAAATTGAAGATCCTGTCAAAAAAAAAGGGGGGGGGAATTCCCCGAGGCAAAACAGTCACAAGGGGCCCCTTCTAATTATGAATTCTTATTTACAATGAAATTATTAGTGAGGGGAAAAAACCAAGCTTTGGCACCTCTTAAAGAAGAGGAGTTTGGTGTGATGCCTGTAATCCTAGGCATTCATTAGTGGATCACTTGACCTTAAGAATTCTGAGCTGTAGTGGGCTAAACCAGGAAAATATCTTCAGTAAGTGTGGCACCATTATGGTGAGTGCCATCACTCCCAAACAGGGAGCCACCAGGTTTCCAAGGAGAGGCAAACTGTCACAGGTCAGAAACAGAGCAGGTCAGAGCCCCCATGCCAATCAGTAGTAGTAGGATCGGCCCATGAGCAGCCCATCTACATTTTCAGCCTGGGAAAGATGGGGAGATTCGATCTTTTAAAAGGTAGGGGGACCTCTAGGGTAATAACTCCCTCTTGTTTCACTCCACCTCCACTCATTTTACTAATAAGAATGACAGCTACAATTCTCTATGGTAAACCATGCACTCAGAGGTCGTTAAAAGTAAAAAACTATATTCTAGCAAGTCTATTAACAGTAGACCTGAGGATAACTATAAAAATGCATGGCAAAGGTCACCAGTACTAGCCCTCCATAACTTCGGGATAATTTGCATGGCCCTGGAACCTGCATGTCAGCAGTTCCTTGGGTCAAAAGCATCTCCTTCGGTTCTAGATTCAATGATCTATTTCTTTTGAGGGAAAAAAATTCATTATTTATTTATTTTAAAGATTATTTTCTTTTTTAAATTTTGAGTCCCCAATTCTCTCTCTCTCCCCCACCCCTCTCCCACCCATTAAGAAGGCAAGCAATGTATCAGTTATACATGTGAAATCATGCAAAACATATTTCTATATTAGGCATATTTCCAAAAAAGAGCAAGAAAAATCAAGAAAGTAAGAGAATTATACTTCAATTTGCTCTCAGAGTTCAGCAGTTCTCTCTCTGGAAGTGAATAACATTTTTTCATTGTGAATCCTTTGGAATTGTCTTAGATCAGAGCAGCCAAGTCTTTCATAGTTGATCATCATTACAACATTACTGTTACTGTGCACAATCATCTCCAGCCTAGACAGATTCTCTGGGATCACCCCTTTGATCACGGTGTGGGAAGAAGAACCAATATGATCCCAAAAAAAATATATCTAGGAGGGAATCTAATGTGCAAGTAACCCAATATCCTCATTTTAGAGATGGATGCCTAAACCCATCCAGGTTAGATGGCTTTCCCAGGTTCAAACTGGTGGGCCAGTACAGCAACCCATTTCCTGGTTGCTGGTTCCTGATTCCCAGGCCGGTATTTTTTTTTCAATTATTTTTGTATATTCCCAAGCTTCAGAAGCCCATTAAAATGTTAGGTCTCTCTCATGTCACTTGTCCCTACTATTTGCTTCCCATGCCCCAACACTGACCCAAAGACACACATACATATATTGACTTATAAGAAAAAGTATTCTGTTGTATATGTCAGACATTCCAAAATCCAAGAAAGGAAGCTGAAGTTAGAATCAAACACAGGGTTGGCTAGAACAAAAAACTTAAATGGGAAACAGAGAGAGTTAAATGGGAACCGAGATTTAAATGGGAAATAGAGATTAATAATTCTGGAGGGGGGTTGGGGTAAGTCACAAAGGCTGAGTTCAAATCTGGCCTGAGATATTTACTAGCTCCTTGACCCTGGGCAAGTCACTTAACCTCAAGCTGCCTTAGTTTCTTCAATTATAAAATGGGGATCATAATAGTACTTACCTCCCAGACTTGTTGTGAGGATCAAATGAAATAACATTTATAAAGTGCTTAGAATAGTGCCTGCACATAATTAATAAATGCTTGTCCCCATTGCCACCACTTAAAATTTATATTAATAATAGTTGATCAAGGCTGGGGTTAAGAGTGGTACAGTGGAAAGGGTATGAAATTGGTAGTCAAAGGACCTGGGTTTGAGTTCTGCCTCAGAATTCTAGCTTTTTGGACAGCTTAGTTAAAATAAAAGCTTCTCTCCATTCATATTTCCTCAGCCAGCATCATAAATAGGCATTTAGTTCTTATGACAGTTTACAATACAGTATCAATCAACAGGCATTTTATTAAGTACTTTCTACATACCAGGCACTGTGCTAAGTGCTGGGGCTTTAAAGTCCAAATTGAAACAATGCCCATCCTTAAGGAGCTTATATTCTGGCGAGGGAGAGAACATGTGTATATGTATGCATATATTATGTATATACACATGTGTATGTGTGTACACACATTTTTGCGTATGAGTGTATCCAGATATAACTATATGTATATACATATATACATATGTGTACATATAGATACAAGACAGGTAACATTAGAGGGAAGGTGCTAGCAGTAGGTTTCCAGGAGACCAGAAAAAGCCTCCTGAAGAAGGTGGTGCTTAAACTTGAAGGAAGTAGGGATTCTAAGAGGTAGAAGTGAAAAGAAAGAGTATTCCAGGCATGACAGCCAGTGCAAAGGCATAGAGACAGGAGATGAAACATTGTATGTTGGAATCTGGCTGGTATAGATAGCTATAGCTGCATGGTTCAATTCCAGGTCACTATTAAGCACTAGTCTTTCTTAAGATTCATAAATCTACCAATGGACTCAAAATTCATAACCTGTTCCATCTGCCCTTTTTCTTGGGGCTCTTCTCAACCATATATTCATAGGTGAGATCATTGAGAGGCTCTGTACTAGAGCCATGGGGAAGTGCGTTGAAAATGTCAATTAGAAAAATACTTGCTGATAAAAATCTTAAAACTGGGGACAGCTGGGGGGTACAGTGGATAGAGCACCAGTCCTGGAGTCAGAAGGACCTGAGTTCAGATTTGGTCTCAGACACATAACACTTCCTAGCTGTGTGACTCTGGGCAAGTCACTTAACCCCAAATGCCTCACTTAGAAAAAAAATCTTAAAACCTAAGTATTATTTGTAAGTCTAAAATATATTCCATTTTAATATTTATGTATACAATACCTATGCAACCTTTGCTGAAATGGCAAACACATTCCTGGTTATTCAGTACGTATTTCTGTTTTTTTTCAGATAGATAGATGTATATATATATGTGTGTGTGTGTGTGTGTGTGTGTGGTATATATATGTATATATATATATATATACATATATATACACACACACATACATATACATACATATATGCATATATATCTATTGTGTGTATATATATATACATACACACAGATATATACAAATGTATACATACGTACACATATACCATATATAGTATATATATCCTGGTCATATAGTATATATTTTTGTTTCAGGACCACCACCCAGAGCAAGCCACCCATGTCTTTCAGGTTATGGTCCTTCCTTATACAGTCCCATTGATTTCAAGTAGATGTTTGCCCAAAATGTTCTCAAAGAATAGTATTTATAACCGCCACAGTGTTGAAAACTTTCCTTTACAGTAAAGCAACAAAATAATATAGGGCTACTGTGAATGTTTATTCATGATTGTCCAACTAAAACTGAGCCACTGACATGCCCTTGAGTATGTTATAAATTCTATTATGTTTATTCATTTCAATCATGTCCAACTCTTCACGACCCCATTTGGGGTTTTCTTGGCAAAGATACTGGAGTAATTTGCCATTTCCTTCTCCAGCTCATTTTACAGATGAGGAAATTAAGGCAAACAGAGGTAAGTGACTTTGTCCAGGGTCACAGAGCTAGTAAGTGAGGCCAGATTTGAACTCAGGGACATATGTCTTCCTGACTCCAGGCCCGGCCCCCTATCCACTGTGCCGTAAAAGGTAACCCCAAAGGTCAGTTAACTCCAAGATTCTTGGTTAAAATACCAATTTCTAATACACTACCCTTATCTGCCCGTAGAGGCAGTAGAGTTCAAGAGTGTGCTGAACAGGGCAGCCGGAAATACTAGTATGATTGCATCAATGAGTGTATATTCATTGTGTTCTCAGAATTCCAACTTCTTGGACACCTAATTTAATTAAATTTCGTTCATCAAATGGCATCATGAGGGTACATGAAAGTAAAAAGTAGAAGTAGACAGGACCTCTAACCCTATCAAGTCCAACTCTCTTATTTTACAGTTGAGGAAACTGAGGCATGAGGAAGTTAAGTACCTTATCCAAGCCACATAAGTATTAATTTTCAAAGATGGAATGGAAGTGTGCAATAGAGTAAGGATTTAAGTAACTTTCTTCATATAAACATTTTGTGCTCTGTTAAATATTTTCATTGGCTGTTAATTTTGCCACTGGACAAAAAAAAAACTGTTACTTTGACACTGGGGAAAAAAGAAAAATTTTTAAAATTTAGCATATGAGTAGCAGGGGGAAAAAAGTTTCAAAATTCAGAAAAGTCACTCCACCAGTTATTCCAGATATGCCCTAAGATAGGGGTTCTTAATTTTTTTTGTCATAGACCCCTGTTGCAGTCTATGTGTGAACCCCTTCTGAATAATTTTTCATTGCCTACATTCAAAATTGAAGGAAATGCTCAATTTCAGAAGTTAGTGACAATAAAGATGTAACTTTTTTTTCTATTTAAGTTTGCAGAACACCTCCCTGCAAAGTTTATCCACAGTAGGTCCTAGGTTAAAAACCTCTATTCTAAAAGGAAGGCCCCCAAATCCTCACTCCAAGAGGACCCTCACGTAAAGTGCTAGTGGCAGAGACCTTGACAGTCTAAATATTTGTGTATCAGATTTTATTACAAAATAGAAATTTCACTTGTATACTCCCTTTACAAAAAAAAAACTATAGAATTATTGGATGCATGGCATGCTATATATCACATGTCAGAACAGGGAAACTATACACAAGGAAAAGGACATTCAAATCAATTGTTCAAGCATTTATTAACCATCTTTTATGTGGCAGGCACTATGCTGTGAGCTAAGAAGGATACAAAGAAAAATGAGCAATTCGTGACCTCAAGGATCTAAAGAAAACAACACATGAACACATAATAAGATACAAAATACGTACAAAGCAATTTCAGGGAGTAGGAAGAACTAATAATTGGCGCCTTCCAACATACCTTGGCCTCTTCCCTTTCTAATTTTGTTTAGTCATTACAGTAGTGTCCAACTCTTCATGACCCTATTTTGGAGTTCTCTTAGCAGAGATACTGACATGGTTTGCCATTTCCATCTCTTGCTCATTTTACAGATGAAGAAACTGAGGCAAACAGGGTTAAGTGACTTGCCCAGGGTTGCACAGCTAGTAAGGGTCTGAGGCCAGATTTGAACTCAGGGATCTTTCTGATTCCAGGCCCAGCATGCTATCCACTGCACCCCCTTCCTGCCTCCTCCCTTTCTGATAGTTCTTCATAATTGGTCCCTCTCCAATCTACTCTGACCTCTTCCCTTTCCAATCTTAGACTTTATTCCCCTCCACATACCTTACAGTCCCATTTTCACTGGCCTACCTGCAATCCTCACCCATGACACTGCATCTCCCATCTTCACTCTTTCTTGGTTGTCCCTCTTTCCTGGAATTCTCTCCTTACTCTTGTCTCTTAGGTTCCCTAGCTTCCTTCAAAACTCAGCTTAAATTGAACCTTCTCTAAGTGGCCTTTCCTGGTCAGCCCTCTCAACTGTTTCTCCTTTGAAATTACCTCCAATATGTTGTGTACATACCTTATATGGACCTAGTTGTCTACATGTTGTCTCCCCCATTAAAAGGAAAAAAGGAAACAAGTATTTAGCAAGTTTCTGCTATGTGGGCTGTGTGCCAGGCACTGTACTAAGAGCTTTACAGATATTATCTCATCTGGTGACACAACCCTGAAAGGTACATGCTGTTATTATCCTCATTTTACAGTTGAGGAAACTGAGGAAGATTAAGATTAAGTGATTCACCCAGAGTGACACAGCTAGCCAGTTTCTGAGACTGGATTTGAACTCATTTCTTGAAGGCAAAGACTGTTTTTGCCTTTCTTTGTATTTCCAGTATTTGTACAGTCTCTGACACATCAGTACCTAATAAATGCTGATTGACCAACTGAGTATTGATTAATTTTTCTTTTTAAAAAAACTAATTATAGAAATAGTTGGCATTGAAGAAATCAATTGAAAAAGAGATTGGCAATTTCTTTACAGTGATCCGTTTATAACAGCTCATCATTCTAAAGCACTTTGCTTTCCTTTATTATTTTCTCTGCCAGGGATGTTTTTCACTGTCATCAAAAAATTGTCTTGTGTGCTAGCCAAAAGATGTTCAACTTTTGTTCATTGCTAAAAGACTAGCTAGAAAATCCAGGGTGTGGGGGATATCCAGAGAGGACTAGCACCTCTGGTATGAGGGGTTGCTGAGTGCTTTCCAGGGCTGCTCATCCACCTTTGGTGTCCACCTGATTCACCCATTTCTCACCTGTGGCTCCAAGAAGGTGTAGCATGCACAACAACCACACCCTGGTAAACCATCTCAGCAGCTAAACTAGGTTGAGGGTAACCAGCAAGCCTCAAACCTCTCAGTGAGTTAGGGGAGTGTCTACTTCAAGCACATGAAGACTTCCCCCAGTGGAATGGGAAGATGAGAAAAAATTTTTTGCCAATGGTCACAAAGGTAGCTGAAGCAGTCTCTGTGGAGCACTTAGAGCTTGGTCAGACATTGAAGATGGTAAGGTCATCCTGGGCCATCCTGGGCCATTGCCAATCATCTTAACTTTTGTCCTGCCACTGGACTTCAATGACTCAGAGAGTCTGGCTGACAACTTAGCACAACTCTGCCTCACTTAAATCTTATTCATGAGCAAGTCAAGACATCACTCATGATGTTATTAGCCCTCTTTGAAAACAAAAGTCACACAACAGTTAGAAAACACACATGAGTCAACAAGAACCTAGAAGGACAGTAAAAAGCAGATGAAATTTTCTGAAGTATTTTCCAGAGCCCCTCACATGTAACTTGAAGAGTCTGACAGGACGCTCGGTAACTATGCATCATTTGCCACATATCAGAGAAATTAGTTTTAAGCAAAAACACAGGACCACATATAGAAATAGTGTTCATGCATCAGGGCCCAACCAGCTACTTTAAATTCTAGTAGCCCAGTTGGAGATATCTTTGGTAAGAATTTAATATGATGTCTATATTTAGGATGATATTTAATAAGAGTCAGGAAATGACAGCAGTGAGGTAAGGTATAAGAAGAGGAAGTAAAGAGCTCTTGGAAAATGAATTGTAGTTCATGACATAATGTTATGAATTAGTTTTCAACACCATAAGTAATGGTCACATCAAGGTACTCTCCTGCAATGTGATAGGGTAGAATTATTTCATGTGTCATTTAAGTTCCTGGAATGAAAATGTCTGGCAGACTCCTGATCCTGTGTCAAGATCAGAAGAGACGTGAATTTTTTCATGTGTAACAAGATAAGTAACTACTTTAAAAAAAGAAGAAGTAATCATCCAAGCATGAAGTGGGTGGGTCAAAGGAAATACCAAAGGGTAAAGAAGACAGAACTGAAAGACAGGAAACTGGTTATCCTAAAGGTGGTTTGTTTTTTTTTTTAAATCTCCTTGGAATAATATGGTAGAGAACTGCCACCAGTTCTTGTAATTCTAAAGAGACTGAAGATAATTTCTTTTGCTTTTTTGTAAGTCAGGAACAGCTGTTGCTGCTTTGTAAGGGCACCATGTTGTCTCAAGTGAGCTTTCTGGGAAGGTTCCATTGGCAAGAAAGAAGTCCTATTTTCTTGGAGCATTGATTAATTCAAAGCGACAAACTAATTAAAGGATTTGGGCAAATTTCCTTTGGACCAAAGAGAGAAATTTAGAGATATTGGACTAAAGAGAGGCAGCATGGCTTAAGTGATGAATAGACAGCCAGACACAAAGTCAAAAAGACCTGAATTCAAGTTCTGCTTCTGATACATACTGGCTGTGTGGTCCTGGGAAAATTAATTAACCTGTCAGTGCTCTAGGTAACTCTCTTAAGACAATAAATTGCAGATAAGGTGGAGGGAGTTTCTTTACCTGGGAGTTCCCTATACTGATGAAATCACAGGTATAATCCCTATCCTTGTAAAAGGAAAGATTAATCTATGTAGGAAGAGGGCAGAAATAGTTCTAACTTTCCCCCACCCCCAAAAAAAAAAAATCTTAACAAGAAATTAACAAAGTTCCAGCTCAAATACCACCCTTTTTCCTGATCCCCCTTAATGTTAGCTTTCCCTTTGTTGATTATCTCCAATTTACCCCACTGATATCCTGATTATACATAGTTGTTTGCATATTGTCTTCCCCTATTAGACTGTAAGTTCCCTGAGAGCAGGGACTGTCTTCTATCTTTCTTTGTATCCTCAGTGCTGAAGTGCTCAATGGAACTATTCAGTAAATGCTTATCGACTGACCAACTGACTTTATGATGGAGAGGATAATTTGGATCTGCCCCCCATGCTTCCATCCACAGTTTTGAATTCCAATGGAAACTGTTTGCAGTGGAAGCAAAATTATGGACTCTGGAAGCAGCAAAAGATGCAGAATCCCAGTTTTTCAACTCCCTTGACAACTCCCAAAGCCCAAGCAATTCTTTTCCCAGTATGCTATGTATGGCCAGGGCACGATTTGATTCCTAAATTTCAAAATTCAGGATACAATTTCTACAATTCCAAATAAAATAAAAATATTTGAAAGCAAAACTTCAACTTGACTGGATAAAAAATTGAACAAAACTTTTATTTCCCTTCAATTTAAGGCCAAGTCTTAGGACTTTTTATGGGCTCTTTTTATGGTACCAACTAGCCTGTTACCCTGTTGAATACAAGAAAGTATGTCTTATACCTCTGTGTATCACCTACATTTATTGAGGTACTCAATCAATGTTTGGCCACAACAGTGGCCATGATGAACAACTCTGTTCTAGTGAACAAAACAATGACTTTGAAGGATTCACCCTATTGGCAATATAGATTGCCCTTCTAAATCACGTCTCAATAACATTAATATTAGTTGCATTCCCTGAGATATAATGCCTGGCAGCAACACAAATGAAACAGGTGGCAGATGGAAACATACTGGAAGGACACAAGAGTCTGGGATTAAAAGTTTTCTCCATGTCACGACCCAATAGGTAAGAAGCAAAACAATGTGAACAAACAGTCCTTAGAAGAATCTCAAACTATTAACAGCCATATGAAAAAGTGCTCCAAATCACCACTAAAGGAAATACAAATCAAAACAACTCAAAGGTTTCATTTCACACCCAGCCAATTGACAAAGATGACAAAAGACGGTAATGATGGATGGTAATAAAGGACTGGGGAAAGATGGACACATTGATGCAGTCAGTCAACAGCCATTTATTAAGCACCTACTATGTGTCAGGCACTGCGCTAAGTGCAGGGGACATATAGAAAGGCAAAAAAAAAAAAGGGCCCCACTCTCAAAGAGCTCACAGTCTAATGGGTAAGACAACATGAAACAACTACATACAAACAAGACGTGTGGGATAAATCGTGGAAGGCAGTAAGAATAAGAAAGGCTATGAAAGGCTTCTTGCAGAAGGTATGATTTTAGCTGAGACTTGAAGGAAACCAGGAAAGCTAGGAGACAGAAATGAAGGAGACAGTTCCACGCATGGTGGACAGCCAATGAAATTGCCCAGAGTTGGGAGAAGGATTGCCTTATGTGAGGAAAAGCTAAAAGGCCTATGTTACTGGATCACAGCGTATGTGACAGGAGTAAGGTATAAGAAAATTGGAAAGGTTATGAAGGGGCTTTAAAAGCAAGCCAAGGATTTTACGTTTTTATCCTGATAGGACTAGGGAACCACTAGGTTTATTGAATAAGGTGATGTGATCTGTCCTGGGCTTGAGGAAGATCAATTTGATAGCTCAATGGAAGATGAACTGGAGTCCGGACGGATTTGAAATTTGGAGACCTATCAGTGGATTGTTGCCATGTCCAGGCTGGAAGTGATGAGGGCCTGCATTATAGTGGTGGTGTATTGTTAGTATAGCTGTGAATTGGGCCAGCCATTACTATCCCTATCCTTAGACCCAAAGCTTCTACCATTGGTATATACCTCAAGGAAGCCAATGACAAAAAAAAAAGTTCCCATATTCAACAGAATATTTATAGCAGTATTTTTATGGTAGCAAATGCTGGAAACAAAGTAGATGCCCATCAACTGGAGAATGGCTAAATAAATCGTGATATATAAATGTAATGGGCTATTACTCTGCTACAGGAAATAAATATGATGAGTGTAGAGAAACATATAAAGACTTAACATGAACTAGTACAAAATGAAAGAGAAAAAATGTGTGTATACATATATATATGTGTGTGTGCATATGTATGTATACATATGCATACAATGATTACAACAATGTAAATAGAAATATCAATGACAAAACAATAGAAACTGAATGCTGAGAAATTATAATGCTCAAATTTAGCCCCAAAGAAGAGATATAAGAATGCACCTCCCAACTTCCTTTCAGAGTTGGGGGACCAGAGATGTAGAATACTGCATATAACATTTGGCTTTTTGAAATATTGGTGAATTTTGCTTAATTTTTTTCTTTCCTCTCTTTTTATTCTTTATTATAAGACATGGCTCTCTGGGAGGAGATAACAGAAGGGATTCAATGAGAAATGTAGGTGATATAAAAACAAAAGCTATAAATATTTATTTTTTTAAAAACTTTTCCACCCATGGATGATTGTCAACTGGATTTGTTGGGGGTTTTTAAAGCCTTTAAGAATTACAGTGTAAGAACTGAATATATGTAATAATTACATCAACAACAGCAGGACTAGGTACCCGAGGTACTTAAGAAACAGAAAGATGGCATTTTCAGTATCCTCATGGTTTTCAAACACATTTCAGGGAAAGGAAGGGGAGAATTTCTGTTCAGCTTTTCTCAGGCCATGACAACCAAGGCTGCATTTTCCACCATCTTTCCTTGTACCAACCTAAAGATGACTGAGATTCTACCTAACTTTACCCTTGACTGCTCTATCTGAACACTGGTATTGCCTAGTAGAAAAGGCTAGAATCTAAAGTAAAGAAAGTAGAACATACTGAAGCTGGGATCTAACTGTCTGCATCTGAATTCTACCTCAGATATTTAGTAGTTGTGTGGTCACAGACAAGTCATTTATCCTCTCAGAACCTCATTTTCCACATCTTAAAATGAGGACAATAATACTTGTACTGTCTACCTCAAAGGGTCATATTGAGGAAAAATACTATATAAAAGTTCATTGCTGTCATTATTCATCATCATCATTATTTATTATTATTATTATTGTTATTATAACTCAACTACTTCATTTTTCCATTGGTTCATTCATTTATTTAGTATATATTTATTAAGCATCAACTGTGCAATGCACTGTGCTAGGAACTTGGCGGCTAGGGAGTGAAGTGAACAGAGTGCCAGGCCTAGAGTCAGGAATACGAGAGTTCAAATCTAGCCTCAGAAACTTACTAGCAGTGTGACCCTGAGCAAGTCACTTAACCCTGTTTCTCCCTCAGTTTTCTCATCTGTAAAATGAGCGGGAGAAGGAAACAGCAAATCACTCCCAGTATCTTTGCCAAATGGGGTCATGAAGAGTTGGACGTGACTGAAACAACTGAACGACAACAACGATGAACCGGGAGAGGAACAAGATGAAGAAGGCAGGTCTTTGCCAATAGAGGAGGATGACATGCACACAAATAAATATGATACAACTTAGAATATAATCAGCAAGTGCACAAGACAAAGTGCTATGATATCAGATAAGGGAGAGATCATTACCAGCTCAGAGATCAGGGATTTTTGGAGAAATCAATATCATTTACCTTGCACTTTGCAAAGTGAAAATGTGGGGGAAGGATTAGGTATTAGGTGAAGGGGCAGGTTGAGGAGGGAATAATCCTAGGCATAGGAGAAAAAAAAAAACCATGAACAAAAGAGGAGGTGGCAAAAACATCAGATTTCCCCGGGGGGGGAGGGGGGAGGAGTAAAAAGGCCAGTTCGACTGGAGTGCAAAGTATGTAAAGAATAATCAATCATGTTCACCTGGAAAGGTTGAACTGAAATTCGAAACCAGATCATGAAGGAACTTGAATGTCAAATAAGGTCTAGATTTTTTTTTTTTTTGGTGAGCCATGAGGAACCACTGAAGGTTTTTAACAGAATGACACGGTCAGAGCTGTGCATTCCAAATAGATGACTCGAGGTAGGATGGATTAGAAGGTAAAAAGTCTGGAAGAGGGGAGACTGGTTAGGGGATTACAATAGCCTACATGAAAGTAGGAGCAGGTGGGTGGTACAGTGGATAAAGCACAAGCCCTGGAGTCAGTAGGACCCAAGTTCAAATCTGGCCTTAGACACTTACTACCTCTTTGACCCTGTGCAAGTCACTTAAGCACGATTGCCTCCAAAAGCAAAAAAGTAAAAAGTCATGTAATAATAACAGTTAACATTTATATGAGGGGGCAGCTAGGTGGTGCAGTGGATAGAGCACTGACCCTGAAGTCAGGAGGACCTGAGTTCAAATGTGACCTCAGACCAAACACTTGACACTTACTAGTTGTGTGACCCTGGGCAAGTCGCTTAACCCCAATTGCCTTTAAAAAAAAATTATATGTTATTTACTGTGTGCCAGGCACTATGCTAACTATGTTATAATTATTATTTCATTTGATCCTCACAACAACCCTGCAAGGTAGGTGCTTATTTTTATCCCCATTTCATGGATGAGCAAACTTACTTGACTTGCCAGGGTCACACAGCTAGTAGTGTCTGAGACTGGATTTGAACTCATATCATCCTGAGTTCACCAGACCCTGACTCTATCCCTCGTGCCACCTAAATTGCCTGTAAATTAGAAAGAAGCTGGAAACAAGAGATGTTGTATTTTCTTCACACATAGGAACTAGGTTAACACCAAGATCTTAAAGTAACTATGCTAATGAACTGTAACGAAAATTCATTTTGAAAGGTTGTATATCATGCAGTTATATTATAGAACCTCCTCTGAGTCTACCCAACTAATGCAAAACATAACAAAATAAAAGGGAAAGGGTATAGGAACTTCTTGGTTTCCTTCAGTATTACCTCTGATAAAATGTGGGCGTGAATGTGCATTTGACAGTTTTTAAGGGAAAGTCTTACTCTACATAGCACTCAAATGCTATATTTAGAATGTTTCGTATGTTATCTACTCAGAAGAAAATGCCAAGATCTAATGCTTAGGCATCTCCCAAAAACTCCCTAATGGCCTCCCTATGGTTCACAGAACAGCTTTAAGAATTTTCCATAGTATGCTGTGGTGCAGTGGACTTGGGTTCAAGATGCAGTTTTGCCACTGACAGCTAGGTGGTGCAGTGGATATAGCACTGGCCCTGGATTCAGGAGGACCTGAGTTCAAATGCGGCCTCAGACACATAACACTAGCTGTGTGACCCTCACTTAACCCTATTGCCTAGCCAAAAAAAAAAAAAGAGAGAGAGAATTTTCCATAGTATGCTGCAGTGGACTTCGGTTCAAGACTCAGTTCTGCCACTGACAGCTAGGTGGCACAGTGCATTGAGTACAGCACCTGGAATCAGGAAGATTCATTTTCATAAATTTCAAATCTGGCCTCAGACACTTCCTAGCTGTGTAATTCTGGGCAAATCATTTAATCTTTTTGAATCAGTTCCTCCTCTGTAAAATGAGCTGGAGAGGGAAATGGCAAACCACTCCAGTATCTTTGCCAAGAAAACCCCAAATGAGTCAGATATGACTGAAAACAACTAAACAACAAAGCTTGAGAAAGTCATTTAGAATCGTTGGACTTCAGCTTCTGCATTTGTAAAGTGAGAGAAATAATACCTGCCCTAACAATTTCACAGAGTGAAGCCTGTTGGCATATACTTCAAGAGAAGGACACTAAATTGTGTCAGCCATGTCCTTTCGGACTCCTCTAGGTATGAGAATGTTCGACTCTTCTATGGCCTATTAAGCTTATCAATTCATTCCTAAGTGGTTACAAAGCAGGCCTCTGCCTGGCCCAGTGAGTAGGACACATTAGTTGGAGCAACTAGGGCTAGAGTGGAAAAAGGACATAGTTCTGGCTTTATTATCTTATTTCATATTGCTCTCTTTGATATGCCCTTTGTTCTAGACAAAAAGGACTTTCAACAATTCCCCCAACTTGACATTCATCTCTCCCCTCCATGCACTTTCACAAGTCATTCCCCAAGGTTGAAAAGCGCTCTTCCATCTCTGCTTCTCAGAATCCTTGTCATTCTTCAAGGTTCAAATCATGTAGCACCCTCCTCTGTGAGGTCTTCCTTGATTCTGCATCGCCTCTGGACATAAATGTTCTTACCCTCCTCAAACCACCTTATGTTTACTTATTTGTGTACACTTAGGTAGACAATAATAGCTCACCTTCATTGACTCTTTACTGTTTACCTAGCACTTCCCTTACCACTGTATGAGATAGGTAATAGAGTCATCACTATTACAGAAAAGTCGACTCAAAACAGGCACCTGAATGACAGATAAGATGAGATCACTGGGATCATCTGTACACATGAAAGCAGCAGTCAATTAGCATTTATTAAATGCCTAGTATATGCCAGCTACTATGCTAAGTGCTGGGGATACAAAGAAAGACAAAAAAAAAAATTAGTCTTTGATCTCAAGGAGCTCACAGCCTAACAAGGAAGACAAAAAGCAGACATACACAAATAAGATAATTCGTTGCTCAGTCATTTCAGTCATGTCTGACTCTTTGTGACCCCATCTGGAGTTTTCTTGGCAAAGATACTGGAGTGGTTTGCCATTTCTAGCTCATTTTACAAATGAGGAAATAGAGACAAACAGGGTTATCAGACACAAGCTTGTAAGTGTCCAAGGCTATATTTGAACTCAGGTCTTCATGACTTCAAGCCTAGAACTCTATCTGCTGCACCACCTAGCTTCCCTCAAACAAGATAGAGATAAATGATAAATTGATATATCATATGCATGATAAATCAAACAAGATATGTGTGGGTGTGGGTGCATAATAAATTGGAGATAATCTAAGAGGGAAGGTACTAAGATTAAGAAGGACTGAGAAGGGCTTCTTTAAGAAGGTAGGACCTTAGCTCAGTCTTGAAGGAAACCAGAGAAGCCAGGAACCAGAGATGAGGGAGAGAGTTCCAGGAATGGGAAAGAGACATTGAAAATTATCAGAGTCTGAAAATAGAAAGTTGGGCTCAAGGAACAGCAAGGAAGCAGTGTCACTGTTTCACAAAGTATGTGAGATTAAGGTATAAGAAAACTGGAAAGGTAGGAAGGGGCCAAATCATGAAGAACTGTAAAAACCAAACAAAGGCTTTTATATTTTATCTTGATGGGAATAAGAAACCACCAGAGTTTGTTGAATAAGAAAGTGATATGGTCAGACCTGTGTTTAAGGAAGATTAATTTGACAGCTGAGTGGAGGAAGGATTGGCGTGGAGACAACCAGTAGGCTATTGCAACACAGAAACATCTAATACTGTGTTAAACTTTGTGACCCTACTGTGAAGTAATATGAGAAGGGAAATGGAAGTACAAAGAAATTAATGTATTTTTAATCAATGAACACTTATAAAGCATCTACTATATGCCAGGCATAGTGCTAGGTGCCAGAACTACTAAAGACAAAAAGTAAATAGTTCTTGCCCTCAAAAATGTTATGATCTATTGGGGAAGACAACATGAATGTATATAAAAATCTGTAATACAAAATAATGTGGGAGTAGAATGTAGAGAAGTCAGAAAAGGCTTCAGGTAGACAGTGGTACTGGCAGGTAGGTGTCACGGTGGATAAAGTGCTGGCCCTGGAATCAGGAAGATTCTTCTTCCTGAGTTCAAATGTGGCCTCATAATTCCTAGCTATGTGACCCTGGGCAAGTCACTTCACCCAGTTTGCCTCAGTTTCCTCATCTGTAGAATGAGCCAGAAAAGGAAATGGCAAACCACTCCAGTATCTTTACCAAGAACACCCCAGATAGGGTCGTGTTCAGACATGGCTGAACAACAAGAACAAACACAGTGGTGCCAGAGCTGAGCTTGGAAGGATTCTAAGAGACGGAAGACAAGAAAGAGAATGTCCCAGACATCGGAGCCACCCAGTACAAGGGCACTGGAAATTGGCTAAGATCAGACCACCTACCCACCTTGGGTTAGATGGTTTATATTTTGGACTTAAGCAGTGGCGATATTTAAATTGAAGACAAACACCAGGCTGTGTTTTAAATTGTTGGTTTTGTTCTAAGGATTTGTTACTCAACTCATAATTCTATCTTACAGCTGACACTGCTCTTGGAACAGATGATGTGTATGATGAGAAAGGATGTCAATGTGATGTTTCAGTAGAAGACCTCACACCACCACTGAAAACTGTCATTAGGGCCATCAGGTAGGTGAGAAAAATGTGGCAGAGACCCAGAGTTGATGGTTAGAATTACTATGTTGCTATGGTCCTCTCTTGTAATAGCTTCTGCCTTGGGTTCCTATTAGTCAACATGCCTATCAAAGGCTGAAACATTTTCTCCTGGTAATAATAAAAATTAACATTTATTTGGCATTTTAAGGTTTGCAGAGTGCTTTATGTATTATTTTATTTGATAATAGAGATACTACATTGGATTCAGTGCCAGAGGTTTTATCTATGCTGGATGGAGTCTGAAAAGTCAAGCAAAGTTGGAGAAAAACCATATGATAGCTTGCTACATGAAAGACATTTAACTTAAATGCCATTAGACTTTTTAAAATCCTTCTTGTGAACTGGCACTTTCTATAGGATGGCTTAGAATGGGTTGAACATAAGATAGACACAAAACAATTTTATAGTTATACTAGGCCTTGCATGAGTGAAATGTTATACTCAAAGGCTATCTTTAGCTTTTATCCTTTCTTTAATGAATGAGAAGCTAAAAGAGATAATCAAAGGAACAAGTTTATGTCCCCAAAGGACTCAGAAAGTGGAGCCCACATCAAGTTCTCAGTCTGCTGTCTCGGTTAAAATTTTCATAGGAATTTTTTCTATTTGAAGGCAGTCTAGCACAAGTCTAGTACACTGCCTGGCACATATTAGGCACTTAATAAATTGGCACCGACTGACTTACTGACTTGATTGATCTTTCTAGTGCAAGAAAATGCTTCCTTTTAAACTCGGTTTATACAAAGCCAAAGAGCCAGTAGAAAATTTAAGAAGTAACCCAACACTCCCAGGTATTTATGAACATTCCAATGATGGATATATTTCTTCCTAACTTCAGCTGGATATTTGTCATCCTGCTCCATTCAAGCCCCTGTAAGTTTCTTGGCCTGGAAACTTTTCACTGCATACCTTTAGTCAAAGTTTCTGGAAACCAATGTATATGTAGTCATTTTGGTAAATATTAAAAGAAATAAGGCACATTTTGGGATAGTAAAAATATTAGTGAGTCTGGAAAGCTTTAAAATGTATCAGCAACATTAGGCCAAAAGATAAATAAAATAATCCCCCTACCACTTTTATCTTCCTCTCTCATGGTTACCAATAATTAACAAACAAAAAAAAAAACTTCAAGTAACTGGCAGTATGGGAGACCTGGAGGTCTTGGGTGGGTTCTGTGCTCTACAAATGTAAAGATCAAGTCAAAAAGTTCCTGAAGTGAGGAGAGGACAAGAGAGGACAGGAGAGGAGAGGAAGCTTTCAAAATCACCTTGAAAGACTTTATCCATGTCAATGATAGCCAGCAGGGTGCTAAGAGAAATGATTATTTCTTTCTTATATTAATAATTAATTATTATTAATAATTAGGTTTTTCCCCTTTTCTACTTCCTCATCCAGCAATCAACCAGGGTGGGCAATCTTGCTCAAAGACTTACCCAGGCTAAGACCTGATTAAAGACAGTAAAAGAAATTCTAAGTTTTGGCAAATGGTTGGATTCCTGCTCATTGTGTTTACTCAGATAGCTCTAGGAAAATATGGTTTCTCCTTTTATCAGAGAGGTGATATGGAAAATGATGTCTCTTTGACCAAGATATAGGTGCTCAGTGTCACACACCTCAAGACCCCTACTGTAACCACCTCTTATTATAATATTCATTCTTTCATTAATCATTAACCAATATTATAATATTCATTCTTTCATTAATCATTAACCAATCAGAGTTGATTGCCACCCTCAGGAACACCTGCTCTTCCAAGGACATGGGGTGAGCCCACCTCCATGAGGTGTCTTTGGCCTTCAAGAGTACCACTGACCTCTTTTATTAATAGCATAGTAGGCTTATTAATAAAATGATTAAATTACCCAGAAACCATGTCTCTTGAACTTCTTCAACATCACAGTATCCATAAATTAGAGAGGAGGAATAAAGGCTAGTGGGACCCACAAAAATGTACTAAAATCTTTGTTAACCCATTTACCTGTCCTATCTCATGAACTTTTTAAAAATTTTTCTGCTTTTTACTTCTGTGGTTTCAACCTATAGCTGAGATAAACAAATTGACCTCCACTTATGGTTTAATCCACTTGTCAAGAGAGACTAAGGCAGTTCTCTATCAACATTTGTATCACTGCCTCTTTAAAGACAGCACAGCATATTGGAAAGAGACTGAGTCAAAACACCTGAATGTGAATCCTGCCTCTTACATCTAAAAGTCATATGATCATGGGCAAGTCATTTAACTTCTCTGTGCCTGTTTCCTTGGCTATAAAATTGGGTCAATAAGATTAACTGCCTACTTCATATGGTTACTGTGAGGAAAGTGCTTTATAAACAATATAGAAATGTGAGCTAGTATCATTTTTATTCAATCCTTTCCAATGCTTCACTGCTGTGAAGATTCATCTCTGGCTTCTTACATCTTTAACTAGATTTTATTTTTCATTTTTATGGACTTCTAAAGTTTTCTGGCTTCTACATCTTGCAGAAATGTTTTCTTCCTCTCTCAATGTTAGTTTTCCTCAGCCAAAGTCAGCAAGAACAACTCTCACTTTGTACCTTGATCTTGAGGTCCCTTTCAGTGCTAAAATCCTATGATTCGATCATGGTGTGCTGGGGATGGCCTGATTAGTGGATGAAAGATTTGTGGTTATTTTTGTAGATATAGGTACATGACTAAAGGATCATGTTAGTTACCCACACCTGAAAAAGGCATTTGGAGGTTCAAGTCTATACATCTTATCCAGGAGCATCTTTGCCTTGAGCATCTTTTGTTGCATAAATAAACTCAGGTTCACTTAGTCAGAAAATTCAATTAGCCAGAACCCACAACTCATCCACCTACCCAGATAACTAAAGTACCATGGTAGTCTTAGATTATTTCCTGTTGATGAAACTTGCTCATCAATAATGTGATCTATCTTTTTTGGCTAGTGTGACTTTGCCTTTCTGTTTTTTCCTATTTTATGGTGCTTAACTTTTTTTAAAACTTCTTTTTTTAATCAGTGGTCAGAAATACATTTGGTAACCCAGTTATTACATATTATTTCCTTGAAAATAAAACTAAATGGTATGATGGGAAAAAAATTTTTTCATTTGAGAGTTGGCAGTACAGAAAAATAAATGCATTAAATATGCTATTTGTAAGGTTTTAATTGCTATATATTTCTGTGGTAATAAATGTTTATTATTATCATGTGATTGGGCATTTTTATGGAATGCTAAAATTCCCTCTCTGATCATAATCTCCTGTCCTTTCATTTCTCTCACTTCTTCCCTCCTTCTAAATCTATTCTTTGCCACCACCTTGGGTTGTAATACCTCCACCCTTCCCTGCTTTTCCATTCCATTAGTTAACCCTATTCTGGCCTCATTTTCCTTCCTTCTTTCTTGACCCTTATCGTTAAATAGTTTAATTATGCATCATCCTTCATTCTTGAATATCTTTTCTCCTCACTACCCTTGTCTTTCTTTTATCACTTACCTACCTGCCATTCCTCAATCCTCAACTCCAACAATTGCTCCTATTCAATCTGCTCCTGTTCTTCAGCTGCTAAATAATGTGCTGCTGGTGAAAGTTACCCAAATGTGCTTGCCTGGCTCCACTATAAATTCATGTTAACCAGTTTCAACTGAGCATGGCACTCCTTTTATGCTTTCTTGATTGATTCTCTATCATGTCCAGTCAAGTCTAGTTAACAAACATTTATTAAGTGCCTACTACATGCCAGGCACTGTGCTAAATGCTTGGGATACAAAGAAAAGTACAACACAGTCCATGCACTCAAGGAGCTCACAGTCTAAGGGGGGAGACAACATGAAAACAACTGTATAGAAAGAAGATAAAGTACATACAAGATAAATTGGAGATAATCAACAGAGGAATGGTATTAAGATTGAGGACAGAGAAAGGCTTTTTGCAGGAGAGATTTTTGCTGTGACCTGAAGGAATCCAGTGATGTTAGGAGGCTGAGATAAGGAGGGAGAGAATTGCAGGAACTGCTCACCATTATTCCAAATTTTCTCCTCTTCCCCACAAGGCTCCATCACCCTGAACTTCTCTCATAGATTACTTTACCTCTGATTTTATTGCAAAAATTGAGGCCATCTGTCTTGCTCTCTTGCCTGACACCTCAAAATTCCTCTCCATCATTATCCTCATAATTGTGGTAAATGTAAAGTCTAACACCAGGGTTCAAAAAAACAATTTCACAAGTTGCAGGAGGCATAGCTAAATAGCAGTTCATTAGAAAAAAGATGGAGTTTTACTGGGCTACAAACTCAACCTGACTTGACAATATGATGTGACAGCTAAGAAAACTGCATTAGGAATTATGCAGTGTCCAGAACTGGAGAAGGGGGAAGGAGGGAGGTAAGACTCTTGTAACTGTATTCTGCCCTTTCCAGACAACGTCTGGAGAATGGTATTCCATTAGAAAAGCCGTATTTTAGGAATTAGCCTAATTTCTCCTTTACATTGATAGTCTAAAGAATTTCTTGATGAGGACAGCCAAGATATTAAAAGAACTCAAATTCATGCCATAGAGGACTGGGTGAAGGAACTGGGAATATGTAACAGAGCCATGATAACTATGTACAAATACTTTAAAGAAGATTTTTCTTTGTAAGAGTCTCATTCCACGGTGACAGGGCAGATTATATCCAATGTGATGACTGTTACACACAAACAAAAAGTATCAAACTTCTTCTTTTATTTCAGTGATTTCAACGTATGGCTGAGGGAAATAAATTGATTTGGCCTCCATTTAAGGTTGATTCTAACCATCAGGAGAGCCAGGCACTTATCTCCTCAGTGTGTCACCCAAGCTCTGCCATCTATCACCTTCTCTTCTCTTTCTCTTGTTTTTCTGTGTTTCTCTCTTCTCTCTCTCTCTCTCTCTCTCTCTCTCTCTCTCTCTCTCTCTCTCTCTCTCTCTCTCTTTCTCAGGATCTAGCAGGGTGCTTTGAACATAGTAAGCACTTAATAAATGCTGCTGAATTAATAATAATAGCTAGCATTTATATAACACTATTATGGTTTGCAAATGGTTTTTACAAGTTATCTCATCAAGCAAGAAACAGATCATTTATATAATATAATCTCGTTAAAATAATCTGATAAAAAACCAGCCAGTATTTAAACACAATTTTAAGAATTAGAAAAGTTTGATAATTTTCTATAAAATAATGGAATTTTCATTCTATCATTGTCTCTTTTTTTCCTCTTTTGTTCCTATTTTTTACAAAGGTATTGGGACTAATTCACTTAGAAATCAAATATAGAAATCAAATTTTTTAATTTTTCTTACTTGGGATGCAAATGCTGCCCCAAAAGAAAAGAAACATGATTGGTATCCTGAAGTTTTTTTCAAGTACAATCGCCTGTTTAATCACAGTTAGTTTTTCATTTTGTTCATTATCTCTCTGCTACTTTAAAAGAAATGATAAAGATTTTGTTTGCAAGGCACTGTAGAGAAATTCACAACAGCCAAATCCATGCCATATTATGACTTCAGAAAGAGGGAATTTATTTAGTAAAACTACTCCAATTCGAAATTCCTTGGCTTTTGTACTAACAAGAATATGTTCAGATTTCTGTTTGGAGGATTTTGTTTGTTTTTAACTAAATCATTAATGGTGGTTAAATTTTACTCTCTGCCCTCATTACAATAGGGTATTGACACTGTACACTGATAAAGATTATATATACATTGTACCTGAGAACTGACTACCATCACCATTTACCATGACTGTTTTTATAGATTAATTTTTATAGATTAATCAGCTATGACATATTTTACTTAATAATTAACTATATATAATGTATATAGTTATGATAATCAATAATGTTCTATATAAATATACTAACATAACTTTTATACTTATTTTACAAATGAAATATGTGGTTTATAATTAATATCATTAATTTATTTAATAATTTAGTTGCTTGTTTTGAATGTGTATTCTAAAAAGCATTATTTTCTAAAACTTTAAAAATTCCAAAATGAGTAATATAACCTGAAGATAAAATGAGATTTCTTTTAAAGGAACCTGAAATGGAGGAAGGGGGAAGGATGGAGGGGTAGCATTGGACCTATAATTTCATTTGCATATGGATCTCCTACTTAAGGAAAGTTCTAACAGTACAGATCTTAGAAAATTGTCTGGGACACTAAGAGGTTAAATGACTTGCCCAGGGTCATACAATCAGAGTGTATTCGAAGCAGAAATTGAACTCAAGTTATCCAAGCTTCTATCCACAGATTCTCAAACTTCTTAGTTTCAAGACCCCTTCACTCTTAGAAATTATTGAGGACACCAAAGAGCTTTTGCTTATGTGGATTATATCTATCAATATAATTTTAAAAATTGATTTTAATATAATCAAAATTAAAACCTATTGTTTTTAAATATATTTATTTAATAATAAACTTAATAAGAACAAATTTATATTAACATAAATAATACATTTCATGGAAAAATAACTATAATTTTCAAAAAATTCTTGAAAAGGGGACATTGTTTTACTGTTTTTCAAATCTATTTAATGTCTGACTTAATAAAAGACAGTTAGATTCTTACATCTGCTTTTTAATTTATTATTCATAATATTCTTTTTTTTACTTTGAATTCCAAATTCTAGTCCTTCCCCCACCCAAAGAGAAGTCAAGCAATATGATTTCAATTATATGCATGAAATCATGCAAAACTTATTTCTATATTAGGCATGTCAGGAAAAAAAAGAAAAAGAAAGAAAAAGTTGTACTTCAATTTGCACTCAAAGTTCATTAGTTCTCGCTCTCCAGAGGAGGATAGCATTCTTCATCATGAGTCCTTCAGAATTGTCTTGGATCATTGTATTGATCAAAATAGCTGTCTTTCACAGTTGATCATCATTATAATATTGCTGTTACTGTGTGCAATGATTTCCTGGTTCTGCTCCCTTCAATCTGCATCAGTTCATACAGGTGTTCCCAAGATTTTCTAAAATCATTGCCCTCATCATTTTTTATAGCACAATAGTATTATATCACAATCACAAACCACAATTTATCATGTCATTTCCCAATTGATGGTCATCCCCCTCAATTTCTAATTCATTGCCACCACAAAAAGAGCTACTATAAATATTTTGTACATAAAGATCCTTTTCATTTTCTGTGCTCTTTTTGGGATATAGACCTAGCAGTGGTATGGCTGAGTCAAAGAGTATGTATAATTTTATAACCCTCTGGGAATAGTTCCAAATTGTGTTCCAGAAATGGTTGGACCAGTTTGCAACTCCACCAATAGTGCATTAGTATCCCTATTTTTACACATCCTCTCCAGCATTTGTCATTTTTCTTTTCTGTCATGTTAGCTAATCTGACAGGTGTGAGGTGGTGTTGCCTCTGAGTTATTTTATGTTTCTCTAACCAGTAATGATTTGGAGCACTTTTTCACACAATTGTAAATAGCTTTGATTTCTTCTTCTGAAAACTGCCTGTTTATATCCTTAAACCATTTAACAGTTGAGGAGTACCTATTATCTTTATAAATTTAACTCAGTTCCCTCCACATTTGAAAAATATAGAGAAACTTGCTGTAAAAATGCTTAATAGTACTTCATTGTCTGTGGTACCTTTTAGCAACATACCGTTTCCCTGATTATCTCTTTTAATTTGGTCTATTTTTGCTTTGTCTGAGATCATAATTGCTACCCCTACATTTTGTACTCAGCTGAAGCAAAATAGATTCTGCTCCAGCCTCTTATTTTAACTCTGTGCATGTCTTTCTGCTTGAAGTGTATTTTTTATAAACAACATATGGTTAGATTCTGGTTTCTAATCCATTCTGCTCTCCACTTCCATTTTATCGGTAAGTTCACCTCATTCACATTCACAATTTGTGATTACTAACTGTGTATTTCCTCTCTCCTGTTTTCTTCTGTTTATCTTTCTCTCTCTCTTTTTACCCTGTCCTTCATCAAAAGTCTGTTTTGCTTTTTAATCTGATCTCCCTTGTACTACTCCTTCCCACTTTCTCTTATCTCCTTCCTCTCCTACTTTCCTTTGGGTAAGATAGATTTCTATGTCCAACTAGTGTGTGGGTGGGTGTGTACATATAGATACCCTACCCATTTTCCTCTCCATTGTAAAGTCTCTTCTTTATGTGCCTCTTTTATGTGAGATAAATTCTCTCATTCTTCCTCTCCCTTCCCCCTTCTCATAAGGGCATCCCTTCATTTCTTTTTGGGAGGAGATCATCTCAACATAATCAACTCACACCCATGCCCTCTGTCTGTGTAGACTCCTTCTAAATGATCTAATAATGATAAAGTTCTTAGGAGTTACATGTATCATCCTCCCATATAGTTTAACCTTATTAAGTCCCTTACGAATTCTCTTTCATGTTCATCTTTTTATGCTTCTCTTGAGTCTTGTATTTGAATGTCAAATTTTCTATTCAGCTCTGGTTTTTTCATCAGGAATGCTTGAAAGTCCTCTATTTCATTAAAAATCCATTTTTCTTCTCTGAAGGATGATTCTTAGTTTGGCTGGGTAAGTTATTCCTGGTTGTAATCTTAGCTCCTTTGCCTCCTGGAATATCATATTCCAAACCCTCTACTCCTTTAACATGGAAGCTGCTAAGTCTTGTTTGATCTGACGGTGGTTCCATGATATTTGAATGGTTTCGTTATGGCTGCTTGCAGTATTTTTTTTTTCCTTGACCTGGAAGCTCTGGCATTTGACTATAATATTCCTGAGAGTTTTCATTCTGGCATCTCTTTCAGGAGGTAATTGGTGGATTCCTTCAATTTCTATTTTACCTTGTGGATCTAAGCTAACAGGGTAGTTTTCCTTTATAATTTCTTGAAATATATGATATCTAAGCTCTTTTTTGGTCATGGTTTTCAGGGAATCCAATAATTCTTAAATTATCTCTCTTCAATCAGTTTTCCAGGTCAGTTGTTTTTCCAATGAGATAGTTCTGATTTTCTTCTATTTTTTTTTATTCTTTTGACTTTTTTTTTAATTGTTTCTTTAAGTCTCATGGAGTCATTAGCTTCCACTTGCCCAATTCTGTTTTTTAAGGAGTTCTTTTCTTCAATGAATTTTTCTACCTCTTTCATCCATTTGGCCAATTCTTTTCTTTTAGAGAGTTCTTTTCTTCAGAATTTTTTGTGCCTCTGTTACCATTTGTCCAATTCTGGTTTATAAGTTATTTTCTTCAATATTTTCATGCCTCTTTTACCAAGCTGTTAATTTTATGAAAAGAAAACTTTTCATGGTTTTCTTGTATCATTCTCATTTCTTTTCCCAATTTTCCCTCAACCATTCTTATCTCTTTCTTTAACTTTTCCAGGAATTCTTTTGAGACTTGTGTCCAATTAGCATTTCTCTTTTAGGATTTTCTTGGAGCTATATTCAATTTATTGTCTTCTCCTGAGTTTGTGTCTTTGATCTTTCCTGCCACCATAGTAGCTTTTTATAGTCAGGTTATCATTTTGTTGTTTGCTCATTTTTCAAGCCTATTCTTGACTTTGAACCTTATGTTAAATTGGGCTTTGCTCACCTGGAAGTGAGGAGGCCCTGTCCCAAGCTTCAGGCTTTTTTTTCTTTCTTTTTTCAGAGCTCATTCTGGGTATGTATAAGTTTTCAGTGCTTCCAAGGTAGTGAGAATTGGGGAGAGGTGTGGTCACTGCTCTCCTGGTCTGTGCTCTGATCTTTATCCAGAAGTACCCCTGCTCTCCTGTAGCCACAAGCTCTAGCACTCTTCTCAGCCCTGGAACTGTGACCCAGAATTGAATATGGTTGATAAAGTTGCCAAAAAGCATCAGGTCCTATGCCTAGTGTCAGCTCAGGGTCCCCTATAATCTCTTTCTGACCAGTTGTTCAATCCCCTTACAGTCTCTGGTCTGAGAGCTCCCAAAGCTGCTGCTGCTGCTGCTGCAGTTAATTCCAAGGTCTACAGCTGGTATTGTAGCTGCCTGCACTGGCCAGGGCCCCACCGTGATGTCAAGTAACTCTCCTACTGACCTTCCAAGTTATCTTGCAATTGGAATATGTCTTACCTGGAACTTCTGCTTGCTAAGCTGCTACAAAATTCAATTTGATCCATTATTTTAAAGTTCTTTTGAAGGGAATGCTGGAGGAGTTTGGCTGAGTTACTGCCTCTGCTCTGCCATCTTGGCCCCAACCTCCTTATATCTGCTTCTGCATTCAATCTGTTGTGATATGCTGTTTTAGTTGAAGTATATGAAGAAAATCTGGCCTCACACATATGTGTAGTTGCAAAAGAGAAAAGTGTCTTGATAGGCAAATAATGTCTTAATATTTTTATAAAAATAGTTCTTACCTCATGGAGACCCTGGAACTCCCAGAGGTCCTCAGACCACACTTTGAGAATCACTGCACTACATTATGCTATGTCTATGAAAAATTAATACACAATCACTACAACAATATATATTTTCCATGAAAGGGACTTTTTTTTAAAATATTTTTAAAATTCAAATAAAGATATTTTATTCTTTTTAAACATAAATGCTTTCTTATCATTTTCATCTTATTTCTCTATTTCCAGATCGTTTCTCAATTTGTTGTCTTTGTTACCTCTAATTGCATTTGAAAGGCAGTGTTTCTGAAGCCCTAGGCAAGAAATTTAAGAACTATTCTTTCCCACCAAATTAAAAGCCAATTGAACAGAAGTCAACTTCTTACTTTTGCAAAGGTGTGCCCTTATGAAAAAGTCAGTTGTATTGCTTAGAAAGGATGACTTTAAAGGGGCTTATTCCCAAAAGCTGGCCTTAGATAAAATTGGGTATGTACATTCAAAAACATCTTCAGGTGATAAAATTTTAACTGGGTTATAAAGTCAGATTTTTATATTCTAATCTTCTTAGCTTCAGGCATAAGGCTCTTTCTAATGTCCTTTGCCTTTTTTTGAAGAGCTACCAACCTCTTAATTCCACATGACTGAAAACCAGTCAGCCAGTAATTCAGCCATCATCCAGCCCCTTTCTTGACATCTCACAATTATTCCACTGGAAGTGTTTCTTTTGGAAATATTTTTCATACCATTACAATTGTGGCTTTGGACCATCAGCCATAATAGCTATGATTTAAGGTTTTCATTTCCCATGATCTTCAGTGAGATGAATTTTGCTCCTTTCTCAATCATCATCATATTGATCAATATATAGGACATGAGCGTTTCATCCACACTTCTAATCTGGCTAAAATAATGTGTTTCCCAACAGCTGAGGGCATACCATTGTTATTCTACCAACTTTTCAATGAAATTCATTGTTGGCCATAGAGCTAGTGCTGTCTACGGATAAGCAAGACACAACTTTTTCTATCAAATAGTTAACATTAATTGATAGCCTACTATGTGCCAGGCACTGCCAACTGCTAGGGATACAAAGAAAGAGAAAAAATAGCCCGTGCTCTCAAGGAGCTCACAATCTAATAGCAAAGACAACATGCAAACAACTACATACAAACAAGATATAGACAAGATAAACTGGAGTAAAGGGAGAGCACTAAGATTAAGGAGAACTGGGAAAGACATCTCCAATATCAGAGAATGCCTCCTCTAAATGTTGTCAAATGCTTTTAATTCAGTAACTTTAAATTCAATGGCTTTTCATTCTGAGACCTTTAATTTATGCTTTTGTGGCTGATTAACATTCCATTTCATCTTTGATGTTTAAAATGGAACATACCATCAGCTTGATTTTTAAGGTTGTTTTCTTTCCACGTCCAAGGGCATCAGTATTACATTTCACTCCTAATTCACTCTGGTTTGTAGTTTCTTCTTTTTTTAAAAGCTGGACCTATAATTTCATCACCAGAGCAGCATCCTAAGTGAAGAGACTTCCTCTCCCTATGAGACTTAGAAAGTCGTCTGAGGCATTGAAAGGTCAAGGTTACATAGCCTAGCTGTGTCAAAAGTGGGTTTTGAACTCAGGTCTTCCTGACTCTCTATCCACTAAACCATAATTCTTCTCTTGTCATTTCATCCTAGTAAACAACTATTGTTTTTAATTTTCCTCCATAACCATGTCTTAACCATATTTTCCCCCTATTTTCCCAATCTAAAATAAAAAAGTTTTTTGTCTCATAATGAATAACCCACCAGTTAATCAACTCCAGGACAAAAAGGGCCTGTGACCTTTTAACAAGGACTATGAAAATATGCTGAAGTCCTAAGAATCTAATGTGAAATCATAGCTTCCCTATCTATGGAACTACAGTCTCAATGTTAAACTGCACTCAAGTTTCACATCAGATTTATAGGTGAGATGGGGGATATGGGATAGAATTTTGATCTAAACTGAGACCAATACAATCCATACAAATTGTATTTTAATAAGGAAACCTTCCATGGACTCTATTCCTCTGACCTACTTGCCATAAAACCTAACAGCATCTACTGGAATATTTCCTAGAAAGTTGCCTGTAAAGAACAGTAATAATATTGAACCAAAAGTATAATCCTTCCACCTAAGATAAAAACAGTACTGCCTTAGGTGACAGAGTAGAATTATTTGGCATCAGAGGGCCTGAATTTAAATTTAAACCCTGCTGCTTATTAGCTTGTCTGTCTTTGGACAAGTCACTTAACCTGTTTGCCACAGTTTCCTCACATATAAAATAGGGATAATAACAACACCTGCCTCCCAAGGTTATTATGAGGACCAAATGAGATAATAATTGTAAAGTCCTTTGAACATTGCCTAGCACATAGTAAGTGCTAATGTTAGTGATGATGATGATGATGATGACATCTTCCTATTCCTCTGCACCTCCTAGGATAATGACTTCTTGGAAATTTTATCTGCCATTCCCATAATCATCATCATCATTATTATTATTGAACATCTCACAGAAAGACCACTTTGAAAAGCAAAAGATGCTTCCTGGAACTCTGCAGTCTCCACAATACCTTGCCATAAGTTGATAGTAAGACTTGACTATTAGTGCTCTGCATGTTTCCACAGACCATGCCTTTAACTATGGTATCTTTGTTGCTAGATAGAATCCCAATCTGTTGGCCAAAGAAAAAGCATTTATTAAACACCTACCATGTGTCACATACTGTAGAAGACAAAAGAGAGGCAAAAGACAGTCCCTGCCCTTCTGGAGGTCACGATCCAATTGAGGAGAAAATAAGCAAGCAAATGTGTACAAATAAGCCATATACATGAAAAATCAGAAATACTTAATAAGAGAAGGCACTGGAATTAAGAGGGATTAGAAAAGGCTCTCCATAGAAGATGTGATTTTAGTAGGGGCTTAAAGAAGCCAGTAAGCAGGATTAAGGAGAGAGAGCATTCCAGGCATGGGAGCAGCTAGAGAAAATGTCCAGAGATGCAAGATGAAGTGTCCTGTTTAAGGAACAATAATGTTCATCTATATGTTGATATCCAGTGTCACTGGATTGAAGACTACATGTTGGGGAGTAAAGTATAAGAATACCAGAAACACAGGAGTTGGCTAGGTTATGCAGAGCTTTTATGCGACAGGGAGCTACTGGACTTTATTGAGTAGGAGAGGTGACATGGTCACTCTTGTGCTTTAGGAAAATATTTTTGGTGGCTGAACAAAGGATGGATTGGAGTGGGGAGAGACTTGGGGCAGGCAGATGCACCAGCAGGTTATTGCAATTGTCCAAGTGTGAGGGGAGGAGGACCTGCCTCAGAGTGGTGGCAGTGTCAGAGGACTGAAGGTGGCATATTTGAAAGATGTTGCAAAGGTAAAATCAACGGGCCTGAACAACAGATTGGAATAAGGGGTTGTGAGATAGTGAGAAGTCCAGGATAACACTTAGGTTGTGATAGAAAGGGTTATTTTGTTCTTCAGGATGAGTCTAAAGAGTTAACAAATAAACAAAACAAATTTATGGTGGAAAATTATACATATCATTGAACAGCATATGTATATGCATAATGGATAAAAGGTCAGCCTTAGAATCCTGAAGACCTAAGTTAAAGAACTACTTCTGTCATGTACTATCTGTGTGATTATGGGCAAACACTTAAGTTTTCAGTGCGTTCCCCTATTCACCTCCCACCCCAACTTTCTGAAACTATAATTACAAATGAGTTGCTAATATGCATTATTAGTGAGAATATGTTAGAAGTCACTAAGGTGAAATCACAAGCCTGACAAATGAATTTGATGTTTATATTAACACAAATACATCATTGACACAGTTTGTAAATAGATGAAAAGTATATTTTGACCACTCAAAAAAAAAGTTAAAATTAAGTCTCCTTTACTACTGAGTTTCTTTGTTTAATTCTAGCAGCTCAGTCACTTAAAGTTTCAATATGCTTTAAAATGGGTTCTATAACCTAAAGTTTCCAGTCACTTTAAGATTCAAACCAAAGTGCCTTTTTTTTTTTGGCCTTCTTCTTAAGAGTACATAAATTTGACACCTCCTTCTATAGAGAGATAGGATACATATAAGCAAAGAATTGTCCAACTTTGAGGGAGACAGGGAGTGGGATAAAGAAGGCAATGATAAATGTAACCAGGCAAACACAGGGGAAAACACCCAATTTAAAGTTGATGAGGGGAATGGGGACAAGAGCTGGGGAAATCAAACCTTACAACAAAAGAATATAGGGAGCCCTGAAGTGATGGCCCTAAATAATTTCTTTCTTTCATTTTTTTTTCCTTCATATCTTCTTGTACAAAATGACTCATATGGAAACATTGTACATGATTGCACAGGTATAACCTATACTTGATTGCTTACTCTCTCAAGGAGGAAGAGGGGAGGGAAGGAAAGAGAGATAGAATTTGGAACTCAAAACTTAAAAAAAAAAAGTTTAAAAAATTGTTTTAACATGTTATCGGGGGAAAAACAAAATATTATATATAAAAATTTTTTTAAAAAAGAAATTGTGGAAAGCAATGAACTGTGGGACTAGAGACAAGCAAATGTTATCTCAATTTTCAAAAAGGGAAGAGGACATTAACATTCATCTTAATTGCTGGAAAAATTAAATAACATTAACGGGATGACTGATAATAATAATCTGTCCATTTCTCCATCCAAATAATCATATAATTCTTGGCACATTGTAAGGCATAACTGCAGGCCAAAACAGACTCATCAGAGGTTTTATGACAGGTTTGGCCAAACCCTGTTCAGAACATGCTGGGAGGATTGGAATGTCACTATGTCTGTCGTATATTCCCTCTTCCAGTAGTCAAGTATGTATATTTCAATCACTTGTGAAAACAGCCACTACATTCTCACTCTTTGCACCCCTTAATGACCTGGGTGCTGTACAAACGAGCTGCCTGTTGCCCTGTTCAAAATCACCTTGAGATTACATGGTCATGAATAATGGTTCTGCACAGTGCCCCGTTTGGAGATCAAATGTTAGCACCTCTTACCTCCTTGCTATTCTTATGTGGAGCTATTTTTGCTGAGCAGAAAATAAAGAAATGTGGACTCCATAGTGTGTATAAGTAAATATATTGCTCTCCAATATAATGAATCACAACATCTCAGAGTAGGAAGGGATCTCAGAGGCCATCTACTCCAACTTTAACAAAAATCCTTTTTACAACATATCTGACCAGTGATCATCCATCCAGACATAGCTTGAAGACCTCTGTTGAAGGAAATTCATTACCTTCCAAGGCAGCCAGCCCATTCCACTCTTGAAGAACTCTAAGTATTAGACATTTTTTTTCTTTAAACTCAACCTAAATATGCTTCCTTGCAAGTTTCACCTACTGTTTCTAGTTCTGCTGTCCGATCTAAGCAGAACAAGTCTAATCCTGCTTTCATAAGAGTCCTTTATATGCCTGAACAAAACTATCACCTCCTTGCTAAATACTCCCTTTTCCAAGCTAGATATCCTCAGTTCCTTAAGCTAATCTTCATATTGCATGACGTTGGTTACCCTCTTCTAGGTACTTGATCCAACTTATGAATTTGACATATAACCATTAATGACTAAGTGTTGCTTTTGGCCATGGAACAGGTTCCATGGCCATCTGACTAATACATCTCTTTTTTTTCCCACAAGAATAACTTTAGGAGCCTATATCAGATTGCACACTGTCTTGGGGAGGAAGGAGGAGAAAATTTTTAAACTTAAAAGCTTATGGAAGTGATTGTTAATAAGTCAACTTAATAAAAATTTTTAAAAAATAATAACTTTAGGGACATTGTCAAATGCTTTCCAAAAATCTAAGAAAACAGTGTTCCACTGATCTACCAAGCTAATGACCTTGTCAGTAATGGAAATGAAGTTAGTATGGCTTGACCTGTTCTTGAAGAAGTTATGCTGATTCTTTATGATCATTCCTCTATCAATCATCCCATTAATGTTATCTAACTTTTTCCAGCAATTAAGATGAATATTAATGTCCTGTAGTTTACAGAATCCACTCTTTTTCCCTTTTGAAAATTGGGATAACATTTGCCTGTCTCCAATTCTGCAGGCCATTGCTTTCCACAATCTTTCTTTGAAAAAAAAAAACAGGCATTTATTATCTCTCCCTACTACTACAACACATACACACACACACACACACACACACACACACACACACACACACATACACACATACACACATGCACTGAACTTTTTTTTAATGGAAAAGAAAACCCTCATAGCAAATCTGCATAGTCTAGCAAAACAAATTCCCACGCTAACCATGGAAAAAAAATCTATGTCTCATTCTGCCTCCGAAGTTATCTTATCTCTGGCAGCAGGTCAGTAGCATACTTCATCCTCAGTCCTTAAGACTCATGGTTTATCATTATTTATTGTAGTTTATCAGAGCTCTAAAGTCCTTTAGAGATGTTTCTCTTTACAATGTTGTTGTTACTGTATAAAATAGTCTCCTAGTTCTGCTTGCTTCATCATTCATTAGTTCCTAGAGAGCTTGACAGTTTCCTCTGCCATTGTCGACATTAATCAGGGCTCATGGTGCAATATTCCATTACATTCATGTACCATAACTTGTTTAGCCATTCCTCAATAGGTAAGCACCCCTTCTTAGTTCACAATTTACAGGTTTGGGCTGCTATGAAAAGAATTGCTCCGATTATCTTTTGTTGTTGTGATTAGCATTTGTTGTTGCATTGTGTCTGACTCTTTGTGACCCTATTCGTGATTTTCTTGGCAAAAATACTGGAATGGTTTGCCATTTCCTTCTCCACCTCATTTTACAGAGGAGAAAACTAAGGCAAACAGGGTTAAGTGACTTGTCCAGGGTAACACAGCTAGTAAGTATCTGAGGCCAGATTTGAACTCAGGAAAAATCTTCCTGACTTCAGGCCTGGTACTCTAACCACTGTGCCACTTAGCTGCCCATATATTTGCCTGTCTTTGAATATATGAGTCCCTTTCCTCTTTATTAAATCCCTTTGAGCTATAGGCTTGGTATAGCATTTTTGTAGGGTCCAAAGGTATATACACTTTAGTGACCTTTTAGGCATAGTTCCAAATTGTTTTCCAGAAAGGTTAAACCAATTCACAGCCTCACCAATAATGAATCGATGTGCCTTCTTTCTTGCATCCTCTTCAACATCAGCTATTCTTCTCTCCTTCATGTGCTACCATTGTCAATGTGATGAGTGAGATGTGGAACTTCATAGCTATTTTTAATTTGCATTTCTACAATTGTTAGTGGTTTGAAGCAGCTTTTCTGTTAGTGATAAAAGACCAACCTTTATCAAGGTTGATAGCTTTAATTCCTTCCTTTGAAAACTGTTCATTGACCATTAATCTATTGGAGAATGACTCTTATCCTTACAAATTTGAATTAGTTCTTTATGTATCCCTCCACAATCTTTCAAAGATTATTGACAGTGATGGGGCAGCTAGATGGCACAGTGGATAGAGCACCGGCCCTGGATTCAGGAGGACCTGAGTTCAAATCCGGCCTCAGACACATAACACATGCTAGCTGTGTGACCCTGGGCAAGTCACTTATCCCCACTGCCTAGCCAAAAGAAAAAAAACCCAAAAAAATACAAAAATAAAAACAAAGATTATTGACAGTGGTTCAGTAATCACATCTATTAGTTCCTTCAGTCACCCATGATGCATAGTGTAAGGGCCAGATGACTTGAACTCATCAAGGACAATGAGGTGTTCTCTCTGTCTCCTCAATTATCTACCAACTCCCAATCAGCCATTTTTGTTGTGTCCTTTCAGTACAAAAGTCATTCTACTTGACAGAGAAAACAGTAGCAAAAGAATATTAGAGTATCTCTCTCTCCTCTCTGTTGTCAGTTTTTCATGATTCCATTCCCTCCAAGCATGGGCCTATCCTCTCTTTCCCCAAGAGAGCTAAAAACAAGCAAACAAATAAAAAATAAAAAACATTTTTGTTGATATAAACTTTCTTTGAAAGTTTTGATTCATTTTGAACTTTACAACTGCTGATACTATTCTTATTAGATTGTGCTTGCTTTTGTATTCATCCTCTCTCACTTGCCCTTCCTGCCATCTTTTGCAATCTAAGTTGGTTGAGAAATTCTCTGTGTATCAGTTTCTGCCCCTTTAAAAGACTCCTTTTCCTCCTCATTTTAATCATTTCTTTTTGTATCTTCAGAATTTCCTTTTTGAGACTTTCCCATCCTTCCTGGGCTGACTTTCCTAACACAGGACCTAAAGTCATAAGATCTAGGTTCAAGTCTCAACTGAAGCCCATATTTACTGTATGACCATAGACAACCCACTCAGTTTCTCTGACAGTTTCCTTAATTATAAATAGGGTCAAAAATACTTGCCGTCCATCTAATAGGCTGGGTTTCTTATTAGCAAATGAGTGATGAGGAGCTAACTAATCCCTTCTCTCTGTTCTGTGAATAAGGAGAGCATACAATAAGGAACCCTCTTCTCACAGAGTCATGATTTTTCTCTACCCTTTCCCCTGTTTGCCCTGGGAAGAGGATTCCTATTAATGCAGTTGTGCAGTATGGAGGCAGTTGTCGTCATCATCATTGTTGTTGTTTGTCCTTCTTTTTCTAAGAGGGTGATTTCTTGATTTGTGCGTGAATTGGATTTAAGTGAGGCAGAGCTGTGCAAAGTTGTCAGCCTCACTCTCTTTTCCTGAGTCAGCAAGACAATGGCCTGGAATGCAGTGGATGACCTTGGCATCTTTGATGTCTCACCAAGCTCTAAGCGCTCCACATTATCTGCTTCAGCTGCCTTCATGCCCGTTAGAACAGATTGTTCTCATCTGTCCATTCTGCCAGGGGAAGTCTTCGTATGCTTGGAATAGACATCCCCCTACTCACCAACAGGTTTGATGCCTGTCAGCTACCCTCAACCTGATTTAGCCTGTCTGCTAAGATGGTTTACCAGTAGGTGGCTGCTGTGCATGTTACAGCTTCTTAGAAGCACAGGTGAGAGTAGGGTGAAGGTGGACACCAAAGGTGGATGAGCAGCACTGAAATGGGCTCAACAAACCCTCATACAAGAGGTGCTAGTCCTCCCCAAGCACCCCAGACACCCCATGGAGGCAGTATGGTACACTAGAAAGAGTACCATACTGTCTCAGGAGTCAGAGGACATAGGATCGAATCCCACTTCTGATACTTACTGCCTATGTGACCTCAGACCAGTCACTTACCCTCTCTGAGTCTCAGTATCCTCATCTGTAAAATGAAGAGGTGAAATTTGATGTCTTCTAAGGTCCATTCAAGCTCCAAACCTATGATCCTATGACAGAAGTTATGCCAGACTCTAATGAGGGCAGCTAGGTGGCACAGAGGATAGAACACTGGCCCTGAAGTCAGGAGGACCAGAGTCCAAATGCGGCCTCAGACCAAACACTTGACATTTACTAGCTGTGTGACCCTGGCATGTCACTTAACCCCAATTGCCTAAAAATAGATTCTAATGACACTACCTAAGCAGTGCTTGGGACTGCCTAGACAGTGCCGTTCACTGGCTTATGGCCCCCATTCAAATATAAAGCTGGCATCTCCCTAAAGACAGCCACGAGTTTGCCTTGCAAGTACTCAGAATGTTCAAAATGGAACCTTTTTGCTTTCTTTAAGAAGTTAATGGGTACAGAAAGTACTCACACACAAGCCCTTGGAGAGGGCCCAGTGGGGCCATCCTTCCACCAGAAATCAGTGCCATCTCATAACTTATATTGTCCTGTTTGGAGGTTCCATAAAAATGGAGGGCAGAGTTTTTTGTCCCCATCAGTCTCTGTTCTCCTACAGCTCTTCTCAGGAGATATTGGTTACTCCTCAAAGAACCAGATTACTGCTCACCTTGGTTCCAGCTTTGGTAGCTCAGCTGCCAACACTGATGTCATTAACTGCCCCATCTCCTGTAGCTCAATTCCACTATAGCTCCCACTTCCTGTGGTTCTCATTCCATATAGGCTCGAACTCTTACAGTAGAGCTTTTTTCCCCCCAGATTTTATTCTTCTGTTCTCCAGCAGATGACATGTATCTCCTTTCCACAAGGGATCTGATCTCTCCCGGCTGGCCCACCTGAAGAGACTCCTCCAAAACCCCTGGGCCTTCTCAAATACACTTACATGGCCTCTAAGGTCCCTTCCAGCTTAATATCTGTGATCCTGTGACACAAAATGGGGGCAGTGAAGTGGCACAGTAGATAGAGCATAGGGCCTGGAGCCAGTTCAAATCTGGCCTGAGACACCTACTAGCTGTGTGACCTCGGGGCAAGTCACTTAACCCTGTGTGCCTCAGTTCCGCATCTGTAAAATGAGCTGGAGAAGGAAACGGCAAACCCCTCCAGTATCTTTGCCAAGAAAACCCCAAATGGGATCACGAAGAGTTAGAACTGAAAAACAACTGAACAATAACATGACACAAGAATTACACAGGACTCTATGGGGAATTACCTAGGAGTCAAACTGTACCAGTGTCTCCACTCTTTTTTTTTTCAGTGGCTCCATACTGTAGATAACCTGGGGTCCACAGCCCCACCTTCACAGACAAGGGTTCTCTTCAGGTAGCCACAGGAAATCAGAAGTATACAACAAGAACAATGGCACCACCATATAGCATTTGTGTGTGTCTGTGTGTGTCTGTGTGTGTGTGTGCGCGCGTGCTAGCGCGTGTTCAGCCATCATCAGCACAGATTTTTATTTCCTCCCTCTTTTTTTTTTTAATTGTCCTCTTTGCTCATAATTCACATGCAGGCTACACACGCTCTCAGGTCAGTTTCTACAGCTATCTTTCTGATTTATGATGAGTCTTTTACACCCTCAAGTGGTGATGACGAGTATTTCACTTTGGTGCCATTTGAATACTCCCTTCTTTCTCTCCCATCTTTTATTTTGCAGCTATTATGGGAAAGGCAGCTTGGTATTGTAGACGGAGAGCAGTACCTTCAGAGTCAGAGAAGATCTGAGTTCAAGTTCCTCTCACCCCAATATTTTTGGTGTGGGACTTAGACAGTTCAGTTCACCTTTCAATGTTCTAAGCAGCTCTCGCCCCGGGGAGACATAACATCTCAATAAAGATGCCATTGGATTGTAACTCATTTCATTTTGCCTGTGTATTCAAGGACAAGACATAAATGAAAAATATTTGAAAGTATCTAGCTTTGTTCATTTCTGTTAAAATTAAGTACTTCTTCAAATAAATGAGATTATTAAATCACATTCAGGTACAAATAAGTAAATAATAAAAGCTCCTAGAGGTCCCCTTTTCCTACAACATTAACAACACCTTTTGTTTTTAGCACCATTGGGTGCTCAACAAAGCTTTGCCTCGATCTGCCAACGTGCTTCAGGCATGAAAGCACGCACAACCAAAGATTAACTAAGTCTAGAAGTAGAAAAAGTTGGTATGACCTCATCATAATGTTAAAGCCCCTCCTGCCCTGCCCCTGGCCAGAGGTGATTCTTTGATCTCGAATCCAGCACTCTATGTACATTACATTTAGAGTTTTCCTTGGGTTTTTTCCCCCTCCCCAATTTAAATTAATGTCTAGGACACAAGAAAAATCTGAAATCTGAAGAAAAAGAAGGGAATCTAAGAAATGGTAAATTGGTCTTTCTACTTTCGCCTTCTCTTCAGTTGACAGATTGTTCACATAGGGCAGGTTGGACCTGCTGTAATCACAGTGACATCTCATTTTATCCCTTCTACAAACTTGTATTGATTGTTTTACCTTTGTTCAAACAAATCTAATACTGTGTGACTGTAACAGATGACTGATTCTGAAATGACTTCCACTTTGGTAACCAGTCATTTCCTGAACACAAAGATACAGTCGGTTTTAATTTTTGTGATATTGTTTGGTCCTCATCATGTCCAACACATTCTACTTCCTTTTCCTCTTTAATGCTATTTTTTTATATCACTGCCACTTCCCATCATGCCTCCCAATACTCAATAGATCCCTCTCATGTAATGAAGAAGTACAGGTAAATAAAAGAAAATTACACATTGGCCCTATCTAATAATGCATGCCTCACTCTCCAGAGGTGCTATTGGTGATTATATATCACAAATGGTCACTGCATTAGTCAGAGTTCTGATGTTTTTCAGTGTTGTTTTCTTTTACATTATTGTTTTCTGCTATCTATCACAAGAAAATAATCATGATCCAGCATGCCACCCACCTCCTGACAGAGGGGTTATGGACTCAAGATGCAGAATAAGACATACATTTTTTGGACATGGCTAATGTGGAAATTTGTTTTGCTTGACTGTGCATATTTGTTACAATGGATTTATTTTTCTAATTGAGGATTGGAGGTGAGATATGCCTATTTATAAGCATAAGACTCCTGACTAAATAGACCACAGTCCTTTGCTTTCATTCCTTGATCCCTAACCATTTTCCAACATCCTTTCCACCATCATCCCCTGAACTCATCTTTACAGAAATGCTACATAATACCAAGGGCTATGGGAATAAGTAGCAGTGGCATTTAAGAAGGTAATGTTCGGATGAGTGGCTGGACCTGATCAAATACATGCAGAAGGACTCCATACTGAAAATTACACAACTTTAAAGGAGCTAAGATAAATTTTCAAGATATCTTAGGAAGATTACAAAAGAATGGAAAAGATAAGAGACAGTACTATTAGTTGACTGAGATGATACCATCTACTTAGCTTGCTAGACTGATTATACACTACTGCCTTTCACACATTATACAATACAGCCAAATTGGCTTATTTGATCTTCAAATGGCATTCCAACTCCTTTATCCATGCCTTTGTACAAGCTGTTTCTCCATGCCTGAAATGCACTCCTGCCTCAATCCTACTTGTTGGGATCTCTAGATTTCTGCAAATGCCACCTTCTTTGTGAGAATTTTCCTGGTCCTCTAGCTTTTATTGCCTCCCCACCCACAAATTTCTTTGCATTTGTTTTATGTATTTTCTCTATACTATATTTTCTATTCCTATCGTTATCTTTAAATATTTATTATTATAATATTACTATATTTCTATTATATATTTTAATACTATAATTCTCTATAATATGTATATATATTCTCTATATTCATATAATATGTTTACTGTTATCTTCCCCAATAGAATATAAGCCCCCTGAGGACAGGGACTGTTTCCTTTTTGTCTTTGTAACCCAGAGCCTAGCTCAGTACTTGGCATGTAGTGAGAGCTTAACATTTGCATTTTGATTAATTGGTTGGTTAATTGGTTGATTAAAATACCATCTCACACGACTACATCCCCATCAATATAAAGCCTCTTTTTTACGAACATCTGGCAATTTTTTTTTAATTTTCTGTTTTATTATGAACTTAAGTCAGTCAGTCAACAAGCATTTATTAAGAGCTATGTGCCAATCACTCTGCTAAATGCTAGGAAAGATAGTCTCTGACCCTGTAATGGTATAAATAGGAGTTTAATAGCTGTCTCTGACCTCATCCATCTAAAAAATTTGATGATATATATCATATATGTGCATATATAATATACATGCATATGTCTGCATATATATATATACATATATCTGATACTAGATTGTTAAGAAATAGCTTATCCTTTTCATTTTCTTACTATATTTGCTCCTCCTACACTTGGCATTGAAGCCACCAAGAACCAAAGTTTATACTGATTTAGTTGGAAGCATCTTGTCATGTTCTCTAGTGAATTTTTCCTCCTTCAACCTCTGCAACATATAAGCTGTGATTAGTTTCATAATGGTCTTTTCTTTTTCCTTAACTCATCATGATCAGGGCAAGGCAAGATGACCAAGTGTTCCATGAAATGAAGTTTGCTGCCTTGGGGTTCATGATAATGCATTTACTCACTTCTCTGGGGAGAGCTCTGAGCCATACATCTAACTGGCAGATGCCTCTTTTGTCCATCTATAGTCAAAACATCAATATGGTTATGGTTCAATTCTTCCATGCTTAGACCAACTCCTTGATTATAAGACAATGGATCACTGCTTAAAAGTTATTGTTGTTCAGTCATTTCAGTTGTGTTCTACTCTTTAGGTCTCCATTTGGAGTTTTCTTGACAAAGATACTGGAGTGATTCTTCATTTTTTTCTCTAGCTCATTTTACAGATGAGGAAAAGAGGCAAACAGGGTTAAGAGACTTGCCCAGGGTCACAGAGCTAATAAGTGTCTGAGGCGAGATAATAAGTGTCTGAGGCGAGATTTGAACTCAGGAAGAGGAGCTTCTTTAGTTCAGGCCCAGCCCTCTATCCACTATACCACCTAGCTGTTAGCTCCTTGAAAGTAACAACATTTAAATTAACATTTGATCTAACAACTACATGTGATTCTTATAATCTCTATTTCCATCACTCTGGCACTGTCAGATATAGAAATAGAAGGGGACTTATACAGGACTGAGAGGACCATTTTGAATTTTTATCTACTCTATATATTGTCATGACCAAGAAATTCAACACTTAGTGACCAATTTCTAGTAATGAACCTCTCCAGACTTAATGAGGTTCGGTCTTCAGCAGATACAATCTATCACTGAATGAATGAATGAAAAAATGAATGAAAGCCTTTATTATGTGTTCAGCTCTTTGAAAATCATGGAACTAAGTGCTAGGGAGACAAAGAGAAAGACACTCCATACTTTCCAGGAGTTCACAGGATGACAATGATGACAATGATAATGATGACGCATAGAATAGGTTTCAGCTGCAAGTCAAGAGGAAGGTCCCCTGGTCCTAGAGTCATTAAGAGGCAGCTAGGTGGTACAGCAGATAGAATGCTGTACCTGGAATCAGGAAGGCCTTAGTTCAAATCTGTCCTCAGATACTTATTTAGCTATATGACCCTGGGCAAGTCACTTAATCTCTGTTTGCCTCAGTTTCTTCATCTATAAAATGGGATAATAATAGCACCTACCTCCCAAGGTCGTTGTGAGGATCAAACAGCATAATAATTTTAAAGTGCTTAGCCCAGTGCCTAGCACATAGTAAGCACTATAGAAATGTTAGCTATTATTATTATTATTGTTTCTACTAATAAAATCTCATTTGTTTCTGATACTATACCATTTGATAGGGTCAAGAAAATTTCTTTCCAGGTTTTCATTCATTGTGGCTGCTGAACTGGTGTGGGCTTCATCAATTGCAGAAATAGTTGCCAGGTCACATCTCCACATGAGTTGATCCCCTGGAAAATACTCAGATCCTTTCTTACTTTACAGAACTTTGACAGCAGGAGATTCTCTTACATAATCTCTGAGAAACCAGATTCACAGCAAGACCAAGATGAGTCACTGCAACAGGGTTTTTGTGAAGGATGAGCTGCCAGATTGGATTGAATAATAAAAAAGGAGGCAAGATTGGATAGTACAAAGTACATAGTAAGTCTGGAGTCAGAGGACCAGGGTTCAAATTTTGCCTCTGATACCCACTGCTTTTGTGATTTGGGGAAAGTCAATTGACTACCCTGAATTTCAGATTCCTCATCTATAAAATGAGGGAATTGGACTAGATGGTCTCCATGATCTTTTTAAGTTCTGATCGCATGACACATTTTGGTGATTTGAGGACAGAAGTAGCCTTGAAAAATACTGAAAAGAAGCAGTATGACCAACAAGTATTTCAGAGATAGGAAGGAGATTGAGATGGTCGAGGACAAGCTACACAATCATTCAACTTTTAAATATAGGCTTTCTCCAGTCCATACAGTTTTGGAGATTGTGATAAGGCCTCCTTTTTCTAAAGAAGAGAAAGGCAGAGATGGATGGCAAATGGACTAGCCTTTAATCACCTAACTCAATGGTCCTCACTATACTAGTGGAGTTTATGTTGCCTTTTTGTCATTGGGTCAGGGGTTCTTAACCTATTTTGTGTCATGGATTCCCTCTGGCAATCTGGTGAAGCATATGAGTCCTTCTCAGAATCATCTTTTTAAATGCTTTTTTTTTTTAATTTTTAATTTTAATTTAAATAAAATAACAAGAAACCAATTATTTTGAAATGAAATTATCAAAATGTTAAATGAATTCACAGACCCCAGGTTAAAAATCCCTACACTAGGGGATGATTTAAATATATAGGAACTCAGACAGATATATTTTATTACCTCTTAGAGAAACTTTAGGTCATAGACCAAATGAGTTAACATGCATAAAGCTCTTTGCAAACTTTAAAGATCTCTAAATAAATACTAGCTATTGTAGAATTTGGGAATATTTCATATGTGTCTTAAGAACAGGAGACTCTGTTTCCTTTCTGGAGATTTTTCCTTGTATGGTTCTTTCCAGCATGCTTTATGGTAACTTAGGTCAGACTCTATGACAGTGTAAAATGTATTCAGTAATCTATCCATAGTCCCTATTTCCCCTGACAATTTCCCCTATTAGTTATCTGAATATTTTGGTACCTTTGTCATTCTTTTGTTTCAGTCACGTCTGATTCTTTGTGACTCTATTCGGGGTTTTCTTGGCAAAGATCTTGGAGTAGTTTGCCATTTCCTTCTCCAGCTCATTTTACAGATGAGGAAACTGAGGCAAACAGCTAAGTGACTTGCCCAGGGTCACACAGCTAATAAGTGTCTGAGGTCAAATTAGAACTCAGGAAGATGAGTCTTCCTGACTCCAGGCCCATAACTCTATCCACTGCTGCCCTATTTGGTACTAGACTGTTAAGAAATAGTTTGTTCTTTCCATTTTCTCATATTGGCTCCTCATGAATGATATTCAATAGTTATGACTTTTTAGTGTAATATAATTATCTCTAGAGTTTCTTAATCTCTTCATAGTCAGAATCTATTCCTTCAGTAAGTCAGTAAGCATTTATGAAGCATCTACTATGTGCCAGATACTGGTCTAAGCAATGGGTTTACAAAGAAAAGCAAAACACAGTCCTTGTTCTCAAGGAGGTCACAGTCTAATGGGGAAGATAACATACGAACAATTATATGCAAACAAGCTATATACAGGATAAATTGGAGATCACCAATAGACAAAAGACACTTCTAGTAAGGCGCATCAGGAAAGGCTTCTTATAGAAGATGGTATTTGAAGGAAGTTAGAGAAACCAGAAGGTGGAGATGAGGAAGAAGTGTATCCTAGGCATGAGGAATAGTCAGTGAAAATACCCAGAGGAATCAAGAGATGGAGTGTCTTGTTTGAGGAGTAGAATGGGGGTCAGTGTCACTACAGCGAAGAGTATTTAAATAGGGAAGAAGAGGAGGAATAAAGTGTAAGAAGACTTGGAAAAGTAAGAGGGAGCCAAGTTATACAAGGCTTTGAATTCATGGCCAGAGCTTAAGATATGAAAATTTTAGCTCATTATAATTCTACCTAAATTCTTGGATCCTGCCCCTTTGATATTTGCTGTGGATTAGGTAGCTCTGGGTGGTGAGGGGCAGACAGAAAGTAAAGGTTATTTTTTGTTGGGTTTTTCTGGAAAGTTCATTGTAGATTTTGGCCTTGGAGGACCTCCAAAGGCTCATTCTGCTTTTGGAAATAGAGCTAAAAAAAAAAAAAGCCCTAGTCCATATGCTTTTATTGAGATGGCCTATAGTCTGTAGCAGAAGTGCCTATTACAAATAATGCCCAGGTCTTTGAATGAAAACTAAAACATGCTCTTGCACATTTAAATAACTATGAAGTCATTAAAATATCCAACAAATCCAATATCTCCAACAAAGTCTTATAAGTCCAATAAGGAGATATCTAAGATGAAACACTCTACTACACCAGCAATTCTCAAACTTTTTGGTCTCAGGACCCCTTTGTACTCTTAAAAATTGAGGAGTTGGGGGCAGCTAGGTGACACAGTGGATATAGCACAAGCCCTGGAGTCAAGAGGACCTGAGTTCAAATCTGACCTCAGACACTTGACATTTACTAGCTGTGTGACCCTGGGCAAGTCACTTAACCCCAATTGCCTTGCCAAAAAAAAAGAAGAGGACCCCAAAGCATTCTTGGTTCTCTGTATGTGTGTGTGTGTGTGTGTGTGTGTGTGTGTGTGTGTCTGTTCCACAGATATATATACATATGTAAATACAGATATTTTTCATATTAGAAATTAAAACCAATACATTTTAAAATATTTACTAACTCATTTAGACAAAAATAAACTCGTGTTAACATAAATAACATTTATGTGAAAAATAATTTAAGTCAGAAGAATATCAGTGTTTGACATATTTTTACACATCTCTTTAATTTTTACACATCTAGCTTAATAGACAGCTAGATTTCCCATGTCTGCTTTTGCATTTAATTTATTGAAATGTCGTTTTAGTTAAAGTATATGAAAAAAATTCAGCCTTAGATATGTAGTTGAAAAAGGGAACAGTATTTTAAGAGGCAAATAACATTTTTGTATTATTTTTTAAATCATTTTTATCTCATTGGACCCTCTGAAAGTCTCAACATCCCAGGGGTCCACAGACCACCATACTTTGAGAATCACTGTACTACATGGAAACCTACCCTATGGCATACACCTTACCCACACACTCCCTCTCTAGCAGAGCCTAGGAGTGTAAATCTCTTTCTTCTTGATCATCTCTGGGAAAACATGGAGAATCATCACACTCTGTAAGCAGTTTTAAATTAATAGAAAATCAGCTAGTTTTATAAATCCATTCTGTTTTCTTAAATGTATTTAACTGAATCAGAAGATTCCTATCTTGCTTCTTGTCTCTCTGATTGTTTATTGTTGAGGGAAACAGTAGGGTTCAGCGGAAAGAGCACTAAGTTTTTAAGTCAGAAGACCTGGCTCTGCCACTTGCTACCTGTGTGATATTGGACAAGTCACTTAACCTCTCTGGGACTCAGTTTCCTTATCTGTGAGATGAGAGGATTTGACTGGGTCCTCTAAATACCCTTTAGTCCTAAATCTATGACTTCTAGTACTTACTTCATAGACTCCAAAGAGATAATGTATATAAATCTCTTCGCAAATTTTACAAGACTACAGCAATATCAGCTATTGTCATGTTATCTTTTAGCCCCTTCCCCCATTCCCACCTCCAAGAACAGGAAAAATTGTTCCACTTCTTATTTAGAATGATTAGTCCTTAATTAGGGATTAGTCCTTAATCCTGCCTCATATGCTCAGTTCCAAACATTCAAAACATTACACATCCCATGTTTCAGAGTTTAGTTTTGATAAATTAACATGGCAGCCCATGCCACTTGGAAGGCCAGTATTCTGTGAAGCAACAAGCTGGTGGCTTTTAAAACATTTTAAAACCCATTTTGCGTATTTTTCATCTTCTTGTCATACAGAAATAATAAAACCTGCCAGCTTCATTGCCTTGCATTGTACATAATAATATTGATCACAATGATAAACCATGGGCTTTTTTTTTCCTTAGTCTTGGCTAGCTTACAGACAGTAAGTTATGTGCAATAAAAATTAAATTAGCTAATGCTTTTGTATGAAATATGATGACTAGGTGATAGCAGGCAGCTTAAAGTAGAGCAAATGAGGGCCTACTAGCTTTCATGGGCCATGACACTATAGCCTCAAACCATCTCTACTCCTAATATTACTGTTGGATGACATGCAGACTCCCAGTCCTGTGGCCCTCGGTCAGTACAATCACACCCATTAGAAAACTTTTCCTTGAGTCCATTTTTTCAGCTGTTTCAAAATGGTAACCTGACCCACTAATCAACCAAAAGCCAGACAAGTATCTTGAAATTCTTTGAAGTATGACAAAAATGCTCAAAATCAGTCAGCTTCTACAAAAATGATAAAGGAAAAACCAGACAGATAGTGAAGTAATGTGGAATAGTGGATTGAGTGATGGACTTGAGAGTCAGGAAGACCTCTGAATGCCTCCCCAGATGTTTACTACCTGTGTGACTCTGAGCAAGTCACTTAACCTCTCTCAAACTCAGTTTTCTCCTCCGTAAAATGGGAATAATAGTAGCACCTACTTCCAATAGCTGTTGTGAGGATCAAAGCACTTTGAAAATCATTAAGCACTAAATAAATATTAACTGTCATCATCACCATACCAAAATAACAAGGTGCTAAACTGAAACAAACTGTCCTGCAATCAGTTATCTTCTAATTGATTTCTTAAATCTTTCTGTAAGAAAATAATACATGATAAGAGGAAAAAATAATGGAGGGGAGAAGGGATAAGTAAATACAGATTATAGAGAAACAACTGCATGTATACACTAAGTTTTCAGCTCTACAGTAGGAAAAGCCCATCCCAAAAACAGCACTGATACATTAGAAGTTGTTGATGCCATAATTTCTCTGATATAAAAGACAGAGAAGCAAATGATTCATCCAATAAGGAATGTATTGTGTTGAAAACAGAAGAGCTGTTACATAGCTTTCTGAGCACTGGATCTTTCTTCCTCGGTGGACAATTAACTATATACAGTCTACCCATTTTGAGTTCCTGGGAGAATCTAGCCTATTTTATATTACAAGTTCCTGTATTCAAATGTGCTTTTACACACACACACACACACACACACACACACACACACACACACACACACACACACACACTGGCAGGCATATGTATGGGAGTATACATTTCCCATGGATAGGTTTATTTTCTGTGAGTTTTTGTTTTAATCTGTTTGGTTTTTTTTCTCCTATCTTAATCTTTGAATGCTTTTAGGATTTTTTTAAAAACATGAGTTGACATGAGAGGCATCACAGTGTAGTAGAGGACCAGCCTGGGAGTCAGAAACGCCTTGCTCAAGACCTGCCTCTCATAATTCTAACTTTGTGACCAGGAGCAGGTTTACCCAATCTCCTCTGATCTAGGGGAGGAAGGAGGAAAGGTGTTCCCAACACACCAATGAAATTACAAGGCTAGACCCAAAAATTTAATCATATTAGTATATTATAAGAAACTGTTGGCCTACCACATAGTTGTCTTTAGCTAGGGTAGGGGGTAGGGGTGCCCCAGAGTTAAGTGGCACAGTGGAACTGGACTTGGAGTCAGGAAGACCTGAGTTCAAATCCTACCTCAGACATTTATTTACTGGGTTTATTCATTGCGTGACCTTGGGCAAGACACAACCTCTTCAATGCTCAGTTTCACTCCCTGTGCAATGGGGATAATAATAATACCTACTTCATAGGGTTGTTATGAGGCTCAAATGAGATACAGACCTTAGAGTATTATTATTATTGTCCTTACAAAAGGAGATAGTTATATGTCCTTTAAAGGATTTTCTCTAAGTCTAACAATAAAACAACTCTGAATATACACTTGCATCTCTGAAATTGGAAGTTAGATTTATAAAAGACCACCTCAACCACAAGAACAATTTCTAAATAGATGCCATCTCTAGGAACTGGGTCTGAACCTTTCAACTTTCCTAATCACTTGGGGGGGGGGGGAAGCAGGATTGCCTTTTGGCCTTAATTTTAAAAGCAGAACTAGAGATTTCTAAATCCTATTACCCAGGTTTTTTTTTTCCTATAGAATCAAAATGTGACAGGCCTGGGATATTTACTCCAATTAGTCCAAACTAGTCTTAGGTTCCATGGTATATTAGATTGAACACTGAACCTGGAGTCAAAAGAGCTGAGTTCCGCCACTTAAAGCAGCTGCCACCTTGGTCGAGTTATTTAATTTGTCTGGGTCTCAGCTTTCTCATTCATGAAATGGAGCTAATAATATTTGAACTGTGTATTTGAATATTCACTTTTCCCAGAGATTCCATTGCTAGGTATATACCTCAGGGAGGTCAATAATAAAAAGAAAGAACCTATATTATACTAAAATATTTATTGTAGAACTTTTTTGATAGCAAAGAACTGGAAATGATGTGAACCCGTTGGTGAGTAGATAAACAAGTTACAGTCAATGAATGTAATGGAATACCATAGTGCCATAAGAAATAATGAATATGATTAATATAAAGAAGCATGAGAAGACTTATGTGAACTGGCAAAAAGTGAAGCCTTTGTGCAGCTCTGCTTCACTTAACTCCAATTCATAAGCAAGTCAAGACATCACCTTTGTGACGTTATTGATCTCTTTGAGAACAAAGGACAAAGAATAACAAGCAGAACCAGGAAAATTTTATATACAATGATTGTTGCTTAGTCGTTTTCAGTCATGTCTGACTCTTCATGACCCCATTTGGGTTTCCTTGGTAAGATACCAGGGAGGTTTGCCATGTCCTTGTTCAGCTCATTTTACAGAGGAGGAAACTGAAGCAAACAGGGTTAAAGTGACTTGCCCAGGCTCACACCACTAGTAAGTGTTAGAGGCCAGATTTAAACTCAGGAAGATCCAGGGCCAACACTCTATCCACCACACCGCCTAACTGCCCTATACAATGACTGCAACAATATAAATGGAATAAGGGGGGAGATGGGCGTAGGATGATAGAAGGGAGGGCAGATTGGGGGAGGGGGTAATCAGAAGCAAACACTTCTGAGGATGAATAGGGTCAAAAGAGAGAACAGAATAAATGAGGGGCGGGATAGGATGAAGGGAAATAGAGTTAGTTTTTCACAACTTGACTACTATGGAAGTGTTTTGCATGACTACACATGTATAACCTGTATTGAGTTGCTTGCCTTCTCAATGAGGGGTGGGTGGGGAGGGAGGAAGGGAGAAAATTTGGAACCCAAAGTTTTAAAAACAAATGTTAAAAATTGTTTTCACATGCAACTGTGAAATAAGATATACAGACAATGGGGTTTACAGGCAATGGGGGCAATAGGGCAGGGTTTTCCTTCCTACAGGAAAACAGAAGGGGAAGGGGATAAGAAAAGGAGGGAGAGAGAAAAGGGAGGGCAGATTAGGGGAAGGGGTATTCAGAATGCAGGCCATTTTGGGGTGGAGGGAGGGATGAGATGGGGAGAAATTTGGAACTTAAAATCTTGTGGAAGTGAATGTTGAAAACTAAAAATAAATACATTAACAAAAAATTAAAAATAAATTAAAAAACAATATAAATGGAAAGAACAAAAAAAAAAGTCAAAACTGAATGGTGTAAATTATAATGGCCAAGACTGGCCCCAAAGAAGAGATATGAAAAGCCCCATTCCCTCCTTCCTACCCCACCCCCAGCTTCTCTGAAGTATGGAACACTGCATATAATGTCAAACTATTTCTGCAATGTTGGTTAGTTATATTAAACTGTGCGGTGGTTTTTTATTAGGTTTTTTTCCTTTGTTATAAGGGATTTCTCCCTTATATCAGGAAATGTAGGTGATGAAAAACAAAAGATATGAATAAAAAATTTTTTTTAGAAATATTATGAAAAAATTGTTAAAATAAATAATTTGTTGAATTATTGTTTTTTATGATGTCTAGACAATTTGGGGAAGACCCCTAGCACTTTGGGGACCTCTTATGGCATACTTTTGAGGCATAGCTGGAAATCCTTTAGTCTCCATGGTTAGAGGGAATCTCCACACTAATGAGATCACAGAAGTATTGTAGTTATGTCTACTTTTACACCAACTTCAGAGACTTATTTAACCAAGAAGATTGAGTCATTGGAAATGTATTATTTTTGCAGAATTATGAAGTTTCATGTTGCAAAAAGGAAGTTTAAAGAGACATTGCGTCCCTATGATGTGAAAGATGTCATTGAACAGTACTCTGCGGGACATCTGGATATGCTTTGTAGAATCAAGAGTCTTCAAACACGGTAAGAAATTGGTTCTTTCCATAGTTGGAATGTACATATGTACTGGCCCTGAGATTTGTTCCTCAGGTCACAACATTGGCCCCATCGCCATCTTATTAAAAGCCCCACTAACCTGGTAAGTCCTACCAGAACTTTTGCTCATAACTAACCTTCAAGAAGGTAACCAGATTCTTGAGGTGATCTTGTAATCCATTTAGCAAGCACTGATCAACCAGATTCTTGAGGTGATATTGTAATCCATTTAGCAAGCACTGATCAAACACCTGCCATGTGCCAGGCACTTTGCTAGGGTCTGGGAACATAAAGACAGAATGAAAAGCAGTCCCTGTTCTGAAGCATGCAATAAGGTTTCCATTCACATAGAGCCCCATCACATCTATAAAGGAAAGTATTATCAAATTAATCTTCTTTGAACATTTAATACAAGATCACCCTTATGAAATCTACAGTGACCTTTTTTGTTCAAAAAAGTTGTTTTGTTTTGTTTTTTTATAGAAATGCCTTTACTCATGGTTTTCTTCCTTATCTAAACCAGTCTTCCTATTCCATCCAACTATACAAATCCTAACTGTTCAACAGTTGGTAGATTATTAGGCCTGGAATCAAAAAGACTTCAGTCCAAATCTGACTTCCGGTACTGTGTGACCTTGGGCAAATCACTTTAACCCTGCTTGCCTCAGTTTCCTCCTGGAGAAGGAAATGGCAAACCACTCCAGTATCTTTGCCAAGAAAACTCCAAATGGGTTCATAAAGAGTCAGACTAAAGAAAAGCAAAACAAATCTCACACTCTCCTACAACTTCCAATGTTGAGATTTCTCTTCTTAGAACTACTACAAAATTTCTTTGTACCATAGAATTTATCCTTTCATTGTAACATCTTATGTGATTTACTCATTATTTTATGTTTGTTGGTCTTCTTTCCCCTAAATGATTAATAAGTCAATTATCAATAAACATTTTTTAAAGTTCCACACTATGTCCTAGGTATGGTGCTAAGCTCTAGGGATACAAATACAAAATAGAAAGATAGTTCCTGCCCTCAAGGAGCACACAATATTACTAAATTGAGGACAAAGCCTTCTCTAATTATTTCTATATTGCCAGAAAAGTTGGACACTGTATAGAAGTAAATAAATGCTTCACTAATTGGTTGAAATCAATTTATCCGTGAAAATGTCAAGGATGTTTTTACCCTGTTTACTTTCAACCAAAATATCTGATCAGTTCATTCACAGCCTTAGACATCTCAATGTTTTGTTGAAACAAGTCCAAACATTCAGACTGCTGGACTTTTCTTATCAAAGAGCTCCTACAATCAGGAACCAAGTCTTATACAGGGTGTCCCAAAAGTCTTGGTGCAGTGTTAAGCTTTTTTTTTTTCCCCAGAAAGCTGAACTCAAATTTTGGGAGACCCTGTATTTCTTGCATAACTCCCTACATATGCAAACACACAAAAGGAGCGAGATACTAGACATAATATACTTTTAATAAATGCTTATTAATTAATTCTTTGTATTCATTCAATAATTCAAATTTTATCTCTTACTATGTAGGAAGAGAAAGGTAGCTAGGTGGCACAGTGGATAGAGTGCAGGTCCTGAAGTCAGGAAGACTCATCTTCATGAGTTTAAATCTAGCCTCATATACTTACTAGCTATGTGTCCCTGGGCAAGTCATTTAACCCTGTTTGCCTCAGTTTCCTCATCTGTAAAATAAGCAGGAGAAGAAATGGCAAACCACTTCGGTATCTTTGTCAAGAAAACTCCAAACAAAGAACTGGACACGACTGAAATCAACTGAACAACAACAATAAATGTAGGAAATACTAAGCTAAGAGCTATGGAAGATATAAAAATGAATGAAATAATTCCTGTGCTCCCCAGCACTTCACTTGGTGCCTGGAACATAGTAAGTGTTTGTTGATTGATTAATAGATTGATTAACTGAATGGAGAAGCTTACAATCTTACAGACCAAATAACTGGGCTTCGGATAGGTATAGCCTTCATGTGTATAATGAAACAGAAAGCTGAGATAATTGTCCAAGCAATTCAGTTCCGACCCACAGTTAAGATAGAAGCAAGTTGTAATTGTTGTTGTTTTCAACATGGACAAAATTCACCTAGAATTAAGTTCCTTTAAATTCAATAAATATTAATTTAAAACATACTGGATGTCAGGCAGAATGAGAGATGCCAAAATTAATACAAATAGTAATAACAATTGGCATTTCTACAGCTTTTGGTTTTTCAAAGCATCTTGCATACATAATCTCATATGAACCTCACAAACACCTTGTGAAGGAGATACTACAGGTATTATCATCCATTCTTTACATATGAGGAAACTGAGGCTCAGAGATCACCATGAGCACATAACCAGGAAGTATCAGAAGCAAAATTTAAACTTGGGTCTTCATAACTCCAAGGCCAGCACTCTATCCCTCTATGAGAAAAGACACCACCTGTCCTCAAGGAGCATATGGCCCAGTAACTATTCTAATTCTTCACTTTACTTTACCCCTAGGTAAATAAATCATTTCAAGCTTTTCTTTAAAAGGATTTGCTGTCTAACTCCCTAAATTTTTATACTGAACTTTACATTATTTTATAATGAAATTGTTTATGCTGTAAGGAGAGGGAAAAAAGATTTAATGGCACCAAATCAATTCCCTTTATTTCAATCACTAACTCCTACAAAACCACATATAACTTGCCTTTCCCAAGCTAGAAAATAATCATAACCTCAATTTTGATAACCTTTTTTTAAGAGAATAATAACACTTAGATGATCTGTGACCTCATTAGTGAGTGTTCCCTTTACTGGCCACCCACGAAACATAAAAACAGTCATGATGGTGATAGTGATCACATCTTTTTGTAGCTCTTTAAGGCTTCCAAAGTGCTTTTCATAATGATAATCGTCCCGTAGGATAGGTGGAACAAAGATGTTAACACACAAAATACAGTTTACTTTATGGCACCCTTTCCCCACATGCTGTTGTTATTGTTGTTGTTCCTATGATTTCATTATTGTAGAGAATTCCTGGTATGAAAATTCTGTACAAGTAATCAACAAAATTTTTTGGAAGCAATCAGGGTTAAGTGACTTGCTCAGGGTCACACAGCTAGTAAGTGTCTGAAGCTAGATTTGGTCTAAGGCCTCTCAACATCAGGGCTGGTGCTCTAACCACTGTACCACCTAGCTGCCTCAAATAATCAGTAATGTAAAGTCTTAGTTGCCAGAGGCACTACAAGATTAAATGACTTGCTCCTGGTTATATGGTTGATATGTATCAGAGGCAGGGCTTGAACACAAGTCCTCCTGACTAAGGCTAGTCATCTGTGTGTGTGTGTGTGTGTGTGTGTGTGTGTGTGTGTGTGTGTGTGTATACATGTAGTTGTTCATTTTTCAGTTGAGTCCAACTCTTGATCCCATTTGGGGTTTCGATATTGAAGTAGTTTGCCATTTCCTTCTCCTACTCATTTTACAGATGAGGAAACTAAGGCAAACAGAGTTAAGTGATTTGCCCAGGGACACATAGCTGGTAAGTATCTGAGGCTGGATATGAACTCATGAAGATGAGTCTTCTTGACTCCAGGCCAGGTACTCTATCCACTGCACCACCTAAGCTGTGTTAAGAGAACTCTCCCATTTTACAGATGAGAAAACTGAAGCCAAGAGAGATTAAGTGACTGATCAAGCATCACAAAGCTAATAAGAGTCCAGGGAATAATTTGAATCCAAGTCTTCCTCACTCCCAGTCCAGCACTCTATCCACAGCACCAAGCTGGTCCTGAACTCTGTCCTAGTCAAGTCACACCTAAAGTGTTGTGTTTAGCTCTAGGCCCTACATTTCAGGAAAGGCATAGACACTCTGAAGTCCATTCAGAAGGGGATGAACAGGATGGTGTGAAAAACTGAGAGGATGCCATAGGAATACCAGTCAGAGAAGATACAAGACAGAGAGGGGGAAACACAATTGCATTCTGCAATTATTTCAAGGGTTGCATCAGAAGAAGGATTAGATTTATTCTACTTGGTCCCAAAGAGGTCTAGGAGCAATAGGTAGAAGCTGAAAGCAGACAAAATTGGGGTTGCTGGCAGGAAAGATTTCATCATGATTATAACTGTCCAAAAGTGGAATGAGCCTCAACAGCTAGTGGGTTACCCCTCTTTGGAGATCTTCAAGCAGAAGCTGGATGACCAATGAGGGATATTGTTAGTAGGATTCTTGGTTATAGATGGCCTAGACTAGGTGACCTTGAAAGTTTCTCCAGCTCTTAGATTCTATGATTCTGGGATTCTGTCTCTGTCATCTGAAAACCAATCTAGCTAAATTTGGAAGGCTCTATCACTAGATTCTGGCCACCAGGTAAAGATTTTTTGTTTTGTTTTGGGTTTTTTCGGGGAGGAGGGAGGCGGCCATGGCAACTCAAGGAAGAATGTCTTTAGCATGAAGGGGCCATAACCCCATCTGCATTGGTAAGAAAACAAAAGAGAGAGAGAGAGAGGAAAGGAGGAAGGAAGGAAGGAAGGAAGGGAGGGAGGAAGGAAGGAAGGGAGGGAGGGAGGGAAGGAAGGAAGGAAGGAAGGAAGGAAGGAAGGAAGGAAGGAAGGAAGGAAGGAAGGAAGGAAGGAAGGGAGGAGGAGGAGGGAAGGGAAAGGAAGGAGGAAGGAAGGAAGGAAGGAAGGAAGGAAGGAAGGAAGGAAGGAAGGAAGGGAAGGAAGGAAGGAAGGAAGGAAGGAAGGAAGGAAGGAAGGAAGGAAGGAAGGAAGGAAGGAAGGAAGGAAGGAAGGAAGGAAGGAAGGAAGGAAGGAAGGAAGAAGGAAGGAAGGAAGGAAGGAAGAAGGGAAGGAAGGAAGGAAGGAAGGAAGGAAGGAAGGAAGGAAGGAAGGAAGGAAGGAAGGAAGGAAGGAAGAGGAAGGAAGGAAAGGAAGGAAGGAAGGAAGGAAAAGGAAGGAAGGAAGGAAGGAAGGAAGGAAGGAAGGAAGGAAGGAAGGAAGGAAGGAAGGAAGGAAGGAAGGAAGGGGAAAAAAGGTGTGTTTACTTGAGTAAAATCATACATCTCTTGGAACAAGAACCAACAAAAACAAAGTCAACTTTTTTTTTCCAATCATTTTCAACATATGTTTAAATGACTGTATTTCCCTTTTCTTTTCAAATCATTTTACCCACCAGACTGTGTCAAGGTCTCTGTGGTTAGCAGCCATACTCATTTCGATTTTATTCTCTAACAGTGTCGATCAAATTCTTGGAAAAGGGCAAATCACATCAGATAAGAAGAGCCGAGAGAAAAACACTGCAGAGCTGGAAACAGCAGATGACCTCAGCATGCTAGGCCGTGTGGTCAAGGTTGAGAAACAGGTATGTTTCAGCTAGCCTGGGCAGCTGTCTGGCCTTCCTTTTGTCTCATCTATCTGGCCTGATCATAGGAGATCAAGTATATTTCAGGTAATACACATCCAGAGGGAAAGATAAAACCCAGCAGGAATAAAATAGAAAAATATATTAGGTATACATATATATATATATATGTATATATATATGTATATATAGTATTTTTTCTAGGATATATATATATATATAAAAACAAAAATATAATAATTCACTGCAATGATTAAAATAATTTGAGCTGGAAACTACTGCATGTTTTCATTTTTGAAAGGCAAAGGCGTGCTTTTCTTCTATTCTAGTTTCCACTAACTTGGTTCAATTTATCATTATATATATTTTTAATAAAGGAAAAGTTGCTTTAATTATAAATGCACAGCTAGTAGAAAAACTCTCAGGGTCTGTCTGTATATGTAAAACAAAGACACATAATCCAGCCTCCTAACCAAAATAATTTAACCTGAGATTATATATGTAGGTGTGTATATGTGTATATGTATATATATATATATATATATATATATGTGTGTATGTATATATGTATATATACACATGTATATATATATAATCTAAGTAGAACTGTCTGAATAATAATAATCATAATTAATAACTCACCTTTGAATAGTGATTTAAGGTTTAAAAAAAGTCTTCCCTACAGTAATCCTATAAGGTAAATACTAAAAATATTATTAGCCATATTTTATAGATAGGCAAACTAAGATGCAAATACATTAAGTGGCTGGCTAAATGTTATTCAGCTATTAAATGGAAGACCAATATCTGAAACTAGACCTCCAGATTAAGTCCAGCATCCTTTCTGCTATATCATGTAATTGTCCTTTATTTCTCGTTATGCATATTGCAAAATGAATGCATATTCATTTTAATTTTGAATTCTAGAATTGTCAACCTTTGAAATTTTATCTCCATTTGTCATATAATTCTTGGATGTTTCCCTGATAAAAAAGTCTCTGCCCTCAAGGAGCAATTCTATAAGAGACTTCTCCTAGAATTAAGCTTCTTTTAATTCAATAAACATTTATTAAGAACATACTGAATGCCAGGGAGAGTAAAAGATGCCAAAAATCAATACAAATAGTAACAATAATTGGCATTTCTAAAGCTCTTTCAAGTTTTCAAAGCATCTTGCATACATAATTTCATATGAGTTACACAACCACCTTGTGAGGTAGGTACTACAGGCATTATTAATCGTATTTTGAGGAAGCATATTACATCAGAGAAACTAAATGATTTGCCCATGATCACACAGTATCAGATGTAAGATTAAACTTCTGTAGCAGTTCCTACATTCTAAAGGAAAATTCTCCTATAGAATATAAGCTCTTTAATGGCACAGTGTTCTGTTTTGTTTTTTTGCTTTTACCACCAGAATCTAGAACAGTACCTGACAGCACAGCAAGTATTTAATAAACGCTAATTGAATTAAATTGTAAGGCTGTGTGATTCATTAGGATGAGTCCTAAGTTGAGAATCAAAGGAACTGGGTTTGATTCCTGGCTCTTCTAGAATGACTGCCTGTATGGTGTGCAAACCACTTAATACTAGAAGGACCAGAATTTAAGAATGCCTCGAAGGATCAAGTTATGTCAATTTGCATATACTAGAGATAGTAGGATGAAATTTTGAAGACTTGTATGAATTGATGCAAAGTGAGGTGAGCAGAACGAGAACAATTCACACAATAATAACAATGTTGTAAAGGTAATCAACTTTATAAGACCTAGGAACTCTGATCAACACAATGACCAACCACAGTTCCAAAGGACTCAGTGACTTAACTATGCTAAAGACTCACTGACTAACCATACTATGGACCTCTAGATAGAGATCTAATGGACTTGAAGTACAGATTGAAGCATATTTTATTTTCTTTTTTCTTTCTTTTTTTTTTTGACATGGCTAATGCATAAATTTGTTTTGTATGACTACATATTTGTAATGGGCTTTATTTTTCTTGCCTTCTCAATGGATAGGGGAAAGAAGAGGAAAGGGACAAAATTTAGAGCTAAAAATAAAATTGAATTTTTAAAGTAAAATTATAATACTGCTTGTAATTCTATTTAAAGTATATGTGCACAGATAGGAGAAATTACAGTAAGTTGACACTGACCCTTCTGGACCATCTCTTGTTTTTAGATTCCTCATCTATAAAATAAGGGGATTTGCCACAAGGACCTTTCTCATCCTCAATCTATGATCCTATAATGACATGTTATACTCATATGTACCATTTTTCTACCTTTTAGGTACAGTCTATAGAATCAAAACTGGACTGCCTACTAGACATATATCAACAGGTCCTAAGGAAAGGCTCTGCATCAGCCCTGACTTTGGCTTCATTTCAAATTCCACCTTTTGAATGTGAACAAACATCCGATTATCAAAGTCCTGTGGACAGCAAAGATCTGCCCAGTTCCGCACAAACTAGTGGCTGTTTGTCCAGGTCAGCCAGTGCCAACATCTCCCGAGGCCTGCAGTTTATACTTACACCAAATGAGTTCAGCACTCAGACTTTTTATGCTCTCAGCCCAACTATGCATAGCCAAGCAACACCGGTGCCAATGAGTCAAAGTGATGGACCGGCAATGGTGGTCACCAACAACATCACAAACCAAATACACCAGGTGACCAAGCCGGTGGCCCCGACCACCTTACAAATTCCCCCCCTCCCAGCCATCAAACATATCCCCAAACCTGAGCCCATACAAATTAGCCCTGCTACCATGCAGGAGAGTATCTCTGATGTCACTGCCTGCTTCGTTGCCTCAAAGGAAAGCGTTCCATCTATCCAGTCCAACCCAACTAAGGATCGTTCCCTGAGAAAAAGCTTTGACATGGGAGGAGAGACCCTGCTGTCTGTTCGCCCTTCAGTGCAGAAGGATTTGGGCAAATCATTATCTGTACAAAACCTAATCAGATCAACAGAGGAACTGAATGTGCAGCTTTCAGGTAGTGACTCGGGGGGCTCCAGAGGCAGCCAAGAGTTTTATCCCAAATGGAGAGAGTCCACTTTATTTATAACTGATGAAGAAGTGGGCCTAGAAGAGACAGAAACTGAGACTTTGGATAGCATTTCTCAGCCTGCCAAGGAAACAGCTTTCCCTTCTGACTCTCTAAGGACTGGAATGTCAAGATCATCTCAAAGCATTTGTAAGGCAGGGGAAAGTTCAGATGTACTCAGCTTGCCTCAAGTCAAACTTAAATAATTTCTTGATTTTCTTTCTAGGCTTAGCACTTCCTTTAGTCATACATATCATTGCATGAACTATTTTGAAAGCCCTCTTTAAAAGATAAAGTAATGAGAATCAGGAAGAATAAGAAAGGCAGTTTAAGAGCCCATTATCTTCTAATTGCATGAAAATGCATGTTTCAGAGATGGCTGAAATTCCAAGGTACACCTACATTAACCCATTCATTTAATAATAAGGTACCAGAGGTTAAAATCCTGAAGAAAAAAAAATCTTACACAACTAATGCTATGGGCTAGATGAAAAAAGGCAAAAATTTGAGCATTTATGAAAATTAATATTGTATTTTGAAAGTATGGAAGTAAACATCTTCAAATTTAAGGCACTTTTGCTTCATGGTTAAATACAAAAATGTTATTTTCAAAACTGGGCCATTGTGTATGTTTATAACCCAAAAGCCTATCTCCAGCTGCTGGCAAAGTATCAAGAAAAGTATATGTGGGAATATTAGAAATGGCTACCATCACAAGATAGACATGTTAGGTCATTCCTAGGCCATCATTTATCCCTTAATGTAGTTTAGTATGTTGATTTCTGTAATTTTGGGGTGACAGAGTTGGGGTAAATGAGTGTACACACCACTTTCAAGTTGTTCTTTGCACTAAGAACATTCTTTTTCTATGAAATGTGCAAATGAAAAGATTCAGGGTCAGTGGGAAAAGCAAACAAACTGGCCCAGTATTGGGGGATATTAGGTTTAGAGAAAGCTCTTCCTTGATAATTGAATCAACTGTGACCAACCAAATTGGTTGATTCCAGGCTTGGGGCTGTAGCAACAACTGGCTTCTGCACAATCAACCCACTGGACCATGGGATAACCCAGACTGGCCAGGAAGACGGCCAAAGTTAACTGGTCTGACTGAGACATGGTCCAGTTATTTCAGTCATGGAGGCACAGCCTCCCACCAAGTCATGCCAATGCTGCTTTTAAACTCTTCTGAGATTAATGTGTTTTAACAGCCGAGCCTCTAAGGAAAGGGAATATAGACCCTATTGTTCCTCCTCTCCCAAGGGAGCTGTTTCTTTCCCACAAAGCTGACAATGGTACAACGCACAACCAAGAGAGATGGAGAATTTAGGTGGGCCTGAAGTAAGGCAAGAAGTGAATGAAATGAAAGAAAACAACCAGGAAAGTAGTGGCTTACCCCTAAAAAGAAAAAAAAAGGCTCAAAAGTGGGAGTGAGCAAAGCAAAACAAACCAATGAAAAATACATAGCAGGAGCAGATCAAAAGATGAAAGAGCAGTGTTATTTGAGAATTCTTGGATGGATTCAACATGTAAATCATTTCTCTTCCCCCTATCTTGCCCAAGCTAGAAGTACAGCAGCCATTAAAGGTCCCAATACTTATCTCAATCTTATCAACACAGAAGATTTAACCCACTCCATTTTTCCAGCATGCCTAGTTTGCCCAACCTTAGGCAGCCTGGTGGGCCCCCCCGTCAGGGGCCCCCCATATTGATGCATCACGTAGTTGGGACACCAGATTAGGCTATACATTATAGCAATCCACCAGCCTCAATCTCTCCAACTGCAAGGATTATAGGTATGCACCACCACTTTGGGCTCAAATCATTCCCTTTCCATAGAAAAAAAATAAGATCATTTGGAAGCCTCTTCATTGTTGAATATTATTAATTGTCTCTCTTCAATGCCCAGAGAGTAATTTGCTCTAACGTGAGTACACTCTCCATATAAATGTCTAAATGCAAGCTGCCTCTATGTTTTATACACTAAGGAAAGGTTTGTGTAGTGTACAAGAATACCAACCTGGGAGCTTGGATCCTCTGCTATGAAAATTCAGTCAGAAATCTACCAGGACTAGAAGGGTCTGAGAATCAAAATGCATCATGTAACAGAAACCCAACAGAGAGTCTAATGGGAAAGTAAAGATGAGAAAGCTGTTTTATAAGAGCAAAAGCAGCCCTTTTTCAATCCCAGACAGGAAGCACGACTGCCTGTGAGAAACCAGTGTAGTAGACCACCCAAAGTAGCAGGAGGACTCACAGACCATTGGTCCCAAGATAAAATGACACGACTAAATTCAAAGCACAAGAAAGGGGTATTGCTAACAGCATCCCAATATGCTTCCAAACACAGCTGGGCTAAGTCTACTTCCAGCCACACATGCACTCAGAAACAGGTTATGCTTTGGCCTGTCCAGATTGTAGAGTCAATTCCAACAATCAATGCTTTCCAGTAACAATCACTGTATATGGCAGCCATGTCCTCAAGGCCACAGTGGAAGAGGGCAGGACAATAGCCTGAGGAACGTATGGGGATTGTCCTCAGTCTGTGTCTAAGATTTTTTTTTCAATAAAATTCTTAGATCCTATGTAACCAACTATCTCCCTCAACATGTGGGTTTCACAGATACTAGAAGTTAGGCTTTCTTACCTAGCCCCTTCATCTCTTTCTCTCACTTAGATCTACTTTTTCCAGTTTCAAGAGCTGCTCATAGACCTCCTGTCCCTATTTCACTTCTAAATCCCCATTTAGCCCTAATCAGGCTACAACCAAGCCAGACCTCTGCCCTATCTAAAGCCTCATATAGTCCATACATTTAGTGGGCTCTCAATATTAATGGAGTTACAAACAAATAAGCAATTTACAAATATTAATGGACAGGAGGGGGGAAAAAAGGAGATACAACTTTCAGGTAGCACTGATTTCTGGACAATCTGTCCTGGATCAAAACCCCACTGGCAGCAAGAATTCTGAATGTATAGGGACACCTACCTAGGCCTCAGGTTTGGCAGTTTGACCATAGGTGTATATAGCTTCCAAGCCAGGTATGCCGGCACATCTGGCCTATAATCCGTACATGCCTATGAGTTTAACTCTAAGGCCAGACCTGATTAGAATTTAAAATTCACTTAAGAAAAAGGAAAATAATTTTTTTAAAAAATCACCTGTCCCAGCAGTCTTAATCATGGCTAAGCTCTGTAAACTGTATTGTGAAGAACTTGAACTGTTTACTTTGAATATGTGATCACCGCTGCCTCCATCTTTCTTTTTACACAAGAATTATTGGATATTACATGATAGATTTATTATGTGAAAGTACATGCATCCTGTAGGACTGTACATAATGTACTGCTGTCCATAGATCCTATGGGAAATTAGTGATGGTCCCAGATTTATATTGGGACAAATTCCAGTTGGGAAATTCCACAGGGTGTCTCGAAGCACAATTAGCCGGGCACTGAGTAACCATTTGACTTTTTCTAAATTTGAATTTTCCTACTTTCTTCTATATGTCCATCTGGGCATGATAATATCTGATCACAAACACCACTTTTGTGTAAGACCAAGGTTTTCAAACATTTCAGATCTCTCATGGGAATACTACACCTCTGTCCATCTGGACCAATTGGCAAATTTCAAATATTGTTCAAACAAATTTTATCAGGCTTCTGAGGCTTTCTTTTTTGCTTGTGTTTTAAGGTGCCTTCCTCATTTCCCTTTGATTCCCACAGAGGTCAAACCATTCTAAATCTGCAATAGGAGAAAGTGAATGGAAAGGAGAAACTTGGGCCCAGAAAGCCCAATTCTCTGGCCAGTTAGTGAGGAAGAACTATGACTTATGATGAGAATTGGGCAGAGGGCAACTAAACTGATGAGTTTGCCCTTAGGCCTTCCTTTCATTTAACAGGAACAAGAAAAGGTCATTCACATTAATTTATCTCACAAAAGTTGGTATTTTTGCCTTAATAACATGCTTGTGTTCTCTTAAGAGTAACTTAATTTATTTAATATAATTGTGTGCACTTCAATGAGCATTTCTAAAATTCATGTATGACAATGGAATTGTCTTTTTCTCAAAAACAAATAAATCAGGAATATCACAACCGATTCAGGTGACTGTTGAAATCTAGTTGCCTTCTTCACTATCATTTAAGGGTCAATGTTGGTTTGCTTTTTTAATGGAAGCATTTAAAGATATCTCTACAACCAGTTTGACAAGGTTTTCTGCTAAACTGACTGGATGGTTGGTTAAATTCACTGGTTATTTCAATCTAACTACACATGAATTCTGTTTTTGTTTTTGAGACTGGATCTCTCTGTCACACCTGTGGGCAACTTTATACTAGCCAATCCCACAATGGTTGGTCAGAGAGCTTTGACCACTCCCATTTTTGACCAGTGCCCCACCCCTACCTCAGGACTCTCCTCATTAATGGTGAACTTAATGTGTTCACCAGATTGGCTTAGCTCCTAGCAGCTCAGAGCTCAAGAAATCTAGTAAGCTCAGCCTCCCTGGATTGTAGGCCACCATGCCTGGCCACATAGACACAGTCTTAAAGAATATTGTCTGGCAGTTGATTCATCTGATAAGATGTATTACAATGTAGTGAAGAGAACCAGCCTTGGAATCAGGACAACCTGGGTTCAAGTCCTTCTGTGTGACCATGGACAAATAACAAGACTATAAATTACAGAAGAATAGCCACTCTGCATTCATACAGGGACGCTGCACACAGATAAAATCAGTTCTCTCTCCAAATCCCAACAAAAACAGTCAATTCACTAAGTTTTTGGGGGTCATGAAAGTATTTTTAAGGCAAGCATTTTTTTTTATTTTGCAACAAAATTGTATTAGTTTAAAATTAAACATATTTTATTCACCCGCTGGCAAGAAGTCTATTTTGAAATTCTTCATGGTAATAGTATTTGCTGAGCACATGAACCATTAGGTCTTAAATGTCTTCCCACTACCCCTTTATGCCTCCCTATTTTTTCCCTTCTCCCCCAAGTCCCTATAACAGCACCTAATAGGCAGTAAAGGGCCTTTAAGATGCTTACTCTGATAGTTAAGCACCACCTGTTTACAAAAATTGAAGAACTTAAGGGGAGAAAACATGATTTAGGGCAAAGTACAAAAGATATGAAGCCAAAAAGCCTAGATTCATTTACTTTCTGGTTTATTAACACACAGGTATTAATACCTGGGTATCTTTGGATGAGTTGACTTACCTTCTCTGGACTTAGGTTCTTCTCTGTAAAATAAGGGTTTGGACTATATTGCCTCTGAAGTCACTTTCCAGCTCAAAATCTATGACTCAAAGGCATCTGTATGTATCTGTACATTATTCTTTCCTTCTTTTAATATCATTTTCTTCATTGCGATTATAAATGTAGTGATTCTTTCATATTGAACACAGTTCTGCCATAAGACAGAATCCAAGAGCTGAAAATTCAGATTTATCAACAACTTTATCAAATTTATCATCATAATATCATCTTAAAGTAATATTAATTATTATTTTGCACTCAAGCAGTGTCCTTCTCTGGATGGATATATAATAAGCATGAACTAACACCGGTTTCTTCAGCACCCTTAAGATGCAATAATTCGTCTTGTTATGCCTATTTTGCATTACCCCATAGAAGCAAATCTTAAAGTTGCAAAAAAGGTTCGGACCTGCATTAGTAGAGGGAGTTTCCTTATCCAGCAGTTCTCTAAGCCAGTAATTCTCATAGTATATAGTCCAAGGACATCTGGGAGTCTCTGAGACCCTTCCAGGAGGTCCATGAAATCAACTTTTGCTAATAATGTTTTACTGATAATTTTGCTAATAATACTAAGGCTTATTAATTTCTAATATAGTAACTATCAATAGATATAAGCCCCATAAACAAAAGCTCTTGGATTGATCTTCAATACTTTTTGAGAGTGTAAAGGAGTCCTAAGGCCAAAAAGTTTGAGATCTGCTGCTCTGTGCCAATGAAGTCACAGAGCCATATTCCTTATTCATCTATCCCTGTCTAATAAACAGGAAAGGAGGGAGGGGAGAACGGAAAGAGGAAGAGAAAGAAGAAAAAGAGAGAAAGAAAAAAAAGAAGGGAAGGAAGAAGGAAGGAAAGAAAGGTAATAAGATTTGATCATTCTCAAAATCCTAGGGGAAATATGGCAAAGAGCCAAAAGCTAGGGGACAAGCTTATTTACTGATAGATAACCCTCATGGGACCAGCCCTCCTTACTCTAATGCTATTATATTTTCTCCTTCCTCTAATGGGCTCCTATTATCTCTGGGGTAGGTCCTCCTATCTTTTACCTGAGAGGCAATCTATAACTAATAGAAAATATTTAGGATATAGTTTTAGGTGAAAGAAGTGGAGGATGCTGAGAGATATTTTTGTTTTGATAGACATATATTGAATGTGAAGGTGATAATCCTGCTACTTCCTTAAAGGCAACAAATACAGAACTAAATTATGAGTTACTCATGACATCACATAACTTTAAAAACAATGCAAAATGAAAAAAATAAACAGGAACAACCTGGAGAAGGAGAAATATTCTGAGGTAGGCAATATTCAAGAGCACAGGGCTTGGAGTCAGAAAGTTTTGTTGTTGTTCTTTTGTTTTCAGTTGCGTCCGACTCTTCACGACCCCATTCGGGGTTTTCTCAGCAAAAATGCTGGAGTGGTTTGCCATTTCCTGCTTCAGCTCATTCTACAGGTGAGGAAACTGAGGCAAACAAGGTTAAGTGACTTGTCCAGGGTCACACAGCTAGTAAGTGTCTGAGGCCACATTTGAAATCAGATCTTCCTGACTCCAGGCTTGGTGCTCTATCCACTACACCACCTAGCGGCCAGAGTCAGGAATACCTAGATTCAACTCCAACTTTGACAATTGTTATGTGAGGTTGGTCAAGTCACTTAAATTCTCTGGAACTCAGTGTCCTCATCTTTAAAATGAAGGTGTTGTATTTACTATGGGGTAGTTCTTTTCTCTTTTTTTTTCCAGTGGGGAAAAGGGTGGGAGAGAAAGAAAATTTCTTTTTGTAAATTCAAAATTTTAATTTCATTTTTAAAATAAGAGTATTAGACTAGTTGACCTATAAGGTCCCTATGATCCTAAAAAATTAAAAACTTGACTGTTCATAAAACAAATGCAATAATAGACTAAAGTAAACATAAGGCATCTGACACATACATAAAAGGAGTTTTGTTTCATTTTCTTAGATGTAAATAGCATTCAGGGCTCTATTGAGTAAAATTATCATGCAAATTCCTACCAAAACAATGCAAAAATGACTTAAGAAATTATTCAATTCTTGTAATGCCCTCCCACTTCAAAACAAAAATTCTACTCAAAATAATTATGGAGAAGCAATAAGATAAATATCTTTATAGATATCTTTCATTCCTTCATCAGGTATGCCCCCCAAAACCTTCTTGGGTTCATTCTCCCTAAGTAGTCTCAGTGTGCCACAGTCCCTTAAACTACCAAGGCAGAATGGGGAGTGGTATTTTTAGATATTTTTAACTGATAGTTGTAACAGCTATGTTGGAGCACAGAAACAGTAAGGAGGAAATAAGTAGCTTCTTATAAACCCCAAAAGGCAGCAGCAGCAGCAACAACAGCTAACATTTATATAGTGCCTACTACGTGCAGGCACTAGAGAGGTTGGCTCTCTGGCCACAAAATCACACTTGTCTCTCAACCCTCTCACTACACGTGGATCTCATGGGCAGTGAGTGGCAGAGCCTGGTGGGTGGATGATACCAAAAAAAAAAATACTATGAAGATAAATTATCACCCAATTTCTTCAAAATTCTTTTGAATTTTGAATGTTTTTGATAAGGTGATATGAGCTTCATACCCTGACAATGAACTATCTAGAATAGAGCTAGTCCCAGAAAAAACTGCAGTGGGCAAGATCTTAAAGGCCTCTCCTCTACCTTCTTTCTTTGCCTTTTGGACCCTTTTAATTCCCTAAAGGCAACTTGGGAATTTCTCTAGTCAGTCACTCAGGGGAGAAAGGAATTGCTAAATTCATTGACACTAAGATATTTCAGATTCACCCTCTTATTTTCCTTGAGGGAACTTTTAAGAGAAGCCTGGAGAAGAACTGCTGAAGCCAAAGGAATTTATCAAGGTAGCATTGCAGATCTCAGAGGAGGATGGCCTTCTCGGACCTTGCACTTAAGCCCTGTAACTTCAGCACTGACTCAAGGCACCGCAAGACTAATCAAACTGTGACTGATACCCCTCCCCTTCTCCAGTCAAATTGGCTTTACAGTTTTCTGCAAGGATTCATTGAAAACCCAAGTGACAAGGGAAAGAAAAAGTTTTTCAACCCTACCCACAAAACCTTTACACAACCTCTTCCCTGCATGACCATTTTCTGATTCAACATGAAACCCTCGTTATTGACACAATCATTTGGGGAGAAATGTCTTGTTTTCTTAGGTAGCCGAATGAAGGGATTATGAAATATTTGGGGGAAGAGGGAATAGGAAGCATTAACATAGAACACAATCACAATAATGGTCCTGAAAAGATCCATATATGTAAAATTCAGTCCATGAATATAGATTTTTATTCTTGAAAAGCCCAGTCTATTGTGGCAGGGTGTTTTGTTTTTGAAAGAATGTGCCAAGCACTGTGCTAATGACTGAGAATACAAATACAGCAAAGACTGTCTCAGCCCTCAAGGATTTTACATTCTAAAGGCAGAGAGAACATATAATAGAAGAGTAGAAGCCAGAGAAGGACTAAATTAAGGGGATGGATGATAAATTAAAAGGATGACAGTAGGGAATGGATCTGGGGGATGCATAGATACACCCCATGCAGGAACAATGGCAGAGTTGATTTGATCTTGGTTGTTGGTCCGGGGGACCCAAAGGAGGAAAGGGAAAGGTATTTTGTGGAGGAGGGGCTTTTACAAAAGGGAGTTAAAAGAATCCTGGCTGGAGCTTTCCTGAAACTATGATGGGGAGAACTAGTCACCAATCTGGGAAGTAGAGAAGCCCAGAAAGAGCAGTTTCTCTAGAATATGTTCTCCAGTGTGGGCCACAAGGAGGTTATGAAGAAGTCGAGAAGGTAATAACTTGAGAAGAAGAAAGTGTTACTGTTTGTTGATTGCTTGTTTTTAGCAGTATTAATTAGCTTTAGTTAAAGAGATGCTTGAGTTCAGTGCTTGGCATTGCAAGTGTAAATGTCCAGGATTTCCAAATGTGCAATGGAGTTGAATTATTTTGAGTAAGAAATAAGAGATTCCAAAACATAACAGTAGGCTTTTCTATTGCTTTCTCTTTTTATTTTTCACCAGCCAAACTCATTTTTTGTTCAGTAGACACTAAAAGAGGTCCCCTCTGAGGCTACCAGAGTATATTCAGTTAAACTAAGAACTTAAATCAGACACTTAAGGCAAAGGAAGGGTGTGGGAAGGTGGGAATAAATCTAACTGGGAGTTAAGTGTTTATATAAAAAAAAATTCTGGAAATTTCAGAAACATGACCTGTTACTAGCAGTTCTAAATAAAATATGAATTCTACTTAAAAGCAAGGGAGGGGAGTGTCCAGGGGCTACATATATAGTCATACTAAACATTATTTTAGAGTTGTCTATTCCTCAGCTATCATCACTGAGCCCTGTCAAGCTGCTCACATATTAAAGAAACAAAGCCTTGGTTTCCATGTTTGGAAATCTGATGTTGGGATTTTTTGAGTAAAATCTCATTTATAAATACTCCAGCTGATAGAAATGTCACTTATAAGAAAACTGTTCACTCTCTAGGTTTCAGATATAATTGTGTTTCTGAGTCACATCTGTCCCCTGAAGACTAATAGATCTTGTACTTCATATACAAACAATATTGTAAACAGGAGTATTTCTTTAGTCAAGAAACCAACTGTTCATCTCTTTTGCCTTTTTTATATTGTCCTACAATATGAACAGCTGAAAAGATCTGCATAATCAGTACTAGATAATGAAGCCTCTTGCAGTGCTTCCTAAGCATATGTGTTTCTTGATTTCTAGTCTCTCTCCTGGCGTATACTATTCTTTGCATTGTATCTGATGAATAACTTAATAAAATGAGTTTTAAAAAAAAATCAAACACACATTATTGTTCTCAAGCCCAGTTATTCTAACATTAGCTAAAGTGATAACAGTATGCTAATACAGAGAACTGAAATTGGGGATGGTGACTACACCCTTGCAGAACATTTTTCTCCAGATGGTACCTATACACAGATGTGCTGCCTCAGCTAAGTTAGTTCCCAAGTAATTCATTTGCAAGTGATGTTAGGACTGATAAAAATCCTGTTAAGACACTTCAATTTTTTTAATCTGCCTTCATAATTGAAGTTTGAATGCTTGTCCATAAGGAAAGCCTGGAAAATAAGAAAAAAAGTAGGAGGAAAGTAAAAGAAGGAAGACCAGAGTAAGGTTGAGGGCAATGGGAGGAGCCATGAGCCAGGAAAGAAGAGCCTGGAAGACTAAGGACGTTATTAAGTGCTTTTTCAGTGCCGGGTACCATGCTAATAAACTGGATACAAATACAAGCAAAAAGACAGTCTGCTATATCAGATTAGGCCCCGGCTTGGGGGAGGAAGTGGGAGAGGGAGGAGAGAAAAATTTAAAACTCAAAAGCTTATGGAAGTGATTGTGGATAAATCAAAATAAATTAATAAAAAAGAAAAAAAAAGACAGTCACTTCCCTCAAGGAGCTTACATTCTAACGTGGGAAGATAACACACAAAAGGGAATTGTAAAGCATGAGGGTAGAAAGGTAATTATGATGAAGTCAGACCCTAGAAGGGGAATGAAGAATGGCTGGTGGGGGCCATGCTCAAAATGAAGGCTGTGATGTTGAGGCATCTCCAATGCCATGATCTTATTAGCAAGAAAGCCTGGGGAAAGTTTTTTGGGGGTTTTTTTGTTATTATTAGGCTATTCTGCAGCCAACTGGGGACCATTAGACTTATTCACAGGCTGAGTACTGAGAATACAAATATAAACTACGACAATCCTTGCCTTTGGTTGTTAGTTGTTAATATTCAGTTCTGTCTGACTCTTCTTGACCTCATGGACCAAAGATTCCAGACCCTTCTATCCTCCATTGTCTCTCAAAGTCTATCCAAGTTCATGTTCATTGCTTCCATGTTTCCATATCTATCCATCTCATCCTCTGCCCTGTCCTCTTCTTTTGCTTTTAGTATTTCCCAACATCAGGGTCTTTTCCAATAAGTCCCCATCTTCTCATTATGTGGCCAAAGTATTTAAGCTTCAGCTTCAGTATTTGACCTTCCAATCGATAGCTTGAATTAATTTCTTTAAGTATTGACTGATTTGACCTTCTTGTATCTAAGGAACTCTCAAAAGTCTCCACTATTGGGGCAGCTAGGTGACACAGTGAATAGAGCACCAGCCCTAGAGCCAGGAGCACCTGAGTTCAAATCCAGCCTCAGACACATGATAGTCACTAGCTGTGCGACCCTAGGCAAGTCACTTAACCCCAACTGCCTCACCAAAAAAAAAAAAGGAAGAACAAAAGTCTCCACTATTTACCTTTAAGAAATTTATAATCAAATAGGGAAAATGATATGTACACAAATAACTGTAAAACATATAAGAAAATAAAAAGTGCTAAAGAGAAATCCAAGATGCTATAACCAATAAGAGATAAAGAGTATTTGTAGCCAGAGAAGACTAAAAAAAAATTTATGGAGGAAGTTGCATCTGATATGGCCTTGAAGGAAAAAAATATTCCAAGGACTAGATCTTGGGGAGGAGTCTGTCTTAGATATGAGGGACAGCAGGAACAAATGTGAAGGGAAGAGTGAGAATGGAGGTCAGTCCAGCTTGACAAGAGTATGAGAAATAGAATGAGGCAATGCTGAAATAGAATTGTTAAAAGGGGTGCATAATTGTGGGTGATTTTTGAATCCTGATCTTTAAGGGATTTATTCTTTATTTTAGTAATCAAGAGAGAGCCAACTGAAGACTTTTGACCCCAGGAATAATTTGTCTGTCCATAGTGTCACATTAGAAAGATTTTATGTTCAGTGATGTAAAAAAGGATGGATTCCATAGAATAAATGGGAGGGCAGGATAAGATTAAGGGAAATAGAGTTAGTTTTTCACATGTCTACTATGGACGTGTTCTGCATAACTGCACATTTACAACCTATATTGAGTTGCTTGCCTTTTCAACGAGGGTGGGTGGGGAGGGAGGAAGAGAGAAAATTTGAAAACTAAAGTTTTAAAAACATATGTTTTAAAAAAGTGTTTTCACATGCTACTGGGAAATAAGAAATACAGGAAATGGGGTACAGAAGTCTATCCTGCCCTACAGGAAAACAGAAGGGGAAGGGGAGAGAGATAGAAGAGAGGACAGACTAGGGGAAGGGATATTCAGAATGCATGCCATCTTGGGGTGGGGGGAGAGGGGAGATGGGGTGAAAATTTGGAATTCAAAAACCTGTGGGAGTGAATGTTGAAAACTAAAAATAAATAAATTTTTATTAAAAAAAAAAAGGATGGATTCAAGGAAAAAGAGACTGGGGCACAAAGGCTAGGTGAATAGTTCAGGTAAGAGGTGATGTGAGGCAGGAAGAATGAGAAGTCATGGGAATAGAAGGAAAAAATGAATTGCAGAGACATGGATTAGGCAGAATGAACAGTACTTATCAAATTACTGGACATGATTTACTTATCAAATTACTGGACATGATTACAAGTAAGAGTGAAGAATGAAAGATAACCTAATAATTCTAAGCCTGGATAACTGGGAGACTAGGAGACATCTTCTATAGAAATAGAATTTAGTGGAGGGACAAGTTGGGGAAGCTCAGTGGCACAGTGGCTAGGGTCAGAAACTCAGAAAGACCTGAGTTCAAAACTAGCCTCAGATACTTACTTGCTATGTGACTCTGAGCAACTCACTTCACCCTGTTTGCCTCAGTTTCCTCATCTGTAAAATGAGGTGGAGAAGGAAATGGCAAACCACTCCAGTACCTTTGCCAAGAAAACACCAACACCAAGAGTTGGAGACAACTGAATTATAACAAGATTGGGGGGTGGGAATGAGAACTTCCATCTTGTATGTTCTTGCTTTGTCCTTGTTGGGCTTGTTTGGCTTGGGTTTTTTTTTTTAACATGTTGTCTGCCTCATTAGAATGTAGGCTTCTTGAGGGCAGGAGCTGTTTTTGCCTTTCTTCTGTTATCAAAAGGCAGCCAGGCCCATGAAGGGACCAGAAATGAAACTGTCTCATCACAGATTACAAAGCTTTATTGTCTGAGAAAAGGCTTGCAGGGGAGAGAATATCCAGCAAAGGGGCAGAAAGGGAGAGTTCTCAGCTGCTCAAAGGAGTGGGAAAGGGTGAAATAATATAGCCTCTAGAGGCTTAGGGAGAAAAGCGGGTGGAGGTAGGTGTTAAGGGAAAAGAAGACATCTGTAGACACGATAAACCAGGATGTTCATAAAGTCCTGAGTAAAGTCTAGAACAGGGGTGGGGAACCTGTAGCCTCCAGGCCACTGGTGGCCCTCCAAGGCCACAAAGTCCCTTAGACTGAATCCAAACTTCACAGAACAAATCCCCTCCAGGCCAAACGTTCCCCACCCCTGGTCTAGAGTCTGCAGCTGCTGTTCAAGTTTGCCCTTGAGCTGTTTGCTTTCTGGCAGCTTACAGGTATCTACAGGTTCAAGTAGAGTTCACTCTCAAAGGATCACTGGTATCTCAAGCAGCTTTGGGCTTCAGAAGCTTCAGAGGACTCCTATTGAAATCTTAGCTCTGCCACTGTGTGATCTTAACTTCTCTGGACTTTTTTCTGTAAAATGAAGGGGTTGAACTAGATTTCCTCTAGTGTCCCTTCCAGCTCTAAATCTATGAGCCTATGAAGTTAATTAACTTTATAAGCAAGCTGTGCCAAAAGTTGAGGGCAACTCTGGGCAAGCCTCCAACTCCCTCCAATTCCCTGCTCTAGATAAATATGAATCTTCGTGAAATCCAGACAAGCAAAACCCCTATTGTCCAACCAACACACACCTAGGGACCCTAAAAGAATTCAGCCAACATTGGAAAGATCTATATGGTACTGATGACAATCAAGGTCTGCAGAACCAAGAGAATGTACACAAAAAATATAAAACAATGAGAGATCATCAGAACTGGGTTTAATGCAGTGACCTTCTCTAACTTCAGAGAACTGATAGTGAAGCAAGCATGCTTCCCTACACTTGGCCTAGAGGTAGAGATATAGGACAGTAGGTGTACAATGAGGTATACTTATTAGACATGGTTAGCATTTTGATTTGTTGTATTTAACTATACTCTTTTGTCATAAGAGATCGTTCTAGATGTTGAAGAGGTGAGGGCAGGTCATTGAGAACTGACAGAAATGTTTTGGTTTTTTTCTTTTTTTTTTCTTTTTAGACAATTGGGCTTAAGTGACTTGCCCAGGATCACACAGCTAGTATCAAGTGTTTGGTCTGAGGCCAAATTTGAACTCAGGTCCTCCTGAGTTCAGGGCTGGTGCTCTATCCACTGTGCCACCTAGCTGTCCCATAGAAGTGTTTTTAAAGTATCCATAAAACTGATTTTTTTAACAAAGGAATTCAATCAATAGGTACTTTTTTATTTTAATTCTTTTCAATTAACAAATATCTATCTTCTCTCCTTTCCACCTCTCCAATGAAAGAAATGAAAAAGAAAACTCTTGTAACAAATGTATATATTCAAGCAAAACAAATCCCACATTGGCCATAATCAAAACACTTTAAGTCTTATTTTTCATCCTGAGTCCATCACCTCTGTCAAGGGTGGGTAGCATGCTGTCTCATTGGTTCTCTCAACCAATAAATAATTCAAAGACATTCAACTTCCACCTAAGTAAGGGGGACCCACAGCAAGAGTATCCAGTGGAAGGCCAGGTCTACAGAAATCTATCAAGAAAGAGAGATTGAGCAACCCTCCCCATGTGCCCCAGATGTTTTAGGAGGGGATTTTATAGATGTCCTAAAGCCTTGCCTTTGGCATCACATTCAATAATGCAAGCATATTAGCTTGGGCTGAGGGAATCCCCAGACTCAAGGTCCATTGGCCCTCAAAGCAACAAAGGCTTTCATGGGATAACTTGGAAGGGAGAGATATTTTAGAAGAGATTTCATTCTCTCCTCAGGGGCACAACCAGATTTAGGACTGTCAAGCATAGGGTAAATACTTGACAAGTACAAGTGTTTTCCTCAAGGAAAACTCTACTTGGAAAAATACAACATGTTAGCAGAAAATAAGGCCAGCATATATAAAAAATACATTTATTTGGAGGGAGCATGGGAGCAAGAAATCAGGAAAGGCCTCTTCGTGAAGGTCAAACTTGAGCTGAATTTAAGGGAATGAGGGGTTTCAAGAGGTTGAGGTGAAGAGGGAGAGCATCCCAGGCATAATGGACAGCCTGAGCATGATGGAGATGGGATCTGAACCCCTAAAAGGAAAAGACTATGTCTTTGGGATCTGGACCCCAAAAAGGAAAAGCCCTGGACTTTCCCACAAGGTCAAGTCTCTGGCTTTCGCCTAAGGCTATAATCTACTCAACTGGCCTTTTTTTTGTGGCTAAACCCAATCTCCCAATTTGGTTCTGTTACTACCCTAGCCACTTCCTACCCTTGACCCTATCTAGACTCCATTATCCCTAGGTCTCCTGGTCCAGGTCCCTAGTGTTACCTTGGTCACCCCAGCTTACTGGCCACACCCATGCAGAGCCTCCCTAGAGCCCTCACAGTCACCTCAGACTACTTGGCCATTCCTAGATCCCTCCCACAGTCTTTCTGTATATAAGATCCATCTTGGCCACCATTAAACTGCTCAGATTCAATCTAGTCCATGGCTCAGATTCAATATAGCCTGCTTATCCATATTGTCACAAACAGTGCTTAACAGCTAAGGCTTTCCACATATTATCTCATTTATCCTCACAACCACCAGGAGAAGTAGGTGCTATTATTACCCTCATTTTACAGATAAGAAAACTTAAAGGCAGACAATTGTTAAGTGACTGGCCCAGGGTCACACATCAGTTAAATGCCAGTGACTCAATCCAGAGTGCTTCTAGCCCTCTCCATTCACTGCCACCTAGCTTCAATTTAAGTTAATTGATGGGTTGATTGATTGAAAGTACAATAGGGATGACTGAAAGTACAATAGGGAACCCAGACCCCTTCCAAGCTCCCGCATTGGTTATCATGGACAAATAATATTCAGACTGACACTTGACTAATAAAAGACACTGTGGAATAATTCCAAGAGTCAAGAAGTGGGCTCACGTCCTGCCCAGTAGAGGAAATCGCTGCTTAAATTCTCTTAGGCTAATTTTCCTTGTCTGTAAAATGGAAATATTATTTATAGTATAGAATTCAAGAGTTGTTGTGGGAGAGTACTTTGTAACACTTAATTTAAACTGATAGTATATATATGAGGGTATTAAAAAGATAATAGAGGTAAGATTAAAATTGAGTTTATAGGATAAATAGGATTTCTCTAGAGGGAGGTTACTCACTTCAATAGGAAAATGATTATCTAATAGAATCACATAAGCATACATTTAGAACTGGAAAGGGCCTTAGTAATAATTTATTTGATTGTAATAATTTATCATCATTTTGTAGACGAAGAAACTGGGCTCAGACAGATTTAAGTTATACCATTACAGATTTGGAATTGGAAGGTACCTCAGATGTCATCTCAACTAACCCTTATTTTAACTGATAAGGAAATTCAGGCTCACACAGAAAGGTCTAGTGATTTGCCTGAGGTCACAAAGGAAGCTAGGTAGAAAGCAGTTAAGAGGGCTAAGCCTGAAATCAGGAAGACTCATACTCCAGAGTTCACATCCGGCCTCAGGCACTTACTGTGTGACCCTGGGAAAGTTACTTAACCCTCTTTGCCTCATTCTTCTTATTTGTTAAAATGAGGGGGAGAAGGAAATTTGCAAACTACTCCAACATCTTTGCCAAGAAAACCCCAAATGGGATCACAAAGAGTTGGACACAACTAATAACAACATAAGTTAGTAAGTAGCAAAGTTGGTATTTGAACCCAGGTCTCCTGGGGGGAAATGCAGCATAATTTTGGTGAATGAACTGGAAACTCAGATCTCTTGCCTCACAGTCAACAAGTATTGATTAATTGCTTACTATGTGCCAAGCACTGTGGTAAGTGCTAGAGATAAATGGAAGGAAAAAAAAAACACCAGTTCTAATAGGGGAGACAAATTATAAACAATTAAGTACAAAAAAAGATATATATGGGGTTGGCAATAAAGTTTTTGCTGCCCAATTCATCTTTTTGATTCCAGCTCCCTTTTGTGAAAATAGCTGATTTTGAGGCAGCTAGGTGCTCAGTGCCTAAAGCATTTGACTTGGTGTAAGGAGGACTTGAAATCAAAGCTGCCTCAGACATTTAGCAGTGTCTGAACCTTGAACAAGTCACTTAACCTCAGCCTCAGTTTCTTCAGCTGTAAAATGGGGATAAGAGCAACTATCCTCCTGGTTTGTGAGGATCAAATAATACTAATAATAACATATACAAAACATTTGGTAAACCTTAAATATAAATACTAGCCTTTGTTAGACAGGCAGGATAATGTAGTCAAAAATATACTTCACTTGTTAGTCAGTCAACAAACATTAAGTGCATACTAAATCCAATTGACCTTTTCTCAACCCTCATTCTGCTTAGCCTCTTGATTTGTTGATTACTCTCTCCTTGGCATTTCTTCTCTCTAGGTTTTTGGAACACCACCCTCTCCTGGTTTTCCTCTTAGTTGTCAGATCACTCCTCCTCAGTCTCCTTTGCTGGATTCTTATCCAGATCAAACCCTGTAACCATAGGTGTCCCTCAGGGAGAATTCTGTCCTCACCCCTCTTCTCTTCCCCTTCTAAACTACTTCATTTGATGACTTCATCACTTCCCATGGATTTAATTACCATCTCTATGCTGATGATTTTCAAATCTTCCTATCCTACCCCAAACTCTATAGACTTCCAATCTGGATTGCCTTTCAGACATCTCAAACTGGATATCCAGGAGACATCTTATACTCAGCATATCCAAAATAGAATTCATTATCTTTCCCCCTAAACCATTCCCTCCACCCCAATCCACTCTACCTTCCCAATAGAGGGTAACACCATCCTCCCAGTGTCTCAGGCTCAAAATCCAGGAATCATCCTCAACTCCTCACCATCTCTTATCTTGCATATCCAATCTGTTGCTAAGACCTGTTGATTTCTCTTTTGCAGTATCTCTTGAATATGCCCCCTTGTCTCTTCTGACACTACCAACCACTCTGAGACAGGCCTTTCTCACCTCAGGCCTGGACTATAGCAATAGCCTGCTGGTGGGTCTGCTCCCCACCCCAATTTGTCCTGCGACCTCCATAATCAAATACAAAATGCTCTGTTTGGCGTTCAAAGTCTTTCATTACCCAGCCCAGCCCCAACCTTTCCAGTCTTTTTACACCTTGCTTCTTGCCACATAGCCTTCAATCCAGTGTCTCTGGCCTCATGGCTGTTCCACAGATCCATCTCTCAGCTGGAATGCTCTCCCTCCTCACTCTGCCTACTGACTTCCCTGGCTTCCTTTAAGTCCCAATTGAAATTCCATCTTCTACATGAGCCTTTCCTAGGCATTTAATTCTCTTTTAATTATTTCCTATTTATACCTCACATAGCTTGCTTTGTATATATTTGTTTGCATGTTGTCTTCTCCATTAGATTGTGAGCTCCTTGAAGGCAGGGACTGTCTTTTGCCTCTTTTTGTGGCAAATTACTCAAGCACCTCTGGCTGGAAAACCTCAAATGAGATCTCAAGAGTCAGACATAAACGAACAACTAAACTATTCCCAGGGCTTAGCACAGTGACTGGCTACATGCAGGCCGAAATTAATGTTTATAGATTCAGTGATTAATTACAAAGCACTAGGTAGGCACAGTGCTAAGAACTGAGAATACAAAGAAAGGCCAAAGGTTAAGACAATCTGAGGTCAAATGTCATCTCCATCCCTTACTTTGTGAAATTTGGGGAAGTCATTTCATTTTAGGGGGTCTCTACTTTATCATCTATAAAATGACCCACCACCTTCTTTCTAGATTTAACTCCTCAAACCTCCTTTCCTAGCATTCTTGAAAGAATCCCAAGATTTCAGCACCAAAAGAGTCTGAAAAACAGATAAACTTAACAGGCTTCTCAATTTACATCTTTTGCTAGAAAATAAATTCTCTAGCTAATTGTGGTAATCAGGTCAGCTTTGGCTCTTAGAGGCAATCAATTAACCAGCATCTATTAAGAGCCTACGGGGAACTAATCTAATCTTCTCACTGAGATGCAAATTTAAGACTTGACTGACACCACCTCCCTCTACCTCCTTTCCCCTCTGACTGGAGGTCTTATCTGGTGGAGCACCAAACTTTATAGAGGGCAAAAACTGGACTTACCACTCATTCCATTTTTCGCCTGTAGTTCACCTTTCAACTCCTGGTAACTTGTGCCAGGTTACCTTATGGCCTCTCTGCCTCCCTCCTGCCTTACTTTTGCGTGTAGTTTTCCTCCATTAAATTATAAACTTGTTTCAGTTCCAAGAACTGTCTTTCTATTAATTACACCCAAAGCACTTAGTAAGCACGTTGTTTGAGTCTGACTCTTCCTGACTCCATTTGGATGTATTGGGGGTTTTTTGTTGTTGTTTTTTACAAAGATACTGGAGGGGTTAGCCATTTCCTTCTCCAGCTCACCCAGCTAGTAAGTGTCTGACACTAAATTTGAACTCAGGTCTTCCTGACTCCAGGCTTGGCACTCTATTCACTGTGCCAGCTTGCTGCTCACAGCAGGCACTTAATTTTTATTGTATTGAGTATTTTATTAAATGGAAGAGAAATCAGTAATTCAAGGAGAATCCTATATAAATGATTTATTATTTGGAAAAGTGATAGAGGTGAAGTTTAAACTGGGGTTTAACAGGTACAGTTGTGAATTGTTAGTGGAGCATGGAATCAGTCTAGTTATTATTGAAAACTACATACAATAATGTCATATTTATATAGAAGTCTTCTTGAAATATTTATCTTCTATTTAGTGCAGCCTGAGATCCAGCGCTGACCTGATACCTGTATGTCAAGTGTTTTATGAACTTTAAAGCATGATGCAAAATGTCCTAAAAGTCTTAGTGCAGGTTAAAACTTCAACCACTTAACCAAACAAAAATTTTGGTACAGCTTGTATAAGTATCAGCTATTGTTAGCATAACTCAGAATTGTAGAGAGTCTCTACACTTCTATATAAGTATAGGTATTATCTATAGGTAAAAAATATAGATTTTTTTTGAGAAAGGGGAGAGAGAGGGAGAGTGTGTGTGTGTGTGTGTGTGTGTGTGTGTGTGTGTGTGTGTGTGTTTTCTCATTACTCAGAGTTCTTTGCTGGCTACAGATTCAGCTCAATTTTTACACCCAGCATTATCTTTCTGATTTATGGTGAATCTTTTACACCCTCAAGTGGTACTTCTGGTGTACTTCATTTGAACGCCCAATTTTCTCTTTTACTTTATTAGCTGCTAAATATTGGCCCCATTTGGTCCCATGACTCCCACCACAATGAAGAATCTCATTAGGTACAATACTGAATATCCAAAGGCCAAGCCTGGAAGGAACTAAACTGCTAGACTGGGCACCACCTGGGGCCATCCAGCACCTGCTTCTACAGGGGCCATTTTCTATGGAGTCAACCAGTACCCACCCACCTCCACCCTACCCCCACCCTCCCAGGAAATAGCAATCTAAATCTAATCAACAGTATCAAAACAACTGGAAAGGTATGTTAATTGATTGCCTTTATTGTTCCCCTTTTCATTTTAGGGACCTCTCCAGGTTACCACTCCTCCATGTATTTTCTCCCCCGTTGAACTGTAAGCTCCTCAAGGGCAGGCAATGTCTGGATTTTTTTAACCATTCCTGGTGCTAAGTGCATAGCAAAAGAATAAGCTTAGTGAATGCTTTTCATTCATTCATTTAATTAACATTTATTAAGTGCCTACTCTGTGCTAGGTGAGCCAAGTGTTGGAAATTGCATCTGCCAGTGAATTAATTAGAAAGCCTTCACATAGACTCAATAAGGGTAGAAGGTACATTTAATTGAATTCAACCAGTATTTTTAAAGTATCTTACTGTTACTGTCTTTTGCTTTTTATATGGTGTTCAATTCTGAATATATCTACCTACTTTCCCCTACTCACGAAGCTATCCTTTCAACAAGCATATAAATGTTAAGCTTGAAAGGCAGTGTGTGACAGTGGAAAGAGCACTGGATTTGGAGGCAGAGGCTCAGGATTCAAATTCTACCTTTGTTTTTGTTGTTATTTCAGTCATGTCTGACTCTGTAACACCGTTTGGGGTTTTCTTGGCAAAGATACTGGAATAGTTCGCTATTTCCTTCTGTAACTCCTTTTACAGATGAGGAAGATTAGGCAACTGGTTAAGTGACTTGCCCAGGGCCACCAAGCTAGTGTCTGAGCCAGATTTGAATTCAGGAAGATGAGTCTTCCCTGACAAGCACTCTATCCACTTCACCACCTAGCTCCTCTACTTTTGTTACTAACTACCATATGACCTTGAGCAAAACCTCAGATGCTTCTCTTTCCTCATCTGAAAAATGAGTTTAGACCAGATGGCCTCTACAATACTTTGTAACTCTAAATCTATATTGTTGTTTCTCCTTCATTTTCGAAGAAGCCCAATGACATCACTGGGTGATCTTGATTTGGGAGTGAATTGGATTTAAATGAGGCAGAGTTGCACAGTCTTCAGCCTCATTCCCTCTTCCAGAGTCATGAAAGTCCAGTGAAGAGACAAAAATCAAAATGATTAACAATGGGCCAAGATCATGGCGATAGGATACACCTTGCACCTTTAATGTCTAACCAAGTCTAAGCACTCCACAGCCTTCCTGGCCGTTGGAACAAATTGTTCTCATCCACCCATTTTGCCAGTGGAAGTCTTTATATGCTTGAGGTAGACCCTACTTCCCACCCCCCAAACTCACTGACAGGTTTGAGGCCTGTCCGTTACTCTTAACCTGGTTTACCTTCTCTGCTGAGACAAGACTAGGTGTGGCCCCTGCTACAGCTTCTTGGAGCCACAGGTAAGGGTTGAGTGCCAGGCAGACACCAAAGGTGGATAAGCATCCCTGATAAGGGCTCCAAAAGCCTTCACATCAGGGATGCTAGTCCTTAAACATCCGCTATACCCCTTTAAATCTATGATTCTATGTGCAAGACATTGAGCTAGAGAGTAGGGATGATACAAAGATAAAAATGACAATCTCTGTCCCAAAGACCCTATTTCCTGAGCAGAGCCAGGAGAAAAAGTATAAGTATCCAGTACACACAAAGTAAATATCAAATAATTTGGAGGGTAGTATAAAGTACTAAAAAATGGTTAAGAAAGGCCTCATCTAGAAAGCGGTCTCTGAGTCAAACCTTGAAAGAAGCTAGGGGACAGGTAAGGAAGAAGCTGGTAGAAGTAAGAAGAAATCATTCCAGTTGGAAGGGAGAAAAACAACCTGTGCAAAGGCTTATGGGAGATGCAATGTCATATGTGGAAGCTTGGCTGGAATGTAAAATGTAGGAGGAAGTTACACAAAATTATTAGTCTGGAAAGTTAGGTTGGAACCAGATTGTGAAGGGTTTAGGCCTGGAGTCAAATCTGACCTTAGATATCTAGTTGTTTGACCATAGACAAGTCATTTAAGCCCTGTTTGCCTCAGCTTCATGTATAAAATGGGGATAATAACAGCACCTGCCACCCAAGGTGGTTGTGAGGAGCAAATGTGGTATTTGTAAAGTGCTTAGCACAGTGCCTGGACCACAGTAAATGCTATATAAGGGTCGTAGAAAATGTGGTTGGGAATGTTGCTTCTGCATATGGTAATGAGTATGGCAGGGTAATGAGTAGCTGCTGGGGTATTGACAAGTGTAGCCTGTTGACAAGTTAATGTGGGGGAATGGGAGATATAATTAGGGGCAGAGACTCACTTGGGGAGATTAGGTGCTACAGATAGGCCGTAAACCCTGCATTACCCAGGCAATGGGGAAACAGGGGAGAGAACTGCAATTCCAGCCTAGGAACAAAAGCTTTGCTCTCCCTTGTGTAAGGTATGCCCACATGTGGGACACCCTGCCTTGCTAAGCCTAAAAAGTTTTATCTGGTTCACTGATAGCTTCTTGGAACTTATGTTGCTTACAAAGTTAACAGCTTACTGCTGCTGCTTTTTAAGTTTCAAATAAAATTTCTTATTTTATCCCAGAGACAAGTGGGAGTCACTGAAGCTGGATGAAAAAGATTAGCCTCTGTTTAGCAATACCTCAGATTATTAATTTTAAGTCAGACAAGGTTTTTTTTAAATTTTAATGGCCTTTAGGACCAATTTAGTGGAGCAGTGATAACAAATCAAGGACCACAGGGAAATTGTAATAGTCCAGGATAAAAAAATACAATCACCTAATTTAACTTAATCCCAACATCCTAAAACTTCCAACTCCATTCCCTCTGATTTGGCTATGCTCACAGAGTCAAATCTTTTTCCTGAGGTACAAAGAGAATGGTGTGCAAATTTCTTAACATCCAACTCTGGCAGCTGGTGGTGCAGTGGACAGAGCGATGGGCCTGGACCAGAAGATCTAAGTTCAAATTAGAACCCAAACACTACCTATGACTCAATTTGCCAAGGCCTGTTGATTTTACCTTTGCAACACCTTCAATAGCTGTACTACTGCCAAGTCTTTGGTAACTGGTGGGCATCCTGGCTCAGTCACCTACTTCTCAAATCCTAGTCAGAGGCTATAACCTTCTGATTCATTAAATACCTCCCCGAACACTGGGGTAGGAGTGGGACCAGTTTGAGGGCAAGAATAGTAGCAAGTTCCTATTGAGACTTGAAAAGGCTGAAGCTGGCCGAGTTTAGCAAATGGGGGTAGGATACATATGTCCAGATGTCTCTTAATCGGAAAAGACAGAAATATTACTGCTCTGCTCAAAGCTTTCCTAAAGGTTGTTAGTTATATAGTACTATGGGAAAAGCACTGGCCTTGGAGGCAGAAACAAGGTTCAGATCCTGCCTCTGATGCTTACCACCCTATATGCCTTTAGGCAAGTCACTTTTTAGCTGCCCTAAAATTCACTGTCCTAATTTGTAAAGGGTTGGCTGAATTAGATATAGCTTCTGAGGGCCCTCCAAGGATGTATGACCAGTAGGTAGTGCCAGGCCTGGAGTCAGGAAAACCCAAGTTCAAATCCAGCCTCATTTACTAGCTATATGACCCCACGAAAGTCACTTAACCTGTTTGCTTCAGTTTCCTCATCTGTAAAACTGGAGAAGTGGCAAATCACTCTAGTATCTCAGCCAAAAGTTGACACAACTAAGTCAAGCAGCTGAACAATTTGAGGACCCTTCTGGCTATACAGATGTACAATTGTATTATTTGCACTATGTGGGACAGGAAGAAAAGGGCAGAGGCTGTTTTTCAACTTTGAATCCCCAGCACCTCTCCCTGCTCCTCACACATGCCAAGTGTTTAATAGGACTGGACAATGTATCTCTTGAGGAGCCCTGTCCAGCAGGCTACAAAGGTAGAGAGCCCCTCCAGTGCCCTCTGGAACCCCAAGAGATGGAACCTCCCTAGATCCCAACAGCACTTGTACCAAAGATGAGGAGTACCATGATACCAATGAATGCGAACCAGACTTCTGAAGCATTGTATTACTCCACCCCCCCCCAACAGTACATGTTCATCTAACCCTAGAGGTTTTTTAAGCTTGTTTTGTGCTTTGCGGCGGAAGCAAAAAATACTTATTGAAATCATAGGAGTACTGAAAAACCAGATTTCTGAGCTCAGGCTAGCATTTCTAAATGCTACCTCATTTTTCACTAGATCCTCACAACCCCAAATGCTATTGTCCCCATTTTTGAGATGAGGAAAATGAAGCTGAAAAAGGATATGCCAAAGATAAATAAGATTTAGTTTCTCCCATCTTCCCAACTCCAAATCCATTACTCTATCCACTCTGACACTTAACTGTCTTTGAGACATCTTATAAAAATGTTATTGCTAATGTTGTCAAACTCTACAGTAAATAAAGCACTAAGTTCCAAATTAATTTCTTGGCTGTGTGAGCCTGGGCAAGTCACTTAACCTGTTTCCCTATTTAAAAAAAAAAGGGGGGGGTAAAAATAGTACCTATCTCCCAGGGTTGTTGTAAGGATCAAATAAGATACTTATAAAATGCTTACTGCATACAGTTAAGTGCTTAATAAATGTAGTTTCCTCTCTACCCAGTGAGCCATCCCTTTTAGTTAAAAAAGGGAACAATTCAGCAAAACTAAACCAACAGTTTAACTTCATGTTCCCACCAACTACAAATAAGTGTATTTTCTCACCCTTTCTTCCCAGGCCAAAACTTAAGTATTCATTTTGATCATTATTCAGTATAACCTTTTCCTTGGTCTGCTCACTTCACTTTGCTTCAATTTTCACATCTTTTCAGGGAAATGTCTTTGATGTACTCACTGAACCAAAGCAGTAAAATGTCTGCAACTCTGATGGTTCCTTGCACTGTAGGAGGTTAAGTGACTAGAATTCTCCCCTCCTCTTGGCTACTTGTTTTCTGTCCCACCCCCACCCCTGCAGCCCAGGTTCTCAATCTAACCTTTAGTCCAAATAATGAGCTCTAATGACCAAAGCACCCCTGTACAAAACCCTAGAGACAGAAAAGAATCAGTTTCATCTATTATGTCCCACCACCCCATTCATTTGCCCTCATGGATGAAATAACGTATTTCCAATTTTCTAATTTGGGGAGGAGATATACCCTTTTGTGCCATGAGAACTGTGGTCAGGCATTAGTTCAAAAAAAAAAACTTCCTTTGGCCATTCATTTTTCTTGGAATTTCAGTATCCATCAGAATACTAGATTTGGAGGTTAAGTATATATCCTAGTTGTGACCCTAGGCAAAAGACTATTCTCTCTGAACCCCTCCCTCCTAGGTGGAGTTAAAAGAAAAGGCCTGTCAATCCTCAAAAAAAAAAAGGATCTGATCAAGGAAGGAAAGGACTGATCAGAATTTATCAGGACCTGACTTCAAATCTGGTCTCAAGCATTTACTACCTGTGACCCTAGGCAAGTCACTTAACCTAGACTGCCTTAAAAAAAAAACTGTTAAGTAGAAGAGAACCAGGGTACCAAATAGGGAAAGGCAAAGAATATGTGACTCAAGTGGATTTTATTCAGCCATGGTGGAGGTTTGTAGTCAATGGGTAAGCCTAGGCCTGATCTCTAACTCAAAAATTCTTCCCTCACAATATTCAATTCAAATCTTTTACCTGTTCCTCCTGTCTAGCCCATGATTTCATGTTCCTTATCCCACCCTATCCAAACCATCAAAAATTCCTTAGTTTTTTTTTTTATACCCTGGGGTAGGGATCATTTTAACCCAGCCTGTTCCTAAATACTTACTAGTCTTTTGGGCATGACTTTAATCATCTTTACAAAGGGAAAAACCAGCCAAGGAAAGTCAAACAATCCCCATGCTGAAGACAGGAAACCCATCTTCTACTTCCTAAAACCCTCACAGCTCAAGCACAGAAAGGTCCCTTTTCTCATTCCTCCATCCTTACTTTCACCCAAAATCTCCTTCAGATACCACTAGGGTAACTGGAAAGAGTGAAGCATGCCTGGTAATCCTACTTTCCTACTCACCCCTAGGTATAAATTATCTTGGGGCAAAGATAGAGAAAAGAAGGTAAGCAAGAAAAATAAGGATAATTGTTCCTTCCCAACCCTATCCCTTGGAAAAAAAAAGAATAGAAAAAAACAAACATAATTTATTTGTATAAAATTAACAAAAACCAGCTGGGCTGCATATTACTTATTTTCCTGAATGGACATCTGGGCAACAGCCTTCTGTGCTTCATCTGCAGCTGAAAGAAAAAGATTTGATCCTGTGACTGGAAGGTCATGACTCCTCATTTCTCTAGGGTGTTGTACATACACAACCCTCAATTAATGCATTTCGTCACCCTGGTCCCTTTGTCCAAACCCCCCAAATCCCCTGTTTGCAAGTAAGGAGTTCTTTTCTTAGTCAATTTATTAATAAGCAACATATGCTGACTCAGCAACATCTTCCACTTTTTTTTGGCTCCTTCCCCTAAAAATAGGGGTTTCCAATTGCTTATCTTTATAGGTGGTACAGTGGCTAGAGCCTTGGGGCTTGGATTCAGAAAAGCCTGACTTCAATCTTGTTCATTTGTAACCTCAGTCACTTAAACATGGCCCAGGCTCAGTTTCCTCATTTGTAAAATGGGCATAACATCCACTTACCTCTCAGGTTTACAAAAAGCTTATTAAAAGATTATTTATAAAGTCCTATGGCCTCAAATATATGCAGATGACTTCCAAATCTCTTAGTCCATCCGTGGACTCCCTTGTATTTTACTTCTAAAAGCCTGCTAGATGTCTCCCACCTGTGCCTAGCCAGCATTTCAATTAATTTAATTAAAAACTCCTAGAATAAGGAACATCCACCAATTGTACCCTCCTATTCCAAAAGGGGAAGGAAAAGCTAGAGATATGAAATCTTAACTGAATCCTAATTCTGCCATTTAGCATCTTCTTGAGCCAACTTTTCTTAGGAAGATCATTCTCACTGGCCTTCTTGACTGGTAAGTCTACTATTCCTCCAAATCACCCAAAATACACCCTAAAATCACCACCACTTCTCTAAAGTTCAGTGGTTTACCAGTACTTCCTATTCATTCAGAACAGAAGCTACCTCCATCTACTCTGTGTGTGTGTGTATACATACATATACACATATATACATACACATATACACATATATATACACTTATATACATATATACCCATATATGCACATATATACATATATACACATACATATATACACATACATATATACACACACACACACACACACACACACACACACACACACACACACACAGAATCATAAAAAACCCTAGCTTTAACCTAGGAGTTGCCTTAGAAATCCACCTGCCCCCTCATCTGAGATGAGGAAGTTATCAATTGCAGGTTTACAAAGCAAATAAAAGAGAAATGTTCAGTCATTTTTAGTCCTGTCCAACTCTTTGTGATCCCATTTGAGGTTTTTCTTGGCAGAACTGGACTGGTTTGCCACTTGCTTCTCCAGCCCATTTTACAAATGAGAAAACTAAGGCAAACAGGGTTAAGTGATTTGCCCAGGGTTACTGAGCTACTAACTGTCTGAGGCTGGATTTGAACTCGGGAAGAGGAGTCTTCCTGACTCCAATTTACTCATTACACTGATCCTTGTGTATGTGTGTAATATATATACACATTATGTGTATGCATATACACATATTTTATCTCATTTGGAAAGACTTACCCAAGGTCACACAAGTAAATCAAGTTAGAGAGATCTAGGATTTGAATTAAGAAGCCAATGACTCCTAATTCTGGCAGTCTATTTTTGTATCCCCAAAGCCAAGCAAGAAGCCACTAAGAGATGAAAACAAACAACAAAAGCTATTTATTAAATTTCCACTGGCCTACCATGTGCCAGGCACTGCACTAGGCACTGGGGATACAAATGCAAAGAATGAAACAATTCAGGGGGCTGAATTTGAGTAGAATCCAAGGGCATGTGGGTTGGAGACCCTGGGGGGCGGAAGTGTGCAAGGCACTCCACCCGTAGTAAATCACTTACCGTCAGGGGAGGCGGGTGGATACCATCTGATGATACATTCAACCAGTTCTTTTGCTCTAATTCTACAGTGGTTGCTTCCGAAAACTTGCACCTCTGCTTTTTCGGGCTTTTCACCATCTTCCTCTTGGTTGAACAGATCTATTTTAATCTGAGCGCCGGAAAGGGTCTCCATTGCTCGAATCCTCGATCCTTTCATCCCTGAGTCAAGTCAATAAGCGTCCACATTAAGCTCCTACTACGTGCCATGCATGGGCTAGGCACCAAGGATTCAAACCCCCCCCAAACCACAAGCCACAGCCACTGGAACAAAGGAGAGGGAAGAGAGGGTTCTCGAAGCGACACCGGGGTTGGGGAAAGGCCGAGCTTCCAGGGCTGCGACGGCTCCGTCCCTGGACCCCGGTCCGCCGCCGGCGAGGGGAGGGGAGGGGGCAACCCTGGGAAGCGGCCACGTGGACAGCTGCCGAAGCGCGGGCTCACTTGCCGGGGCTCTCCCGGCGCGGGGGCGTGGGGAGGAGACCCCACCAGCGAGCGGAGGAGGGGACGAGAGGGGACCAGGAAGGAAGCGGGGGTGCAAGTCCCCGAGCACTCACCTATGAGGGCCCCCACGAGCCGAGCCTCGACTAAGAACCGCAGAGGGCCCTTTTCTTGGGGCTTGGGTCTCGGTCTCCGAGGACGGGACTGGTTATAGTCTTCTCGAACAAGCTGGTTACTCATGGTGGCCTCGGGACGCAGGTGAAGCAAGCCAAGAGCGGAGGGAAGACTGGGCTTCAAAGAGCTCAAGTCCAATTTCAAAGGCACAGGTAAGAGGCCCGCCCCTTCACAGACCGCCCGGCATTGGCCCGAGCGGATTCGGAATCATCCAATCCTTTCTCGCCTCAGCCTCTGGGGGCGGTGCCTCTCCCCTACCCCACCCCCACTCCACCCCCGCTCCCACCCCAGGCTTTGGAATCCATCTTTTTCCAGCCCACCCACCCAGCCCTTTCCACTGCAGATATTTGTCTTTAGAAAAATATTTCCTTAGAGTTTCACCGAGTAATTTGATTGTGCAGAAAAGGGGATGTTGGGAGAAATGATGGGAGAAGAAGAAGGGAGAAAGATATTTCTTATCATTAAATTATTAAGCTATTAAATTGTTACTAATTAATATTAAATTGATATAATAATAGCCGGCATGTATATGGCGCTTTTGCAAATGTTATCTCATTTGATCCTTACAGCTATAGCTAATAAGTTGATAACTTTAAAAGTTGCAAAAACACTTTATGCATTTTCTTGTTTGTTCCTCACCAAAACCCCCTGAGGTTCCCTGGTTTCAGTTGTGTCCTAACCTTTGTGACCCCCTTTTGCAGTTTTCTCGATAAAGACACTGGAGTAGCTTGCCATTTCCTTTTAGAGCTCATTTTACAGATGAGGAAACTCAGACAAACGGTGAAGTGACTTGCCCAGGGTCTCACAGCTCAAGTGTCTGAGGCCAGATTTCAACTCAGGAAGACAAGTGGTCTATTCACAGCGCCACCTAGCCGCTATCCCTGTTTTCCCGCGTTTCACCCCGGTGAGGTAGGGGCAATTATTAACTTCAGTTTACAAATTATAAAGCTGGGAACGAGAAAGATTAAGTGATTTAGAGCAGGTCACAGAGCTAAGCTACTGAGATTGGATTCAAACTCAGGTCTATTCTGAATTCCAGCTCTACCCACTGTGCCACCTAGCCTCAGTTTTGCAGAATTAGTAGATGAATACCTCAGGTAGAACTGGATAAGTTGATTGATTTAATTTAATTCTGCACACCTTTATTAAGCCTATTATGCAGCAGGCAGTTGAGGATATCAAGCTAAATTGAAGACGTTTACATCCTCTCAATACACAGATAAGTAAATAATACATGTATATAAATATAAGATATATGATATAATACAAATAAAATACATATAAATATATACATATGTAAAATATGCATGTGTAAAGTATATGTATATTAAAATATATGTATATAAATAATGTGTATGTACATACGTACACACGTATACATGTATAAGATCACCCAGTCCAACTCCATCATTTTACAGATGGGAAAACAAAAGTCAGAGAAATGGCTTCCCAAGGTCACAGACATCAGAAGTGGAATTCCAAGTGTCTTCCTCTGATTCCAGAGCCAAGCTTCCTTCCACTGGCACAAGCTACAAAATAAATACAGTGTTTTATGGGGGGAGGGGGAGTTGTTGGGGTTTTTTTGTTTGTTTTAGTTTTTGTTTTTCGGAATGGAAAACATTACCAACTCTAGTAATCAAGAAGATTTTCTGGTGAAAATTGGCTTTTGAGCTGAGGTAGGTAGGGGTTCCAAGAAACTGAAAAGAAGAGAATATTCCAGGTAAGGGGGGAAGGAAAGAAACATCCTGTGAGAAGGTAAGACGGCAAGAAGGCAGATTACTGGAACATGGACTGTGGGTTTATCTCCAATGTATCTTGTAGATATATTGTAAATAGTTGTTTGCATGTTGTCCCCCCATTTGACTGTGAGCCCCACAGTGCCTGGCTCATACTGGGGATTTAATAAATGCTTGCTTGACTGACTGGGAGTAAAAAATCTGCTGAAAAATCTGCAGCCAGATTGAGAAGGGCATTAAATGTCACTCCCCCCAAAAAAGCTAAAACCCAGTGTCTGCCCTTAAGGTGCTTACAGTCTAGTAGGGCAAGATAATACCAATCTAAGTATGTGTAAAATAAACACAAGACCCCTCCCACTTCTCTTACAGAGTTGGGGGCTGCAGGCAAGGAAAAACCACATATAATATCAGACTTCTTCAATATGTTGATTAATTTTGCCAAACTTTTTCCTCCTCTTCTATTTTTTTTTTTTTTTGGTTAGGTAGGAGAAGTGAGAAAGAATTCATTGGGAAGTGTAGTTGATATAAAAACGAGGGGGAAAAAATACAGAACCGTTTTGAATACATTTTTTTAAAATGTTTTTATTTAGGTCTTTTATTTTTTTACATCATCAGTTTCCCTTAGTGTCCCTCTCTTTCTCCCTCCCAGAGAGCCATCCCATATAATAAATAGTATTTTTAAAAAGAAAAAGAAAGGGGGAAGGAAGTATAACTGATCAATACATTGAATAAGTCTGAAAATACATTCCATGTTCAACACTTGTAGACCTCCTACCTCCCACAAAGGGAGTCTTCTAAGTCTAAGGGTGTCTTCTCATATTTTTTCTTTTAATCCATGTTTGCTCTTTACAATTTATCAGCATTCACTTTTGATTTTTTTTAGTGATTATTCTTTCCAGTTTACATTGTCATAATCAGTGTATATAATTTTTTTTAAATTATGTGCACAAAGAATACAGAGAAAATTTCTCATGTTTCTTTTTGTTATAAGGGTTGGCTTTCTCTTGGAAGAAGCATGGTGGGAAATAGAGTGTCCCAAAAGACTTACACTTTGATTAAGACTTTTGAGACACCCTATATAGCTGATATGAAAACAGAAGATAACAATAAAAATTATTTTAAAGTGAAAATAAAATGGAAGCAGAAATTAAAAAAAAAAGTTCTCTCTCCAGCCACAGCTATGAAAGGTTCTCTTCTAATTTTTTAAAAATTGGTGTGACTTTTGATATTGAGGTGGAATCTGTATTTTGAGTTTACTGTAGTATATAGTATAAGAGCTATAACCCTACTATAGAAATTGTCTATATCATTTCCTTTTAGAAATTATTATGAGTTTCAACAGGATGGTAACAAACTTCATTCAGGAGGCTCAAGAACTCAAAAGAACTTCTAGTAGTTGGGGAGATATTAAATTCTGACTTAGAGGAACACTTTCAAAATAATCCCTTTGAATCATTTTCATAGTTAAATGCTTTTGTGTGTTTTTTAAAGTTTCTTTTGCAAACAAAGAAATGACAGTTATACTTTTTAATGGAAAAACTTTTAAAATGCACACTAGTGGTGGTTTATTAAAAGTGGGAAAAGCAAGAGTAAGCTATGTATTAAAGTTCTTGAATGAAGCATCTCACATGTACAATAGCCCTACGTCTGAGACTGTGAAATCTGGATGTCATGATAATCATATCATACTTAAGAGTTGTCCCACTTCCAGGGTCTGACTTAAGGATTCTTGATTTTTTATATAATCCACTGTCCCTTTTCTCCCACCTAATTAGTTGCTTCTTGCTCATGTGATATGATGCCTATAATCAAAGAATTCTTTCACTTGGTCCTCCTTCCCTTAACTTTCACAGAATCATGGATTTAAAGCTGAAGAGAAACTTAGAGATCATCTAGTCCAACCTGTTCTTTTTCATTTTATTTTATTGTTTTCAATCAACAAAAATCGATTTTCTCAAATCCCCCCGAGACACTAGTTGTATGATGCTGGCCAAGTCACTTTACCTCTGCTTGACTCAGTTTCCATCCCTATAAAATGAAGAGAATAGCATAACACCTACTTCCCAAGGTGGTTATAAGGATAAAATGAGGTAGCAAACTTTAAATCATTATATAAATGCTAATTATGAGGAGGAGGAAAAGGAAAAGGTATTTTTTTGGGAGGGAAACCTCCCAAGGCTTCACCTCTTCTTAATTCCCCTGTTACTATCAAGGATACTCTCCCAGGCACCCAGGCTTACAACCTCAGGTTCATCCCTAATTCCTCCTTCTTATTTACACCACACATAGTCTGTTGCCAAATCTTATTTCTACCTTCACAACATTATATATATGTGTGTGTGCACACATGCATATGTGTATATATGTACTTATTGTACATATATATGTTTTTGTATATACACAGGTACTTATGTATATGTGTTATATATGTGTGTGTGTGTGTGTGTGTGTGTGTGTGTGTGTGCATATATACACATTAGCCTCTGAGGCTGAGATGTAACAACATATAGATCAATTCTCTGCTGCTTGTGCTAATTTTGGCCTAACAAATAAAACCAAGAAAACAGGTTCTCCACCAGCCAGCAACACACCATCTATAAGTGGAAGCATCAATTATAGCAAATGGAGAAATTTGGAGTGCTGTGGATAAGTTCACTTACCTTGGCAGTATACTTTTTTCTTTTTTAAGGCAATTGAGGTTACATGACTTGCCCAGGGTCACACAGCTAGTAAGTGTCAAGTGCTTGGTCCAAGGCTGGATTTGAACTCAGGTACTCCTGACTTCAGTACCAGTGCTCTATCCACTGCGCCATCTAGCAGCCCCGTTGGGAGCATACTTTCCAGGGATGTACACATCGATGATAAGGCTGACGCACGCATTGCTAGAGCTAGCTCAGTGTCTGAGAGGCCCCAAAAGTAAAGTGGGAGAGAAGAGGTATTAGAGTGCCTACCAAACTGAAGATCTACCAAGCCGCTGTGCTGACCTCATTGTCATATGCCTGTGAAACCTGGACTGCATACCAGCTCCGTGCTAGGAAACTGAATCGCTTCCATTTGAATTGTCTTAGGAAGATTCTGAACATCACTGGCAAGAAAAAGTACAGGACACTGAGGTCCTTTCTCAAGCTGAACTGCCAAACATTCAAGCTCTGCTGCATAGAGCGATGGGCTGGCCACGCTGTTCAAATGCCAAATGTACATTTTGCCTAAAAAACTTATTCAATAGAAAACTCACAGAATGACATGCAGGTCAGGAGAAAAGATGCAAGGACACTCTCAAGGTCTCTCTGAAGAACTCTGGAATCAATTGTGAGACATGGGAGACACTGGCACAGGACTCCTCATGCAGACACATGGCATACCCACATCAAAGAAGGTACTGTATTCCATGAACAAAACAGAATTGCAGTAGCTCAAAAGAAACATGAGATGCACAAATTTAGAAACATCTCCACTCCAAAAGTTCATGTGGACTATTCTTACCCAACATGTGGTAGAACCTTCCAAGCTAGTATTTGTCTGATCAATCACAGTCGGATACACTGTACCTTGACCCTAACATAGTGATGTCATTTTGGTCCTCTTACAGAACAAAAGTGTGGGGTCCTGAATGGGGAAAAGCCATTAAAGAAAAAAAAAACAGTAAGAAGTGAAAACCATAAACTTAAACTCTGTGAAAGGTTGAAGCCCAGGCATAGTGACCTGTTAAAAAATCATAATTCAGAAACTGAGTCGTAACTTAAATACTGTGACCAATGAAAGCCATAACATAGACACAGTGACACATTTATGACCAGTACATAATCAATACACAAACCTGTTTGGGCATTTTACCCAATAACATTGGCTTGAAGTTAAGCCCTGGTCATTACTAAGCAAAAACCCAAAATATCCACCAATCGGTAGCAACGCACTCTATCACTCTTTCTCCCTTTGTGTGTTTTCTATAATTATCACAGAACTTTCCTGGGGTCTCTAAGCAGGGATTAAGCTACTATTTAGACCATGTGTCTGGCAGCCACTCCAGACTGCCCCTTTTATGTAAGTAATTCTATTGATTAAAGTACTACTTATAATAAATCGGGATCTCCCGGCCTGTTCCCTGGTACCAAATTAGCTCCTCTGATTGGGGAAGACAAGAATATCCCACTGCTCAGGGATATCAGCTTTGGGAAGGTACAGAGTTACCCAGACAGGGGAATTCCAGACCCTACAAAAGGACAACAACCTTTCAACAATATTTCTGACTCCAGGCCTGGTACTCTATCCACTGAGCCACCTAGCTCTCTTAAAGCACTATTATATATATGGAGATGAATTAGAAGACTTATTGTAACAGTCCTGGTAAGAGTTGAGGTCAGTCACCCTGGTCAGTGAGCTTTAATGACTCCCTATTATCTCAGGTATCAATTATAATCTCTGTTTAGCATTTGAAGCTCTTTATAATCTGGTCCAATTCTACTTTTCTAGAGGTATATGGGGTGTTTAGGGAGGACTAGCACCTCTGGTGTAAGGACTTGCTGAGCCTTTTTCAGGACTTTTTCATCCACTTTGGTATCTACCTTCACCCAACTCTTACCTCTGGCTCCAAGAGGCTGTAGCATGTGCAGTGGCCACACCCAGGTAAAACGTTTTGACAAATGGGCTAAACCAGGTTGAGGGTAACTAATACTCCTCAAACCTGTTGGTGAGTTAGCGGAGTATCTATCCCTAGCCTGTGAAGACTTCCCTAGACAGAAGGGAAAATGCACTGATAAAGAGTGGGAGAGTCAGAAAAATGCTTCACTAAGGAAAAATCCCCTCAATTCAATTCACTTTGATTCAACAAGATTTTATTTAGTATCTGAGAGTCTACCGCAACCATGTGAAGACCTCCCCTGCTGGAATGGGCCAATGAGAACAATTTGCTCCAGTAGCCAGGAAGGCAACTGAAGCAAGCACTGTGGAGAGCTTAGAGCTTGGTCAAACATATCAGAGACTCCAAGGTCATCCACTGCATCCCAGGCCATTGCCAGTTGTCCTGGCTTTTTTCTTGGACTTAGATGACTCTGGAAGAGAAAGCCATGCTGATGACATTGTGAAACTCTGCATCACTTAAATCCAATTCATGAGCAAGTCAAGATATCACCAGGGATGTCACTGGTCCTATTTGAAAACCAAGAATGAACGATAACAGTCTTCTCACATTTTGCTCCCCTCGGTATGCTCCACAGTGGCTTGGCTGCAGTTGCTTGAATGGGACAATTCATTTCCCATATTTGTGCTGCCAGTTCCTCATACGTGGTATGCTCTGTCCTTTCACTCTGTTTCTTACTTTCCCTGTCTTACTTCAAGATTCAACTGAAATTTCATTTTCTGTAGGAAGACCTTTCCTGTTCCCCCTCAGACGTTATCTTCCCTTCTCAGATTGCCTTTAGTCTGCTATGTGTACGTCTTGTGTGATCCTTTTTTTTTTAATGTTGTCTCTCCTATTAGAATGTACACTCCTTGAGAATAGGACCTTTTTTCCTTCCTCTGTATCCCCATTGCTTAGCACAGTTCCTGACATGTGTTGTTGTTCAGTCTTGTCAGTCATGTCTGACTCTTCATCACCCCATCTGAGGTTTTCTTGGCAAAGGTATCAGAGTGGTTTGCCATTTACTTCTCCAACTCGTTTTATAGGTGACGAACTGAGGCAAACAGTAAGGTTAAGTGACTTGCCCAGGGTCACACAGCTGGTAAGTATCTGAGGCCAGATTTGAACTTGGGAAGATGAGTATTTCTGACTCCAGGCCTGGTACTCTATCCACTGAGCCACCTAGCTCTCTTAAGGCACTATATCAACATTATTGTTGTTGGTATTATTATTTTCATTATCAATATAGTTTGGAACTCATCTGAGACTTAAAGTCTTAGAAATTTGCCTGAGCTCATAGACACCTATCCACTCAGAATGTGTTGCCTTTTTCTACTCCCTACAGGTTAGAACATAAAGCTGAAGAAACTTACAGTTAGCCTTAGAGTCTTCTCCATCTTCCACAATGTTTTGGCCATCTGTATAATCACCATATATTTACACTAGCATCTCAGCTTGGATTACTAGAATGTGCTGGCAACCAAACACAAATGTAGGATGAAGAACCAATCATAAGCCAAAGCAAGCATGACAATCTAGCCAAGGTGTGGAGATCTTTGTGGTTACCATGTTTTGAAGGGTTGGGATCATCACTGGCTTATAGATTTCCAAACCCAACAGTCGTGGCAGAAGGTCAGCAGCTGGCTGGTTCCTGAAAAAGAGGAAATCTGCCAGCGTGATTCATGTAATCTACAAAAAAAAAAACCCAGTATCCCCAAAGCCAACAACACATGAAAGCTGAATATGTTGGAGAAGGAAGAGGGAGATATACCTGAAGAGAGCTGTTTTCCACTGAATGACCTATTCAAGACTATAGGAGCAATGGGTAAAACTACCTAATGAAGGTGAAGGAAAGGGAGAAAAAGTTTTCTTTTCCTTTCTTTTCCTTTTTTCTTTCTTCTTTCCTTCCTTCCAAAGAAAAACTGTCACCCTCAAATTCAGGATGTTGCCATTTCCTCCCTCAGGAGGGAAAAAAAAAACCTGTTGCTGAGAAATAGAAATGCAGAAGTGGGCTTTCACAGGGGAAGACAACTTCTGGGCTTAGCAAAGAGCCCAATTCTAGATTATCTCCCTATAGTCTCCAGAATCAAATAAAAAATCCTTTATTTGGCATTCAAAGTCCTTCAGAGCCTAGCCCCCTCCTACTTTTCCAGTCTTCTTACACCTCAGTCCCCACCATGTAGTCTTCATCCACTGGCACTGGCCTCCTGGCTGTTCCACAAACAAAATACTGCTTCTCCAGGCATTTTCCCTGGCACTGCCCCAGGCCTGAAATATTCACATTCCTCCGCTCCAGCTACAGACCTCCCTGGATTCCTTTAAGTCCTAACTACAAATCTCTTCTTTTACTGGAAGCCTACCCCAAGCCCTCTTAATTCTAATGCCTTCCCTGGGTTAATTACTCTTTATTTATCCTGTATATAGATTGCTTGTATATATTTGCACATTGTCTTTTCTATCAGATTGTAAGCTCCTTGAGGGCTTGTACTGTCTTTTGCCTCTTTTTTTCAACTCAAGGGCTTGGTACAGTGCCTGTCTATTAAGTAGGCACTTAATAAAATGTTTACTGATTGATTGATTTAACTTCATGTTTTTTGTGAGGGGGGGAAGGGTTGAGGTAGAAGAAGAGGAGGAGAATCGGAGCTTGTTTTGTTTAGTCAACGGAAAATGGGTGTGGTTACATTACATTACATTACAATCATTCTTCCCCCTCTGGGAATTTTTAGCTTAGTGCTCGGGTCATTTGCAAGGGCCCCCTTCTTTGTCAGATCTTGATCTTTATAAATGCCCACCGTTAATACTTCCCTTCTCATGTCTGTATTTCATTTTAAACCATTTAGATTTACTCTCGGCAATACCAATTCCATTTTTCCCTGATAAGAGTCAAGCTTTTTGGTGCTATGGACTATTTTTGTCGTTGTATCTCCATCATCTCCATGGTGCCTTGCACACAGCAGGTCTTTCGAATCAGGAAGCCCTTTTTAATCTAGTTAACTGTAAAGAAAAGGGTGGATGAAGATGGGATAATGAGAGAGAAACTGTGAAAGACCAAGAGCGTAGTAAGAGTGAATGGGGTAGAGGTGTAATTTCAGGTGTGAAGGTATTGGATGATTCCATTGGGTCTAGCCAATAGCAAGTGGCAGAGGATGGAGCAGTGACGGGGCAAGACTCTTGCTTGGACCTTTTCAGAGGAAGCACATTCCAGAAATTCAGCAAAACTATTGCCATACCTACACTATGTTGTAAACATGAACGACCTTCAGGAAGAAGCAGGATTGACTGAGCAAAGATTCAGCCGCCCTCAACAAGCACAAAGAGAATGCAGACAGCCCAAGGCAGAGGCAGAGACCTGCAAGGTTCAAGCAGAAGCTGAAACCTCCGGCACCAACGCAGCGGCCTCCGAGGCCGACGCAGGCAGCAGACGTAGCAGCCTCCGAGGAAGAAGCAGCAGCCTTCGAGGCAAACGCTGCAGCGTTCTAGGCTGGAGACAGAAGCCTTCGAGACTGGAGCAGATGCAGGAGCCGAAGCCTTCGAGCCTGGGGCAGATGCAGAAGCAGAAGCCTTGGGGACTGGAGCAGAAGAAGTCTTTGAGACTGGAGCAGAAGCCTTCGATGTTGGAGCCAAAAGCCTTCAAGACTGTAGCGGAAAGCAGCATGACCAAATGCTTAGTATTCCGAAAGAGAGGTAATAGCATCACTTTGTTTGCCAGTTGACAGTTAATTTGTGGGCGTCCTTATTGGGTGTATGATCCCCTGGTAAAGTCCTTCATTAACTACCTGACCCTTGCAGCCTATTGAGGTATTAGCCCTCCTCTGTCCTGTGGCCATCCTCCTCAAGTTCTACAAGGCCCGAACTGGCCCCTTTTGTTTCTCCAGCAGGCATGAGAGCCTAAGTAGTTTAGGATATCATCAAGTTTAGGACTCGGCTTCCCCCATTCCCCAGCTCTCCACCTCCCCGGGACACCCTATCCTGCTGCCTTCCCTTTCTCTGCCAAGTTAGATCAGGATCTTCAGGATGACTCATTCCTCTTTCCGCCTTTCCCTCCGGGGGATTTACTTCTGTTACCCCCTGACTCCAGGACCCCTTGTCTCAACCCTTCTCCATTATCTTTGCACAAGTCCCTAAGGGCTCTACAAAAAGGCGATGGAGCAGCTCATACCATACTCACAGGCATAAACATCAAAGCAAAAGGCAATCCAGAATCTATCTACCTCTAGATTACACCTATGAGGCCTGCGGAAGAGGGCTAGATGTGTTGGAATAGTGCTTGGTTGGTACTAGCCGGCACACAAAAAGGACATCTTCTCTGATACTTAAGAGAGTTGTTTAAAGCACTGAAGGGTAAATTGCTTCAACCAGGGTCACACAGCCTGGATGTGTCAAGAGGAGTGACTTGAACCCAGGTCTTATCTTTGAGGCCAGTTCCCTATCCACTCCTCGAAGTGGTGACAATGGACAGTCTATTGCACTCCTGGGTTTGTTGGAAACCATTCTGCTTTATGTTGTTCAGTTATTGTTCAGTCATGTCCAACTCTCTGTGCCCCCGTTTGGGATTTTCCTGGCAGAGATACTGGGATGGTTTGCCATTTCCTTCTCCAGTTCATTTTACAGCTGAGGAAACTGAGACAAACAGGGTTAAGTGACTTGTCCAGGGTCACACAGCTAGTAAATGTCTGAGGCCAGATGCGAACTCAAGAAGATGAGTCTTCCTGACTTCAGGCCCAGCACTCTATCCACTGTGCCACCTAGCTGCTCCAGGCATTAATCTATATCTAATTTTTTCCTTACTGCTGAGCAATTTCCCAAACAGGGTTTGATCAAATAATGAGTCTTTTCTCTACCACCTGGGATCTTTGTGTTTATTAACCATTATTAGGTTCCTTTGCTTCTGTGTGTTGTATGAGTAATCTGTCCATCTCTCTCTTTTTTAACCATTATCAAATTGTGTTGAGAATTACTGCTTTGCAGCAAAATTTGAAATCTGATACTGCTAGGATCCCTTCATTCCTATTTTTCCCATTATTTTCCTTGAGATAATTGACCTTTTTGGGCCTTCATATAAATTTCATTCTAATTCTATAAAGGAATTCTTTGGGAGTTTGATTAGTATGGCATTTGATAAGTAAATTAATTTATATAGTATTGTCATTTTTATTATATTTACTCACCCTATCCCAGAGCAATTAATATTTTTCCAATTATTTAGTCTATATTCCTGTTAACAATGGTTTGTACTTGTATCTATATAGTTCTCTTGTTTACCTTGGTAAGTAGACTTCCAAGTACTTTATTCATTCTGTAGTTATTTCAAATGGAATTTCTTTTTCTAGCTCTTAACGGCTGAATTTTGTTGTCATTATACAAAAATGCTGATTTCTGTGGATTTGTTTTATATCCTGCCATTCTGCCAAAATTATTGTTTCAATAAATTTTTAAAAAATTTGTATTGATATTTTCTGTTTCTTACATCACCATAGTATCCCATGCATCTGTCCCCTTTCTACTCCCCCAGAGACATCCCATATGACAAATAGTGAGAGTTTTTAAAGAAAGGGGGGGAAATCAGCATAATTAATCAGTACATTGAGAAAGTCAGAATACATGTGCCTTGTTTAACATCTGTGGGACCACCCACCTTCACAAAAGGGTAGATTGTGGGTGTTTTCTTATATTTCTTCACTTAAGTCTCTATTGATCTTTATAATTTTGTTACATTTACTTTTATTTTTGGTGTATCATTGTTCCTTTCACTTACATTTTTATAATTACTATATATATTGTTTTCTTGACTCTGCTTACTTACTTTGCATCAGTTCATATTTAGCTTTCCATGTTTCTCCGTATTCATCACAAGTATAATTTCTTAGAGCGCTTATTCCATTACATTCACATATCACAAATTTGTTTTGCCATCCTCAATAGATGGGCATCTACTTTGTTCCAATTCTTAGCTATCACAAGAAGTGCCAGACCACTTTCTAGTTATTCCAGATTTTTAATTTTTTTAAAAATTAACTTAGGAGTTATTTCCAAAGCAATTTATGTTTTTCTGTATTTTAGACACTGAATTATTGAGTTTTATTGTTTCTAGATATCCCATGTAGAGCCTGTTCAATTGATCTACCTCTCTATTTCTAAAATATTACCATTTGATTTTGATGATTATTTGTCTTTCCAAAAAAGTTTCATTTCTTTTTATTTCAGCTTTAGTTATCATTTTTATGATTCTTTCCAGTTTATCTATTTCCCCTCTAATTTTTGATATTTCTTTTGTGCTTATTGTAGTTTTTTGTTGATTCTCCTATTTTTTATATGCTTATTTAGTTCATTAGAATTCTCTTTTTCTATCTTGTTTGTTCTATCTAATGTTTGATTATAAGAATATGATTTTCCCCAAGGACTGCTATAGCTTCATCACAGAAATTTTGGTATGTTGTTTCATACATAGTTATTAATTATTTCCATTATTTGTTCTTTAGCCCATTCATTACTTACGATTTCATTGTTGTCTCCATTTGGATCTACATTTGTTTGTGCCCCTGAACCAATTTTTATTCTTATTGCATCTATAAAGGATATATTGATTAATTCTGCCTTTGGACATTTGTTGGCAATGTCTCTGTGCCCTAGTACATGGACAACTTTTGTAAAAGTTCTATGTGGTGCAAAGAAACATGTATATTCTTTTACTGACCCATTTATAAGATACTGTGTGTTTTAACTCTACTTTCTTGAGGGATTTTTTCAGTTCCATATTTTCCCTTTTGAAAGGGAAGTTAGATTTTCTTTCTGTTAGACTTATTCAAAAACAATAAAGTGATATTGAAGTCTCCTGGCACCGTTGTGTTACTGTCTGAATCTTTTTGAAGCTCAAGTGTTTCCTTTATGAATTTGGTTCTGAAGCATTTGGAGCATATAAGTTTGTTTATATATATATATATATATATATATATACACACACAAACATATTTTTTTTAGGCAATTGGGGGTTAAGTGACATGCCCAGGGTCACACAGCTACTAAATGTCAAGTGTTTGGTGTGAGGCCACATTTGAACTCAGGTTCTCCTGACTTCAGGGTCGGTGCTCTATCCACTAAGCCACCCTACCTGCCCCTATAAGTTTATTATTGATATTGGTTTGTTTTCTATGGAGCCCTTAAGCACGATATTGTTTCCTTGTTAATCCCTTTTTATTTTTTGAATGTTTATTTTGCTTTGTCTGATAGCATGGTGGTAACTCCTGCTTTTTTTAAAAATTCATTTGATTCATAGTAAATTTTTTCCATCCCCTCATTTTTATTTTGTGTATGTCTTCATTTTTCAAATGTGTTTCTTGTAAACAATCAGTTGTAGGGTTTTGACTTCTTATCTAATCTGTCACTTATTTATTTTGTTAGATTGTTTTATCTATTCACATTTAAAGTTATGTGAGTTAATTTTATATTTTCCTCCATCTGCCTCTAAAATTACTTTTAAAAATTTCTCTGGGGGGCAGCTAAGAGGCGCAGTGTATACAGCACCGGCCTTGGAGTCAGGAGAACCTGAATTCAAGTCCAGTCTCAGACATATAACACCCACTAGCTGTGTGACCACTTAACCCCATTGCCTAGCCAAAAAAAAAATTTTTTTGATAAAAAAAAAATTTCTCTGGGTATAGGTTGCAACCTCACTAGACAGAATGTAAGCTCTCTGAGGTTAAGGGTATAATTTATTTTTTAATTAATTTATTTTTAGTTTTCAACAATCACTTCCATAAGCTTTTGAATTTTAAATTTTCTCTCTGTCCCCAAGACAGCATGCAATCTGATATAGGCTTTACATATGTATTCCTATTAAACATATTTTCACATTAGTCATGTTGTAAAGAAGAATTAGAACCAATGGGAGGAACCACAAGAAAGAAACGAAACAAAACAAAAAAAAAACAGAAGAAAGAAAAGAGCAAATAGTATGCTTCGATGTGCATTCAAACTCCATATTTCTCTAGATATGGATAGCACTTTCCATCATGAGACTTTTGGAGATGTCTTTGGTCTTTGCATTGCTGAGAATAATTAAGTCTATCAAAGTTAGTTATTGAACGACATGGCTCTTACTGTGTACAATGTTCTCCTGGTTTTGCTCATTTCACTCAGCATCAGTTCATACAAGTCTTTCTAGGTTTTTCTGAAGTCCACTTGCTCATCACTTCTTTTTTTAATTTTAATTTTTTTTGTTTTTTAAATTTATTTTTATTAATTTATATTGATTTATCAACAATCAGTTTTGAGTTTAAAATTTTTCTCCCCCCTTCTTCCCCCCCACCCTCCCCAAGATGGTGCACAATCTGATATAGGCTTTACATTTACATACCCATTAAACATATTTTCACATTAGTGAAGCTGTAAACAAAAATCGAAACCAATAGGAGGAACCATCAGAAAGATGAAACAAAACTCAACAGAAGGTAAAAATAAGTGAGAGCGATTTGACTTCCATAGTACTTTCTTTGGATGTGGACAGCATTTTCAATCCCAAGACCTCTGGAGATGTCTTAGATCCTCGTAATGCTGAGAAGGGTTCAGTTTAACAATCTTAGTCATTGCATAACGTGGCTGTTATTGTGTACAAAGTCCTCTTGGTTCTGCTCACTTCACTCAGCATCAGACCATATACGTCTTTCCAGGTTTTTCTGAAGTCAGCCTGTTCATCATTTCTTATAGCACAATAGTATTCCATTACATTCATATACCACAACTTGCTCAGCCATTCCCCAATTGATGGGCATCCTCTCAATTTCCAATTCTTGACCACCACAGAAAGAGCTGCTATAAATTGTTTTGTACCTATAGTTTCTTTTCCCATTTGCACGATCTTTTTGGGATACAGTCCTAGAAGGCCTATTGCTGGGTCAAAGGGTATGTACATTTTTATAGCCCTTTGAGCATAGTTCCAAATTGCTCTCCAAAATGGTTGGATCAGTTCACAACTCCACCAACAATGCATTAGTGTTCCAATTTTCCCACATCTTCTCCAACATTTATCATTTTCCTGTTTTGTCACGTAGGCTAATCTGATAGGTGTGATGTGGTACAAGGGTATACTTTAATTTCTATCTTTGTTATACCTGGTGCTTAACACACCTTTGAACTTAGTAGCACTTCATTATATACTTAAATTGAAGAGCACTAAGAAAGTGCTACTGCTCTCTCAGGGCCTAGGACTAGATGAATTAATCAAAATGCACATTTGCACCTTTGTTGTTCCTTTAGTAATCTGAAAATTGGGTTTCTTCCTCCTCACCTCTCCCTATTCTTGTCCTCCTTATCTTGACAATTCAATTAATCTTACAAACTAGAGTACCATTTTCATCAGCCCCACCCAAAGAAAGGTAGGAGTCAGGTAGGATAGAGGGGAAGAGGGAGAAGGTGTGTGAGAATGCTGATGGGGTCAGCGAGAGCAAGTGTGAAAAGGGCATTTAAGGTGAAAAGGGATTGGATGTCGCCAAAGGTTCTAGCAAATGGCAGGGTGGAGGCGGGACTATGAAGGGGTGGGACTCCAAGGGCTTGGACCTTTAAAAGAGGTAGTGCATTCCAACCATGCAGCAAATTCTTGCCATAGCTGCAGGCAACTGTGAATACTCATAGAAACATGAGTGACCTGGAGGAAGAGGAGCAATGCAGACAAGCAAGAGGCAGAAGAGCCCCTCGAGGCAGACGCCAAAGTCCAAGCCGAAGCCGAGGTGGGCCAGGCGCATCCGAGGTAGGGCCAGGCGCATCCCAGGAAGGCAGAGAGGCAGAAGCCGAAGTCCGAGAGTCCAAAGGCAAGACCATGCCTCAAGGCAGCACTTTGTCTCCTACTGGGTAGGAATCCCGTAGGAGCCCTTATTGGTGAGTGAACCCTTGCCAGAGCCCTTTCTCAACAGCCTCTCCCTTATATACTGTCCATCTTCCCTGCCCTTCTCTCACCACAGGTCTCCAAGGTCCCAAGTGGTTCCTGGTATTTTTCCAGTAGGCAGGCAGAGCCTAAGTAGGTCCCATCACCAACCATAGGTCTCAAGCAGGCTCTCCCCACCGGGACACCTAGTGCTGCTACCTGCCTTCATTCTGCTAGGCAATCTCGGGGTCCTTGGGCAGAATCCGTCTTCCTCCTCTCAGCAATCTTGCTCCCCCCACCCTGAAGCAGGGCCCCATGTCTCACGCTTCCTCCATTCTCTCTGCACAGGCTCTAGGGGCTCTTAAAATAAGGGCCGTGGAGCAGCTCACCAGCACAGGCATATGCATCAAAGAAGAAAGAGGAAATCATCATTGCATCGACATCTATGAAAGCTAAGAAGCCTGTGAAAGAGGACAAAATGTAGTGGAATGTATACTTGGTCGGTGAAAACCAGCACTCAAATAATATGGACTTAGTTGATTCTAAGGAAGAAAGAATACAGCTGCCCCCAAACAAATGAAGGGTGTCTCACATTTTGTCTGAGTCCAGCCATTCTAGTAGAGCCTTCTATTTCAATCCTTTTCAGTTTCAAGAAATGTCTCTTAATGACCTGCTCTGAGCTGAGTACTACTGGGGATGCAAAGATGGATTTCTCAAAGACTCTGTTTCTAGTCAATGCCATGACTAACCTTAATCCCAGAGGACTAGGGATGAAGAATTGCCTACCTTGCGGGGGGAAGGGTAGGAGGGAGTTCAACAATGAAACATATATTTTGGGCCATGGCCTAAGTGGGCATTGGGAACATTGGTATTAAGGGGTTTGTTCTCTAAAAGGGGAGAAAGGGAGGTAGGAGGGAAAATGGAATTTTAGTCATTGAAAAAATAAAATGAAATCTATTAAAATATTTTATGGATATCTTCAGATTTTTCTTGACTTGTATTTCCCAAAGGAATTCCTCTTTTCCCTTCCCAGAGTTCTCCCTTTAACAAAGAACAGAAAAGAGGGAGAAAAACAGTTTACCTAAATGAACCTACATATCAAAAAATCTAACATACAAATTCTACAAAATCACTCATTAAGCAATCAGTAAGTCAGTTATTTCCTATAGTAGGCCTTTTCTGATTCCTCCCCAACACCCTAGTTTTTAGTACTACATTTAAGCAAACAAAAACCAAAAAACACCTTTGTATTTACTCTGCATATATTTTTATTTATATTCTTATCTATACAGTGTTTTCTACCAATTATATGTAAGTTCCAAAGGCCAGAGACTATTTGATTTTGATTTTTGTACCTCAGCGGTTAGCACATAGGGTGTAAATAAATATTTGCTAACTTGAATTAATGCAAGCATCCTCTAAACTTTCTTCTCTCCTTTTTCAGTATTAGATCTAATGCTCCTGCCTCAAAAAAAAAAAACCTATCATCCATCTTGGTAGGATGAGATTTTTGTCTTTGTTTTTTTAAGCCTAGAGTTCAGAGAGAGGAGGAGACAGCACCTTGGTAATGAAATAAAAATAGACCAACTCCTGATTGAGATTTTTCTAGATGATAAATTTCATCAAACAAGAGAATTACAGAGGATAATTTAATGTTATTCAAAGATTCAAAATTCACACTTGGGAGGGGAAAGAAATATTTGAGGGAATTTTGCTGTTGTCTTTGCCCACACTTGTGATTTGTATTAGTGGAAGGAGTTCCAGGTAAGGATTTCCCTGAACTAATGTAGCTGTATAGCTGCCAGGCAACTTAGAGTCTTAGAGAGCTGCCTGGAACACTGAAGGGCTAAGTGACTTGCACAGGGTCACTTGGTCAGTATGTGTCAGGGCCGGAACTTGAATCCAGACTCCCTTACTCAGAGGCCAGCTCTCTATGTAGGAGGCCATGCTGCCTCTGCTTGGGGTGATATACAAACAAAAGATACCAATAAAAAACATTTGTAAAAAACCCTGTCCTCCAAAAATGTAAACATTGGCTATGTATTCTGTTTCAGCTCTTTAACTCTGGTAAGGTTTAAAAAAAAAAAGGAAAGGAGATATTGAACATAAATACAACCACAATGATATACCACAATCTTCTGCGGATTTACTAACTGCAAATCAACTATGCCATTGCTCCTGGATGGGATGTGTCAATCTACTTTCTTAAAATTCCTCCCTCCTCTCCCCACACTTTGCCTCATAGGCCTCACATACTGTTTGCTTTTGTATTTATATTTCAACTTTACTTAGCAGAGTGCTCAGCACATTGTAAACACTTAGTAAATGATTTTTTAAAAAAAATTCATTCATTGACATTCATCTAATTCAGATCTCCCGGACAAAAGGAGGTTCCTTTTTAAAATGTTTCATCTCTTTTCTTTTTGTTACAGGATTGTCATTTCTCGATGACAATTTGTTATAATTCTCCCTCATAAAAAATAAGTTTAGTCAAGCAAAACAAATTAATATACTGACCATGACTAAAAATGTACCACGCCTTCAGTATTTACAGTTCAAAATGCCCACACCAAGAGGTGGGCAGGATGCCTCACTATCAGCCCTGTGGACTCATGCATGATTGGTCACTGCAGTGATCAGATTTCCCTTTAGCAGTTTTCCCTGAGCTTCTCAGGGGTAGTCTGAATAGGAACCCTGAGCAATGAAAGTAGATTCTTGGGAGGTTGTGACTGAAACAAAAGGGACACCAAGGGTAGGAAGAATTCCATTCCTGTTCATGTGTGAAGCTCCTACTAAGCATGGCACTATATCAGGCACTGTGGTGTGAATTTTGGGAATGCTACTATTGGTTTTGTTCTTTGAGTTAGAGTAGGGGGGAGGGAAAAGAAAGAGAGTAAGTATTTATATAGCTCTTACAAGGTGTTAGGCTCCTCATTAAGTGCTTTACAAATAATATCTCATTTGATCCTGACTTGGGAAGTAGATGCTATTATTACCAACCCCCCTTATAGCTGAGGAAACTGAGGCAGAGAATAAGTAATTTGCTAGGTTGTCACAGCTAGTGTCTGAGGCTGAATCTGAACTCAGATCTTCTTGACTCCAGGTCCAGCATTTTTCCCACTGCTCTACTTGGCTGTCACATTAAGGAGCAAAGATATTTCCCTGAACGGGCATAAGCTCTTGCACCAGTTTTGTTTTGTTTTGTTTTTCTTCTCTCTGGGCTTCATGTCTCAATACCTGCCCCAAACTTCTCAAAGTAAAGTATCTTTCCCTTCAACCACAATTTCTTTAAATAAACGTGTAAAACATAAGTCCCCACGACCACCAGGGTCAGATTAAGCCCTTGTGTTCCTGAGAAGAACTGAAGGCATTATGGAGTGAATTCTAACCCACAGGACAGAAGCTGGTCGCTTTGTAGAGCTCACCTTCCCAGGAAGGCAGGGTTGGGATGCACCAATCTTCATTTTCAGATTTGGAGCCCGTTTCACCTAGGGTCTGGAAGAATGTAGAAGGACTTTCCTCTGCCCCTGTGCCTCAGCAGCAGCACTTAAGACGACCTAGACAAAACTAGGCTTCCTGAAATTGGAGGTGTGCTGTCTAATCGAGTCCAATCAGCATTTGTAGAGAACCTTCTATGTGCCAGGAACTGGGCTGGTTCTGGGGGACTAAGACAAAACGAGATTCCGTTCTCTCCATCCTCTTTTTCCCTGCCTAGCATAACATGGAGTCTCCACTCGAAGTCTGAAGGTATTAGATAAACTTAAAAAAGAAAAAGCAAAATTCTCAACCTCCCAATGCCATGCAGCCCTCCAAGGACACACAAATCTTTTCTCCTCTCATTTGCCTGAGGTGGGCATGGCTCACCCACACCAGTGAGGAGGCTGGATCTCGTGAAATGTTATCAGATTATCCTGGCATCTTGAAAGCACCCAGATAGGTGAATCAGAGAACACCCTTTTAGTCAACTTTCCATCAGTTTCTTAGGGTTTTTCCCCCCCTCTTCTGTTTTCAAAACGTTAAGAGTAGTTTACCCACATACTGTGTATTTAACTCAGAGAAGGAAATGAACTCTCAATTTTTAAAGAGAGGCAATTAGGTTGCATAGTAGACAGAGTGCTGGCGGATTCAACACCTTTTCTAACTGGGCAACTCACTTATCATGTTTCAGACATTGTTTCCATATCTACAAAACCTCAACAGTAATAATAGCACCTCCTTCCCTGTAATGAGGCTTTTAATGAGAGTCAAATGAGATAATGTCTCTAAAGTGTTTTGCAAACCTTAAAGCTCCTATGTGTTAACTATTATTACCTCATTTCCCTAATTAAACTTTCTGTATGGGTACTTTGAAGATGAAAATTGATGGACACTGACTTTTCCTCTAATTGATAATCTGGCTTTTTATTGTTTGCTTGGAGACTTCATTCTCTGTGGTGACAATTTTTTTTTATGGTTACAAAGGACTCCCCTGGTGCTATTTCCTTGGATCATAACAGAGTGAAGTAGGCAGTACAAGTGTTATTATCTTTCTTTTACAAAGGAGGGGCATAGTGTGGCAGTGGATTGATAGAAGGCAGAGATCTTCAAGTCAAGAATCAGCCCATCAACTAATCTATGAATTGTCAAATATTGTTAAGCATGTAGTATAGGCTAGGCATTATCCTATGGGTAAGGAGATAGGAGGATGGAGGTAGGTACTGTACTATGAATGGAGGATACAAAGGAAAAGCAAAAATAGACCTGAATTCAAGTCCTGCCTCTGACATGTACTGGCTGTATGACCCTTTCAATTATGATTTTATGATTGATTCCCAGTGCTTGTTCGTCCTCATTATCAATCTGCCTAATTTTATCACAGGCAGCTACATGGCATAGTAGGTAGAGTGCTGGGCCTGGAGTCAGGAAGACTCATCCTTGTGAGTTCAAAACTCAGCAGGAAGACAGAGAAAGAAATTTCATTTAAAATAACTACAGATAAAACACAGCCAGGTTGCACAACGGTTAGAGCATTGGACCAGGAGTCAGGAGGACCCGAATTCAAATCCAGCCCCAGACCAGACACTTGACACTTACCAACAGTGTGACCCTGGGCAAGTGACTTAACCCCAATTGCCTCACAAAAATAATAATAATAAGGTAACTGAAGATAGTATAAAATATCTGGGAGTCTGGCTGCCAAGAAGGGGCAGCTAGGTGACACGGTGGATAGCGCAGTGGGTCTTAAGTCAGAAAGACTGACCTTCATAAGTTCAAATCTGGCCTCAGACACTTATTAGCTGTGTGATCCTGAACAAGCCACTTAACCCTGTTTGGCTCAGTTTCCTCCTCTGTAAAATGAGCTGGAAAAGGAAATGGCAAACCACTTCAGTATCTTTACCAAGAAAACCTCAAATGGGGTTTGCAACTGAATGATGACAGCAACAAAAATTTTCAGTTTCTAAACATCTATTTCCTAATCCACATCACAAAGGTAGGGAATTAAAACTGGCACTGTTCGTAAATAATATGAAGTATACTTAGAGAACCCTAGAGAATCAACTAAAAAAAAGTAATTGAAATAATTAGCAACTTCAGCAAAGTTGCTGGATAGAAAATAAAGCTACACAAATCTTTAGCATTTCTGTGTTACCAACAAAATTCAGCAGGAAAATATAGAGAAATTTCATTTAAAATAACTGCAGATAGTATAAAAGACACACATAGGAACTATATCAATACAATTACAAAACATTTTTCACATAAACAAAGATAGATTTAAACAATTGTAGAAATATTAATTGCTCCTGGGTAGGCTGAGCCAATATAATGAAAATGACAATACAACCTAAATTAATTTACTTAGTGCCATAATAACAGAATTCATCTGGAGGAACAACAGATGAAGTCTATCAAAGGAATCCATGGGGGGAAAAAGTGAAGGAAGGGGTCTAGCAGTACCAGATCTCAAACTATACTACAAAACTATAATCATCAAAATAATTTGGTATTGGATAAGAAATAAGAGTGGTTGGTCAATGTAATAGATTAGGTATACAATATACAGAGGCAAATGAACCCAGTATCCTAATGTTTGATAAACCCAAAGATATCAGCTATTTGGACAAGAATATTTGACAAAAACTGCTGGGACAACTGGAAAGCAGTCTAGGAGAAACTTGGCATAGATCAATACCTTGTATTATATACAAAGATAATTTCAGAATGGGTACGTGATTCAGATATAAAGGGTGATATTATAAATAAATTAGGGTAGCATGGAAGAAAGTACCTGTCAGATCTATCGATAAAGGAAGAGTTTATATCAAAACAAGAGATAGAGGGATTCACAGAAGATAAAATGGATAATTTTGATTCCATTTTTTTAAAGTTTTTGCATAAACAGAACCAATGCAGCTAAAATTGGAAGGAAAGCAAGAAACTGGAGGAGAAAAATTGCAGCCAGTTCCTCTGATAAAGGTCTCATTTCTCAAATATAGAGGGAACTGAGCCAAGTTTATAAGAATAAGAGCCATTCCCCAATTGATAAATGATTAAAGGATATGAACAGTTTATAGAAGTTTATAGAAGAAATCAAAGCCACCAATGGTCATATTAAAAATTTCTCTAGGGGCAGCTAGGTGGCACAGTGGATAAAGCATCAGCCTTGGAATCAGGAGGACCTGAGTTCAAATCCGACCTCAGGCACTTGACACTTACTAGCTGTGTGACCCAAGTTACTTAACTCCATCACCTAGCAAAAAACAAAAACCAAAAAAAATTCTCTAGGGGCAGCTAGGTGGATGTAACACTCATTAGCCATGTGACTCTGGGCAAGTCACTTAACCCCAATTGCCTTACAAAAAAAAAAGAAATACAGTGATCAAAAAATTCTCTGAATCACTAATAATTACATAAATGCAAATTAAAGCAACTCTCAGGTAGCACTTTCCACTTATCAAATTGATTAAGATAACAGAAAAGGAAAATGAAATGACAAATACTGGTGAGATGTGGGAAAATACATACAATGACACACTGGAGGGGGGGCTGTGAATTAGCCTAACCACTCTAGAGAGTTAATTTAGAACTATGCCCTAAAAGTTATAAAACTATGTACACTCTTTGATTCAGAAATACCACCACTAGCTCTATACCCCAAAGATACCAAAGAAAATGGGAGAGGATCCATGTGCACAAAAATATTTATTGCAGTTCTTTTTGTGGTGACAAAGAATAAGAAACTGAGGGGATGCCCATCAACTGGGGAATGATTGAACAAGATATGAATGTGATCAAATGTTATTTGAATGCGATCAAATACTATTGTGCTATAAGAAACAAAGGGCATGGTTTCAGAAAATGTGGGAAAACATATGAACTGATGGACAGTGAAGTGAGCAGAACCAGAAGAACAATGTACACAGTAACAGTGATATTGTCAAAATAATCGACTGTGAAAGACTTAACTCTGATCAATGCAATGGTCCACCACAATTCCAAAGTACTCATAACGAAAAAGGTTGTTCACCTCCAGATAGAAAACTGATGTACTCCAAGTGTAGATTGAAGCATATTTTCTTTCTTTTCCTTGATTTAATTATTTTTTCCAGAACGTGGCTAATGCAGAAATATGTTTTGCATGACTTCATATGATTAATGGATATTATATTTTTGCCTTCTTAATGAGCAGGGGAGAAGTGAGGAGGGAATTTGGAAATGAAAATAAAACTGAATTTTAAAAAAGGCAAGTAATTCACTCATCCTTGCTCTCCTTGCTATAGAAAGGTGGAAAGTGGTCAACAGTGCCTTCTTTGAGCAATTTCACTCATCTACCCTCATTTTTTAATTCCAAAAGCCTTTTGAAGGATGTTCAAGTCAATTTCACAAAATGTTTGAAGTGACGACTATGTGCAAATTAAACTGGTTATATGAAGAAAAAAATGAAAGTATCTTGCCCTCCAGGAGCTTATATTCTATTGGGAGGATAAGTCTTGTACACAGATAGATATGATACAAGGTCATTTGAGAAGGGAAAGAACACTAACAACTGATGACTAAGGAGAACTTCACAAAGGAGTTAGCTCCTAAGCTGAGCCTTGAAGGAATAAAATAATTTTGAGAAGTGTAGTTGAAGACAGACTTCTTTACAAGTGTGAACACCTTATGCAAATGCATGGAGGTGGGAGATTAATTATCAACTCTAAGGAACAGCTGGTAGTAGTCAAAAACTTAGAATTCCTGAAGTAGGGTGGGGTCACCCTACTTTTCCCAACCTTATTTCACATTAGGCCCCTTTCAGGAAGAAAGTGGGACAATTTTCCCCTGAATCTTTCTCTTCTAACCCCATCTCACTCAGTTCTTCACATTTCCAAATATACCAAACATGATTATTTCAGTTTTTAACATATCAGTTTGGGTAACAACAGGGCATCCAAGTGGAGATATCTTGTAGGCAAAGGAAGATTTAGGAAAGATCCTCAGATGAGAGGATAACACTTGTTGATAGTAATTTGCAAGTCATAAGCATAGAGGACACCACTGAAGCAATGTATATGAATAAACTGCTGGACAAAACTTTTCTTTAATGCTTTCCTTACATTGAGATAGTATTTATAAAGAAAGAAATGAAGGTCCTTTTGGAACTCCAGTAACTAATGCAATTCCATTCAAAAAAGAGGCAAAAATTGACATCTATTGTTCAGAATAAATGAAGAAGGGAAGTCCCTTAAAATCCCAGGTAGATATTTTCTACTTGACTATTCTCAGAAAAGAGCAAAAGCCATTCATCCGTTCATTTAGAGAGTGCTCTCCTGGGGGAGACACACTTAGAGTTTATGCCTTCAATAACAATAGTCAACAAACCTCACTTCAAGGTACCCCTTCTGCTACCCTACCTCCCAAAGGGGAGTAGTATGAAAAAAGAAGGAAAAATAGAAGTACACTTTTTTCACTGAAATTTTTTCCTCACTCCAACCCCACCACAACTCTGTGAGTAAGGCACAGCAACTATTACTAATATTTCTTTTTAAAAATTTTTTTTATTAATTTATTTTGATTTCTCAGCAATTACTTCCATAAGCTTTTGAGTTTTAAATTTTTCTTTCCCTTCCTCCCAACTTCCCTCCCCAAGATGGTGTGCAATCTGATGTAGGCTATACATATACATTCCATTTAAACATATTTTCACATTAGTCATGTTGTAAGTAAGAATTAGAAACAATAGGAGGAATTACAAGAAAGAGGAAACAAAACACAGCAGAAGAAAAAAATAGCAAATAGTATACTTCGATCTACATTCAAACTCCATAGTTCTTTCTTTGGATGTGGATAGCATTTTCCAGCATGAGACCTTTGGAGATGTCTTAGATCTTTGCGTTGCTGAGAAGGGCTAAGTCTGTCATTGTTAGTCATTGCACAACGTAGCTGGTACTGTGTACAATGTTCTCCTGGTTCTGCTCAGTCCACTCAGCATCAGTCCATACAAGTCTTTCCAGGTTTTTCTGAAGTCCACTTGCTCATCATTTCTTATAGCAAAATAGTATTCCATTACATTCATATACCACAACTTGTCCAGTCATTCCCCAATTGATGGGCATCCCCTCAATTTCCAATTCTTGACCACCACAAAAAGAGCTGCTATAGATTTTTTTGCATATGTAGGTGTTTTTCCCATTTGTATGATCTCTTTGGGATACAGCCCTAGAAGTACTATTGCTGGATCAAAGGGTATGCACATTTTAAAAGCCCTTTGGGCATAGTTCCAAATTGCTCTCCAAAATGGTTGGATGATTTCACAACTCCACCAACAATGAATTAGAATTCCAATTTTTCCACATCTTCTCCAACATTTATCATTTTCCTGTTTTGTCATGTTGGCCATTCTGAAAGGTGTGATGTAGTACCTCAGAGCTGTTTTGATTTGCATTTCTCTAATCAATAGTGATTTAGAGCATTTTTTCATATGACTATAGATGGCTTTAATTTCTTCATCTGAAACTGCTTTCATATTCTTTGACCATTTATCAGCTGGGGAATGACCTGTATTCTTATAAATTTGACTTACTTCTCTACATATTTTAGAAATGATGCCCTTATCAGAGACACTGTATAAAAATTCTTTCCCAATTTTCTGCTTTCCTTCTAATCTTGGTTGCGTTGGCTTTGTTTGTGCAAAAACTTTTCAATTTAATGTAATCAAAGTTATCCATTTTGCTTTCATAATGTTCTCTATCTCCTGTTTGGTCATGAATTCTTCTGTTCTCCATAATCTGATAGGTAAACTATTCTTGCTTCTCCAGTTTGCTTACAGTATCAGCCTTTATATCTAAATCAGAACCATTTTGACTTTATTTTGGTATATGGTGTGAGATTTGGGTCTATGCCTAGTTTCTGCCATACTCTTTTCCAGTTTTCCCAGCAGTTTTTTTCAAAGAGTGGTTCTTATCCCAGAAGCTGGGGTCTTTGGGTTTATCAAATAATAGATTACTATAGTCATTGACTACTGTGTCTTGCATACTTTAACCTATTCCACTGATCCACCATTCTTTCTTAGCCAGTACCAAGCAGTTTTGATGATTGCTGCTTTATAATACAATTTAAGATCTGGAATGCTAGGCCACTTCCCCTGCATTTCTTTTCATTAGTTCCCTTGATATTCTGGACCTTTTGTTATTCCAAATGAATCTTGTTATTATTTTTTCTAACTCTATAAAATAATTTTTGGTAGTTTGATTGGTATGGCACTGAATAAGTAAATTAGCTTAGGTAGAATTGTCATTTTTCTTATATTAGCTTAGCCTCCCCATGAACAATTGATGTTTTTCCAATTATTTAGATCTGACTTTATTTGTGTGAAAAGTGTTTTGTAATTGTGTTCATAGAGTTCCTGGGTTTGTTTCAGGTAGACTCCTAAATATTTTATAATGTCTACAGTAAGTTTAAATGGAATTTCTCTTTCTATCTCTTGCTGTTGGGCTTTGTTGGTAATAATAGAAATGCTCAATGATTTATGTGGGTTTATTTTATAGCCTGCAACTTTGCTAAAGTTGTTTATTATTTCAAGTAGTTTTTTACTTGATTCTCTAGGATTCTCTAAGTATATCATCATATCATCTGCAAAGAGTGATAGCTTTGTTTCTTCTTTGCCTATTCTAATACCTTCAATTTCTTTTTCTTCTCTTATTGCTAAAGCTAATATTTCCAGTATGATATTGAACAGCAGTGGTGATAATGGACATCCTTGTTTCACCCCTGATCTTATTGGAAATGCTTCTAGCTTGTCCCCATTACATATGATGCTTGCTGAAGGTTTTAGGTAGATGCTACTTACTATTTTAAGGAAGACTCCATTTATTCCTATGCTCTCTAGTGTTTTTAATAGGAATGGGCATTGTATTTTGTCAAAAGCCTTTTCTGCATCTATTGAGATGATCATGTGGTTTCTGTTAGTTTTGTTGTTGATATGATCAACTATGCTGATAGTTTTCCTAATACTGAACCAGCCCTGCATTCCTGGTATAAATCCTACCTGTTCATAGTGTATTATTCTTGTGATAAGTTGCTGTAATCTATTTGCTAATATTTTATTGAAAATTTTTGCATCTATATTCACTAGGGAAATTGGTCCATAATTTCCTATAAACAATATATTGTAAGATTATGGTTTTTAATCCATTCTGCTATCCACTTCTGTTTAGTGGGAGAGTTCATCCCATTCACATTCACAGTTATGATTACTATCTGTGTCTTTTTCTCCATCCTATTTCCCCCGTTTATGCTTTTCTTTCTCCTTTCTCCCTTTCCCTTCTCACTAGTGTTTTGCTTTTGACCAATGTCTCCCTCAGTCCCACATCCCTTCTATTAGCCCCCTCCCTTTTTTTCCCCTTTACCCTTACTACTTCCTCCCTCCCTTCTATTGCCCCCCTCTTTTCTTTTCCCCTTTCCGTCCTACTGCCTATAGGGCAAGTTAGGTTTCTATACCCAAGTGATTATGTTATTCCCTCCTTGAACCAAATCTGATGAGAGTAAGATTCAAACAATGCTAATCTCCCTCCCTTCTTTCCCTCTACTGTAATAGGTTTTTGCGCCTTTTCCTGTAATGTAATTTACCCTTGTCTGCTTCCTCCTTTCCTTTTCTCTCAGTACATTTCTTTTCTTTCTTCTTTTTTTGTATGACCATTTATTGGTGACAGACACTCAATTTTACTTACATTCCATGGGGAGAAAAAATTTCCAGCATGAACAATGAATTGAAGCAGCACTTAACTTGCAAGGCGACCATGATTTTTTACCTGGACCATATGCAAAAACTTACTGCACACATTTCTGTGCACAATAACACAACATCAAAAGCAACAAAGTTTTATATATAAACATCGTTAATTTTTTTCAGCCCTACATGGAGATGTAATTCAACAGTATAAAGCACTCAAGGAAAATCAATGTGCAGTTTTATATGTACTACACTGAGATCATATCTGTAGTGTTGTGAAAGCTGTGTGCCACAGAGAGCAATATATGCACATTTTTAAAATAATCATTAAAAAGAAAGATCAAAATTCATTTAAGTTCTGTTGTATTTAACAAGGAAAAAAAGGAAATAGTAAATGAACCAAATGATTATGTGAAGCTTAAAATTCCTAAAATGTCTAATTTACATAACCCTTGGGCAACTTCATCAAGGTTCTATAGAGAGAGATATATATGGATATGTGTACATATATAAATCTCTATAGATATCTGGGACATTAAACTCCTCAGTACATTTTCTTAGTTAGATTAGATTAATCCACTTACTTGGATCCATTTAACCCACTTGATTAGATTTTTTTTTAATCATTACATCAAAGTCAACTTATACTCACCCCCTCTATGTATACCCCTTGTATTTGAAGGTCAAATTTTCTGTTGAGCTGTGGTCTTTTTATCAGGAAGGTTTGAAAGTCCCCTATTTCATTGAATATCCATCTGCCCCCCTGAAAAATCAACCTCATTTTCACTGGGTAGTTGATTCTTGGTTGTAATCCAAACTCCTTTGCCTTATGGAATATTGTATTCCATGCCTTATGATCTTTTTTGTTAGTGAGGCAATTGGGGTTAAGTGACTTGCCCACAGTCACTTATGATCTTTTAATGTAGAAGTTACAAGGTTCTGCATAATCTTGACTGTGGTTCCATCATGTTTAAATTGTTCCTTTCTGGCTGCTTGCAGTATTTTCTCTTTGACCTGGTAATTTTGGAATTTGGCATTTTCAATTGGGGATCTCTTTCAGGAGGTGATAGGATTCTTTTTATGGCTATTTTACCCTCTGGTTCTAGGACTTCAGAGCAGTTTTTCCTGATGATTTCCTGAAAGATATTGTGTAGGTTCTCTTTTTCATCATGATTTTCAGGTACATCACTAATTTTTAAATTGTGTCTCCTGAATCTATTTTCCAGGTCAGTTGTTTTACCAATGAGGTATTTTACATTTTCATCTATTTTTTCATTCTTTTTGTTTGATTCTCACTCTCTCATAGAGTCATTAGCTTCCATTTGCCCAATTCTAATTTTTAACAAATTGTTTTCTTCTATTAGATTTTGTACCTCCTTCTCCATTTGGCCAACTGTATTTTTTTGGGACTTGTTTTCTACAATTAATTTTTGTCCTTCCTTTTCCAAGCTATTGACTCTCTCTTGCATACCTCTCCTTTCTTTTCCCAATTTTTCTTCTACCTCTCTTATTTGACCTTTAAAATCCTTCTTGAGCTCTTCTGAGAAGGCTTTTTGGGCTTCAGACAAATTCATATTCCCTTTTGAGGCTCCAGATGTGGGTTTGTTGACAATGTTGTCCTCTTCAGAATTTCTGCCTTGATCTTCACTGTTCCCATAATAAGAATCTATAGTACATTTCTTTTTGCTCATGGTGTCTGCTTATTTCCTGGCCTTTAAAGATACCAAGCTCTCCTTCTGGGGAGCAAGGAGCACTGACCCAAGCTTCTTGTATTGGGAGCCCAGGGCCTGATCACTGGCTTTGTGTGACTCAGGGACCTCTGACGTTGGCAGTTGGAGGTTGTAGGGTTCTGGCAGCTTACCTGGTGTTGGGCTGGAATAAGCAACACTGGAACTCTAGAGGTAGGATTGGGTAGTGTGGCCCCTGGAGGTTGCCTGCTTACCTGGGCCTTTCCTTCCTTTTGCTTTCTTCAGCTCCTTTCAGATGGATGTTTCAGGATGTTTGCCTGGGGCTCCTTGGACCGCTTCCCAGAGTTTTGCTAAGGCACTAGGAAACTTGGTTGCCATAGAATGCCAAGGCATGTGGTGGTTTTTTGATCTGGTTTCCACTGGTTCCCGTGCCCTTACTGAGGCACTGGGGTTCCTGGTGTTGGTGTTTGCCTACTCTACCACTTGGGTTTCAGGATCTCCCCCTGGTATGCTGAGATGAGGTTTTCTGCTAGCTTGCTGGGACACCCCTCATTCTGTACTGCTCTACTTCTCCCAGGGCAAGAGGGAGGGGCCTTTCCCACCTGGGCTACCAGACTGTTGCACCCTGTCTTTCTTCTAGTTCAGCTGTTCCAGGGTTTTTCCTGGAGTGATATTTTCTGGGCTTTCAGAGGTTAATAAGGGATGGTAAGAGTGACTTAATTCTTACTCCACCATCTTGGCTCTCCTAAGTAATATTTGTAAATATTTGTAAAATTTTTTACAAATGTCTCCCTCCTTAGAATGTAAGCTTCTTGAAAGCAGAGACAGTGGGGGAGAGTCCTCTTCTTTGAAACTTTTCTTTCCTCAATCAAACCAGAAAGCTGAAATTTGAATGAAGATTTCTGGACAACTAAAGATTGGAGGTTCTTTCCTCTCTACTACCATAAACTACCTTTAATCTCACCTTTTTCCCTCTAACTATAGCTATAGTTTATAGACCAATTAAAGTGGAAAAGTTGGTCTAATATCATGTTTTATTTTGTAGTAATGAAGTAGGGCTGGAAATCAGAGAGTTAGACTCTATCAAGAATGAGGAAATTGAGTCCCACAAGAAGTTAATGACTTTCCCAGGAATAAAGAATCAGAAGAACCCAGGTTTCTTGCCACCCAATGCTGTACACTATTCTATTTGAAACACTTGCAGGTTACAGAAAAATAACTGAATAGTTAGAAGAACCAACTAACTTACATGCACAGCATCTGCATTTAGAGAAATCTGGCTCAGCCTTGTCTTTAAATGCAGTTCAAAATAAGACTGGGGAATTAACTGATCATTTCAAAGTGTTAGTCAAGACCAGTATTTGCCAAATGCCCTCTGTGGAGGCCTGTAGTAGGGTAAATAAGAAAACGGTATGGCACAGAATGATGCACCTACTGATAGAAATAATCACATTGTGCTCAGGAGATATACCCCTAAAAGTGGCAAAATATTTCCACTTATTATCAAAAAAATCTGGGGCTCCCACCCCAAGCAAGAGTACACTCTATTCTTTCCAATTACTTTCTTTTATTTGTAAATAACACTTGGGAGTCTCAGCTGCTCAGCTCTCTTTCCTGAAATAGACCAGGAAAGGCTATATGGTAGAAGAGGGATAGAGGATCTGCTGAACAGTCCATTGAGAAGGAAGTGTGGTGTTGGAGAAAGTGGATACATCACTTACACTGAGCCTCAGTTTCCAAATCTGTAAAAAAAAAATAGGGGCAGCTAGGTGGTGCAGTGGGTAGAGCATCGGCCCTGGAGTTAGGAGGACCTGAGTTCAAATTCGACCTCAGACACTTAACACTAGCTGTATGACCCTGGGAAAATCACTTTAACCCAATTGCCTCACACAAAAAAAAGGGAGAAAAAATAGGCTTGCACTGTGCCATTTTACGGAGCCTCCTTAGGAGGAAAGGCCAGCCCTAAAAGTCCCTTTAATCAGGGCTGTTATCATTAATCATTATGATTATCTAGTCCTAGATAGACAGGATAGAACTCTAACTGCAAAGGCAGCACAAGTCCCAACGCGCTTGCCCCACCCCTTACGGGACAACTTTTCAGGAGCTCAAGGTCTTCATGAGAGCTGATTGGCCGTGCTCCAGAGGCACCGCCCCTCTTCTCCCGCCAACCAATCGCTTCCTCGGGCGGTGTTCAGGCCTCAGAGGGGCGGAGGCAGGTCTCGGGTATGTAAACGCTGGCCTCGTGTAGGCGAGGCTGGGCCCAGTTCGCTGCTGGACAGAGCTTTGGTTGTCCCGGCTCTTCCACCTCTGGGGAGGCTCCTACCATCGAGGACAGGAGAAACCCGACGCCTTCCCCCCTAACTTCTCCACCTCCTGACCTACCCCGCCGCCCCCCGCCCCGCCCCCGCAATGTCCACCAAAGAAACTCGCAGCAACTGCGCCTCCCGCACCTCCAGTGCTGCCTCTCGCGGTCAGGCCCCTGACAAGAAAACGCCCACAGCGCCCCCTCGGGCGGCGGGCGGCAGTGCAAGGGGGCGGGGAGGCGGCGGCGGCCGCAGCCGCGGAGGCTCCCGGCCCTCGGGATCCCTGGAGTACCGGGCCCGGGGCTCCTGCTACAGGGAAGCGCCGCTCTGTTTTAAACTCGACAGCTCCGTCGTAGGGGCGGTCATAGGTAAGGAGCCGGGCGGGGGAATCCCGGGGCCACGGGAGGGCGGGGCCATCTGCTTGGCCTTTGGCCTTGACCTCGGACCTTCGAAGGTCAGATGCCTGCCCTGAGGCGGGGGGGGGGGGTCTCCTTTTCCTCGTTTCTCTAGTTTGGTGGGCTTGGGTTTCCCCAGCGCCTGTCACATACAGTAGGCTCTTAATATGCACTCTTTGACTGGAATTGACTTAGAAAGGATTTGCTTTGACACAGGGTACCTGGTATGCTGTAGGAGCTTAATAAATGCTGGTTGACTTGGCTTGAGGAACAGAGTTCGCAAAGGGTGTGGCCCTCCCCCTGATGCTATGAACCTGTGCTTCCCTGACCACTTTCCTAGGCCAGGGCCCCCAGCTTCCTCTAGGACTGACCCAAACCAAGCCATCCCCTGTTCTGCCCCTCGGGGAGCATTCCTCTCCCAACCTACCTTTCCCCCTTGGGACTGCTTTAGGGTAGGAAGGGGAGGGAGAAGATAGATGTATACCCTGGAGAAAGGAGAGACCCGTGTCCTCTTTGTGAGAATGGGACTGTAAACTTAGAGCCTGGCACCCTTACTGGTTCCTGTTGCCTGTGCACTTTAAAGGAAGCTTAAACCCTTACTTTTCCCTCTTGCCTGAAGAATGCCTTCCTCAGAGGTTGGGTTGAATTGGTTATCCAATACAAGACTACCCCCAAAGGTCGCATATTCTTTTTACACTCAGAACGTGTTGGCTCTTAACAGATAAAGGTGTTTATGCTTCCCTGGGGTTTGTTTTATTTTGGGGTTTGTTTTTTGTTTTGTATTTTGTATTTTAAACCTAGGGACTCTAAAACCTGCTGGCCTTTAAAAGAAATTGTTCAGTTTTAGGTAAAATAACAATAAGCAGGGGAAGATCTAGTATGGTCAAAAGCTGATTCCGAGTCCCAGGTCACTTCCTTAGTACAAAGTGTGACTTTGAGCAAGTAACATAAAGTTTGAACCTCAGTCTCAGTTTCTCTTAAACAGAGAAAGACCATTGGACTAGACAAGTTCTCATTTTTTTTCAATCAATAAAAATCAGCTTCTCTCCTACCTCTCTCCTTCTCTTTCCCCACTGAGAAAACAAGAAAAACAAAACCCCCGTTACCAAAAAACCTGCATTCTGAGTCCATCATCTTTCTTTTAGGAAGTGGTAGAGAAGCTCTAAATCTATGATCTTTTTAACTACCTATTCCAATCTAGTCTCCTTTACCGGTTCAATTCAACAAGCATTTATTAAGCCCAACCTTTGAGGAAGGTACTATTTAGGCAATAGGGATACAGAAAGAAAAGTCCCAGGCCTAGAGGAATTTATTCTTCAGGATTGGAGAGGAGAAGAGTACATGCAATATGTAAACCAAGGCAGAACAACACCCAATTCAACACATTTGATCTTTATTTCAACTGGTCATGTTTTAGGAGGTCAGAGAAATGTTTGTTCATTCTTCTCTTTTAAAAAAAAATGTATATGTGGGCAGACTGCCCAGTTAGCCAGAAAACTGGAGGGAGATGAAGGAGAAAGTAGAGAGAGAGTCCCTAGAGTTTAGTCTAGTAGTCTTAGACACCTGATAATTAACCCAACAAATTGTCCAAATCTTATCAATCATACTTATTTTGTACAATTTACAAATGTTTTAACAGGTCGGGGTGGAGCAAAAATAAAAGAAATTCAAGACTCAACGGGTTCTAAAATTCAGGTAAATGTTAATTTGGATCATCTTGAAATGAAACTCTGGAACTAAACATGTGATTTCATAAAATCTAATCATCAGGTATTCTTTGAAGTGTGGCAGTGGAAAAAGAATTGGCATAAAGTTGCTGGTGAACCTTGAGCAAAGTGTAAACCTCTGATTTTACTTTTATGTTTAGCTTTATTGCTTTTAATTTGTCATGCAATTCCTTGCATTTTTATTGTCTTCTTCATAACTACCCTGTGAGGCAGAAATTAAACTTGTTTTATAGATGAAACTCAAAAGTTTGCCTAAGGTCATATAGCAACCATATGAAAAAATGCTCTAAATCAGTAATAATAAGAGAAATTCAAATCTTAATGACTCTGAGGTTTCACCTCATACCCTGCAAATTGGCAAAAATGACAAAAAATGTCAATAGTCATTGTTGAAGGGGTTATGGGAAGAAGGCACATACATTGTCTTTAAAATGATATAACCATTTTAGAAAGCAATTTGGAATTGTGCAAATAAAGTGACTAAAATATTTGTACCTTTTGAACCGAAACACTGTTACTAGACTTATACCTCAAGGTAGCCATCAATAAGAAAAAAGTACCACTATACTCCAAAATATTTATAGCAGCTCTTTTTGTGATAACTAAGAATTGAAAACAAAGTAAATGCCTATCAGCTGGGGAATGATTATACAAATTGTGGTACATGAATGTAATGAAACATTACTGTGCTGTGTGTGTAGTGAATACAGAAAGGCCTGAAAAGTGCTATATGAACTGATGGGCAGAGTGAAATGAGCAGAGCCAAGAAACCAATATGAACAGGAACTACAACAGTGTAAATGAAAAGACCAACAATGCACCAAAAAAATAAGAAGTAAATATAACAAAATTATAAAAATAGACTAGAACTTAAATGAAGAGATATGAGAAGAAGTCCCTAACCTACCCCTTTGTGGAGGTGGGAGGTCTGAAATGTTACACATTCCACATATTTTCAGACTTTCTTAATGGATTTTTCAGTTGTACTGACTTTTTTGTTTTCCTCTTGAAAAACAAATACTGTTTGTCATATGAGATGGTTCTTGGGGAGAGGGAAGGGATGGGATATGTGGAGTGGGATACTATGGTGATTAAGAAACAGAAAACATCAATAACATTTTAAGTTTATATAGCTAATCAGATGCCCTGCCTCAGTGGCACATGAAATTTCTATAATCCCTTACTCTCCTGGAGGGTGAGCAATGTACAACTTTGGGAAAGAGATTCAAATGACCTCCTTTCCCCTTACCCTATCTTAAAAGATAGAGAGAGGCCCTTTGGAAAGCTGTTTTCACTATCATTTTGTTATTGCCTTGTCAACTGAAATGATATTCTTATCTTAATTGACCATTATATCATCTTGAAACACTACAAAAAATTCTACTTTCATGGAACAGTTCTGTTAAAATTTGCTTTTTTAGAGGGTTATACCTTATTCTAAGGTCCATCCTGAGTAACAATCTTGTTCAACTATTAGAGATATATCCCTTATGAAATCAGAAGAGAGATACAGGAGGTGAGCCAAACAGCTTCTGAAACTTGATAATCCAGATCCATTAGCACTTTTATTATATTTGCTTAAATTTTTTACCATTTTGAATTTGGAAACTTGAGTATAACAAGATTATGATTATCGATGTCTTTCTGTATTTTTAGATAATAAAAGGGACTCTCGAGTCAGAAACCAGAATATATGGCAACAAGGAGAACCAGAAATCAGCTAAGTTAATGATAGAAGAAATAGTAAAAAAAACAGAAAAGTATTCCAAAGAGGACAGCAAAACTGGTAAGTTAATTTTTATACCATAAATGTATTTATAAAACAGCCACTCTAACAGAATCCTTTATGCGAAAGCCATTAAATGAATTTTCAACTGTTGTTGGACCTTAACAGCTATAACATTTTACTTCCCCTAACCCCCTTCTTTACTAAATTTCAATGGATCTCTAGTCTTCCAGGGGTTTTCCTAGTTTCTCTAGTTCATACCCTTTGCCTTAGGGAAGAAGAATTTATTAATTGCCCTCCTGTATGCCAGGTACTGGGCTAAGCACTTAAATATTATCTCATTTGATCCCCACAACAACCCTTCCAGATAGGTGCACTTGTTCCCATCTTACAGTTGAGGAAACTGAGACAGAATGTGACTTCCCCATGGACAGATTTGAACTTGGGTCTTCCTGACTTCAGACCCAGTGCTGTATCTACAGAGCCACCTAGCTTCCTTAATTGAAATAATGTTGGCTGTCATGAAAAACATGACATTTGTCACTTGGTAATTTAACTATATCCACAACTACTCTCCATATTCTTATTTGAACATGTTGACTTGGCCTTAATAATGTCAAAAGACAGCACTTTAAGTTTATATGATATATAAAGTTATAAAATTATATGTAATATAAGCTATTTTTTTGTACAAACTTAATCATTTGTTTAATAAGCATTAAGTCTATGATACATAATACTGCTTTAGGCTTTTGGAGGATAGAAAAGCAGAAATATGTTCTGTGATTATTTCCTGCGTTTAAATCCAGCCAGTGATCTGATCACTTGTATGACCTGGGGCTAGTCACTTAGCCCAGGACTTCTTAAGCTTTTTCCATTCCCGACCCCATCAACACTTCCTAAACTGGGGGTCGGGTCCCCAGTGAGGTTTAAGAAGTATTGACTTGGCTTACCTGAGCCTTAGTTCCCTCACAGTGAGATGATCTTGTTGACAGACCTCTAAAGTTCTAGAGCTGTGACCCTATGATGAATGTAATAGGATGATATTTATACAATCCATCTCACTAGGCTCTTAGGAAAATCCTGTGTCATCTTTAAAATGCTATAGAAATGTGAGTTGCTATTATGTTTTTCAAAGGTTTTCATATACCATGTTATTCTCAGAACAATACAGTGAATTGGGCAGTATGTATAGTTACTAGCCTATTTTGTAGATGAGGAAAATGAGGTACACATAATTAGTTGGTAGAGAAAGCCTGAGTTTGTTAGACATGTATGTTTAACTTGAGAATTTCAAAATGAATTTTACTCATTTAAAGGGAGTTGTTCTTTATTTCCATTAGAATGGAGAAAGATGATACTGTATAATTCACATTTATATAGTGATTTTAAGGTGTACAAAGTGCTTTTCTTACAACCCTGCAAGGTAAGTACTATAATTAGTAAATAACGTATTATTACTTACTTCTTGGGAAAGGGGGAGAAAAGTATAAGGGTGCAGCTAGGTGGCATAGTGGATACAGCATGGCCCTGGAGTCAGGACCTGAATTAAATCCAGCCCCAGATTCTTACTAGCTAGGTGACCCTGGGTAAGTCACTTAATCCCGATTGCCTCAAAAAAAAAACCCAACTGTAAGGAATGTTTGTTATTCTTTCCACATTACCTACTTTCTACATTCAAAAACATCTTAGAAATCATGACCAACACTTCATACTGAACTAATAAAAGTAATTTATGTTGAAGAATTTTCTCTTTATTAGTAAATGGAAGACAATGGTTATGAAAGCAGAAATTGTTACAAAGTAATATTTTTGAACTTTTGATGACTTTGCCTTCTTAACTTCTCTGCACCCTGAAGGAAACACTTTGAAATCATCCTGTAATGAAAATGGCCCAGAGAAAAAAGTGCCAGTGATTGATTGGGAGGCTATTAAACAGGACCACCTCCACTATATTAAAACAAAGTGGGACGGTTAGTACAACATAAACATTCTTGTGACTTTTGTCTTAAATGTAAATAATAATTCTGGTAAAATATAATTCTCTTACCATTGTTAAAGAATTCTATACTAAAAAAGGAACATAAACAGTTTTATAGGATATGATCTTATTTTAATCCTTTGTGCAAGTTGCTGACTGAAGGGTAAGGCAGTAACTGAGTAGTGTGTGATATGACTACGATGGCTCTCTCTAATCCTTTTTCACAAACCATCTTAGGGTGTGTGTTGTGTGTGTGTGTTGTATGTTAGTAATGCATATAGTTAGTAATATTATATATATTGAGGAAGACAGCTTTGGAATGTGGACCTGTGATTTCACTGGTATAGAGAATTCTTGTTACCAAAGCAGGTCTTGTGCTTGCATTCTAATTTATAGTCTTAGCTGCCTGAGACACTGGGAGGTGAAGTGGTCTTAACTTGGCCCATTCTGTGTCTGGATTAGTACTTGGCCCTAGGTTTTCCTCAGCCCCTAGCAGGCTTTCTATCCAGTACTCCACTGGATCTCTCAATCTTAGGTCATATTAATAGACTCCAGATAAGGAGGAAACTGCCTGTCTTCTTTAGTTTGGTTCTAGGATCTGAGTTTGAAAAAGTAAGGTGAGCCAATATAATAAAAATGACAATTCTATCTAAACTAATCTACTTATTCAATGCCATCCAATTACCCTACCAAAAAAATTGGGTTTTTGAGCTAGAAAAAAATAATAAAATTCATTTAGAAGAACAAAAGGTTAAGAATATCAGAAATTGATTTTTAAAAAATTGTAAAGGAAGGAGGTTTAGCAATACCAGATCTTAAACTGTATTATAAGGCAGCAATTATCAAAACTATCTGGTACTGGCTAAGAAACAGAAAGGTGGATCAGTGGAATAAAGTAGACATATAATACACAGTAGTAAATTATTATAGTAACCTTGTGTCTGAAAAATGTAAAGATTTAAACTTTTGGGATAAGAATAAACTATCTGGTAAAAATTGTTGGGAAAACTGGAAAGCAGTTTTGAGCAGAAATTGGGTGTAGACCAATATCTTACACCATTTACCAAGATGAGGTCACAGTGGATACATGACCTAGATATAAAGGGAAATATAAGTGAATTATAACAATATGGAACATAGTATATATCAGACACATAGGAGAATTTATGAATAAACAAGAGGCAAAGAGCACTATGAGATGTAAAATGATAAAATGGATAATTTTGATTACATGAAATTACAAAGGTTTTGTACAAATAAAACTAGTGTAGCCAAGATTAGAAGGAAAGCAGAAAATGGGGGTGGGAATTTTATAGACAGTTTCTCAGATAAAGGTCTCATATCTCAAATATATAGAGAACTTGGTCAAATTTTTAAGAATGAGTCATTCCCCAGTTGGTAAATGGTCGGAAGATATGAACAGGCAATTTTTGGATGAAGAAATCAAAACTATCTGTTGTCATGAAAAAATGCTCTAAATCATTATTGACTAGAGAAATGCAAATTAAAACAACTTTGAGATATCATCTCATATCTATCAGATTGGCTAAAATAATAGAAGGGAAAACAAATTTTGGAGGGGATGTGGAAAAATTGGGACTTTAATATATTATTGGTGGAACTTTGAACTAATCCAATCATTTTGGAAAGCAATCTGGAATTATGCTTAAAGAGTTACAAAACTGTGTATACCCTTTGACCCAGCAATACCATTATTAGATCTGTTTTCCAACATGATCAGGGAAAAAGGAAAAGAACCTCTATGTTCTAAAATATTTATAGCAGCTCTCTTTGTGGTGGCAAAGAATTAGAAATTAAGGGGATACCCATCAATTAGGAAATGGCTGAAAAAGTTGTGGTATATGACTGTGATAGAATACTACTGTGCTTGGTAAGAAATGATGAGCGGTTGATTTCAGAAAAACACAGAAAGATTTGCATGAAATAATGAAAAGTGAAGTGAGCAGAGCCAAAAGAACATTGTGTATACAGTAACAGCAATACTGTTCAAAGATATATAATTGTGAACAACCAAGTTATTCTGAATATTATAAATATTCAGATCAACTATAAATGACCTATGAAGGAAGATGTTACCCACCTCCAAAGAAAGAACTGATAAATAGAAGTATGCACAGTATAGTTTTACATATATTTATAAATTCGAGTCAAGTGGTAGCCTTCTCTACTGTGAGTTGGGGAGGGAGGAAGACAATTTGGAACTTAAAATATTAAAAAAAAATTAAATAAAAAGATGAGAAATCTAAAAAAAAAGATAAAGTAACAAGAATAAAGGAGGGTCTAGAAGCCATGTCATGGGGAACACTGAAAGAACTGCAGAAGAGAAGGTTTAGTGAGTTGTTCAAATATTTAAAGAGTTGTCACATGGTATAATTATTTCACATTCCAGAGGGCTGGAGGAGAAGCAAAATTTTTTAAACAAAGAATCTCCAAAGTGGATGCCCTGGAGATATTAGGAATGTCAAATAGAGGCTAGATTGGACATGGTTGATGGAGAGGTCACTGCTGAAGAGGCAGGTTTGACTGTGTTAGGATAGTTATCTGTGACCCATTCTGATTTCATGATTGTTATGAATTGATACTTCTTTTGTAAAGTATGCTAACTGTGGTTGAGACAAGTCATAAAATGATAGAAAATGTTACACTGAAAGAGATTTATTTTTTTTTAGTCAGCTTGATATCCAGTTGAAGTTATGATTATCTGCTACATATTTAGGCACTTATGTACATCTTAATTCTAATTAGAATTTCCAAGTAACTTGACTAGTGGAGTTCTTTTTTTTTTTTCTGCTAAGGTCTTCCTCCAATTAAGAAAGATTTCTACATAGAATCTTCAAAGACAAAATTAATGTCACAAACACAAGTAGATAAGTGGAGGTAAGTAATTCATATATATATATATATATATATATATATATATATATATATATATATATATATATATATACATATATATTCATTTATTTATTTATTTACTTATTTAATCACTCACTTATTTATTTATTTATTTATTTTTGGCTGGGCGATGGGGTTACGTGACTTGCCCAGGGTCACACAGCTAGTAAATGTCATGTGTCTGAAGCCGGATTTGAACTCAGTTCCTCCTGAATCCAGGGCCTGTGCTCTATCCACTGTGCCACCTAGCTGCCCCTAACTTTTATATATTGAAGTACTTCAAGTGAACTCACTGTATGGTTGTTTGCAGTTGGCTTAAATGTATCAGGGAAGTCAGATGCCAGCTAATTGAAATGGAAAATGTGGCATAATTTCACCTCTATAATAATTGAAACTACTAGACTGAGAATAAAGTGATAATTACCACACAAGAATTTCTCAGCTCCACCTCAGATTAATCTGGGAATGAAAGTCCTGTGGCATCCATTGTATGAATTTTTACATTTCTGTCAAAATTATGACAGCTTTGCAGATACAGCTTTCTTTAAATGTGTCATCATTTGTAAACAGTTTTGACTGGCCTTTGTCAAAGAAGAGAGGAATTTGTGGTTCTATATATAGTCTTTCTTTTATACTCATTGGTATTTGAATATGTATGCTTTTCTTGATGGTGTATAATTTTTAAACACAAGAGAAGGTTGGGTTAGTTTTTTGGTTTGTGCACCAGATTAGTGAGCTCTAAATCGACTGCTATTAAGCTTTCCCTTTTTCCTTTAAAGGGAAGAAAACAATAATATAATGTGTGATGACTTAAGAGAAAATGAAAAACGTGTAATTCCCAATCCAGTATGTGCATTTGAAGATGCATTTGATCATTATCCTGATGTTATGGCTAATATAAAGAAAGTAGGTTTCACAAGACCTACACCTATACAGGTATGATATAAAGTGCTCAGTATATTGATTGGGGTATAATATTTGAGGGAGAGAGAGGACAGTTGTAGTAGAGAAATTACATTTAAAGCTGTAGTTTGGGTTTTAATGCTTGTCATTTTTTTCAGTCACAAGCATGGCCAATAATATTAAAAGGAATTGATCTAATTGGCATTGCCCAAACTGGCACAGGAAAGACCTTGGCCTATTTAATGCCAGGATTTATTCATCTTGACCTGCAACCAGAGTAAGTGTTCCTATTTTCCTGTTTTAGTAGTGTAAACTGTTTTTTTTTCCAAAGATAGGATTCATCTTTAATGAGGGATTTTAAAATCTTTGGTAATTAGTGAATTAATCTAAAATCAAGTCTTTTTTAAAAAATAAATTTATTCATTTATTTTTAGTTTTCAACATTTATTTCCATAAGATTTTGAGTTCCCAATTTTCTCCCCATCTCTCCCCTCACCTCAAGATGGCATATAAATTGATATAGGCTCAACATATACATTCCTATTAAACTTATTTTCACATTAGTTATGTTATAAAGAAGAATTAGAACCAGTGGAAGAAAATGCAAGAAAGAAGAAACAAAAGAAAACAACAAAAGAAAAGGAGAACAAATAATATGCTTTGATCTGCATTAAGATTCCATAGTTCTTTTTCTGGACAGCATCTAAAATCAAGTCTTAAGGCACTCTTGCATCTTTCCACAATAGATTTCAGCCAGGTATAGTTTAGGGCATTTGTAAGTAGAAAATTAGAGACCCCACAGAAGTAATTACTCAAATAATTCAAATATTTTAGAAAAAAACTACCAAAAAGGCATATTTTCTCAAATATCCATCACAAACAACCCTAAGTCAGTATCTGGTATCAGATCCTATTCCTAAATGATAGACTTTCTCCAAGGTTTCTTCTCATTCCTCTCCTGCCTTTCTTCTCGTACCTGATAATTTACCATTCTCACATCTTCAACTATCATCCGTGCATATGATTCCCAGTATCTTAACCTTTGCCTCACCCCACCAATCTCTCACCTGACTTACTGAATAAGTTTCTCCAGTACTAAAACCATCTGCCTAACTTCCTGTTTCTGGATCCAACCACCATTCTCTCATATCCAGGCTTAAAGCTTTGGTCAGGTTAGATTTCCCTTGCCATCTTCCAACCCCCCACCCTCATTTAATTAAATTACTAAGACTTGATTCTTATTTTTTTAGAGTAGCAAAGCATGGTTCCTATTGAATATAACTACACTTCTTGATCTGTACTCTAAAGAACCAGGGAGAAAAGGGATGGTCCCGGAATGCTTGTGCTGACACCAACCAGAGAACTGGCTCTACAAGTCGAGAGTGAATGTAAAAAATATACCTATAAAGGGATTAAAAGGTAATTTGTATTTCCAGTTAGATTTTAATAGTATTTCTGTTCAATGGCTATTTGCCATGATTGTTGCCATGAGTTTTTTTGTAACTAAACTTTGTGGAACTCTTGGCAGCATTTGTATATATGGTGGTGGAGACAGAAGAGGTCAGATTGAACATGTTACTAAGGGTGTAGATATTGTTATTGCTACCCCTGGTAGACTCAATGATCTTCAAATGAATGAATTCATCAACCTGAATAGCATCACGTATTTGGTAAGTCTGTTTCAAACTGGGACAGGAAGTAGAGGACTAAAAAAAAAAAGACCTTCCCAAATAATTTTTAACTTTTGTTAATGTAAGACTCCAAGAACCATTCATTTCATCCTCAGTGAAATATGTATGGCCACAATAGGCACATACTTATTGTGTTAGAAATTCAGTGAATTACAAAATCAAATTCCTAGAAACCCAAAGGAGATTTTATTGTGTATTACATGAAGTAACCATAACTTTTTTGGAGAAATCCTCTTAAATCAGAGGTTCTTAACTTGGGGTATTTGGATAGATTATCAAGTGGTTCATAAATTCGAATAAGAAAAGAAATTACATCTTTATTTTCACTAACCTCTAACTAAAATGCAGCACTTCTTTTAATTATGAATATAGGCAATAAACAGTATTCTGAGAAAAGATCCATAGGTTTCTTTTGATCACCAATAAGGTCCATGAAACAAAGGTTGAGAACCACTGTCTTAAATGATTAGTAGGTTTTAGGTTGAGCATGGGGGGAAATGGGATCTAAAAGAAGTGTTTAAAATAGCATTTCCTATTTTTTGCAGGTTCTAGATGAGGCTGATAAAATGTTAGATATGGGATTTGAACCTCAAATAATGAAGATTTTATTAGATGTACGGCCAGATAGACAAACTATTATGACCAGGTATGTAAATCACATCATTTCCATTTATAAAATAGAATTAATGAAATCTATAGGCTCCTTCTGATTTCACAATTTCTTCATGTACTATGAAGGCCACTTCTTAAAGTTCTAAGTTATTCCCTTGAATAGTATTAACAAAGTGAATGCTAAACGTAGTTTAACAACTACATAATGAAACCATATTTTGGATTAACAGCCAGTTCTTTTCATTTTCTCCTGATTTCCCTTCTGACCTCTGTATTCCTATATTACAGATAAGGAAACTGAGGCTGAGAGGTTAAATGATTTATTCAGGGTCACATAGCTAGTATGTGTCTGGCCTAGGATTCAAACCCAGGCCTTCTTAAAGTCACAGCAGCACTTTATCTGCTTCCTCTATAAGTCTCCCCACATTCAGCCTTACTCACCTGACTCAAAGCCATCCATCCCAAGACTGCCAAATTAATCTTCCTTATGTATAGAGGTAATTGTCTTTGCTTTTTCAAACCATTCAATTGTTGCTCACTTAAATACTTTACTATATGATGCCACCCTGCCTATTCAGTCCTGGCTTTCTTAAATAAGATAAATTTTCAGCTATTCTTACTCAATACAATATAATTAAGTTCCTTTATCTAACTCTCAGCCTAATGAAATCCTGTCTCTCCTTTTATGACCCAGATCAAATGCTGCCTTCATGAAAACTTCCCTAATGACCTCTTGCCTATCCCCAGGCAGAAGGAAAAAAAGGAAAGATCACTTCTTATTTTTGCCCTACTAGATTAGAAATTCCATGAGGTTGTAGCTCATGTCTTCATTATCTTTGTTATCTCTTCTAGGACAAAGTACAGTGGCTTACATTGTCACATACTTTGTTTGAAGGCATTATCTAAAAACCTAACATGTTTCTATGTATCTTGTTTTCTTAAATACAGTGCTACTTGGCCTGATGCTGTACGTCGCCTTTCACAAAAATATTTGAACGATCCAATGATTGTTTATGTTGGAACCCTGGATCTTGCCGTAAGCTTTTTCAGCTTGGGATTTGTGTCCCTTCTTTTGAGTGGGTATAAGGTAGCTTGTGTTGCAAGTCAGTGAAGATGGTTATAGCTTCCATATCCTACATAGAGAATGAACTCCTGTCATTGACGTGCTGTTAGGAAAACATTTTAAGCAGGGACACACGGCATAATCCCTCCCCTTTCCTGTGTGTTTTAAGGATCTGGGTGAGCTCCAACCACTAGATGGCAGGTATATATAGGCCCCAATATAATCGTGTTTCACTAGAGACTCAGATTCTTCTTTTAACTTCTCTACCTCAGGCCTTTAGAACTCTAGACTTTGGGACTCTTAACTAGCTAGCTTTAAAGAAAAATGGCATTGTCTGACCAATTTTTAAAATACAATTATTGTTTCCTGGTTCAGGAAAAAGAGAGACATAGTTCACATAGAAGGCCCACTTAGAGGAAATCAAGGCATAAGACATGCTTTGTTCATGTTTTTCAGTGGGAATAAAAAAACTGCTCTAAAGGAAGCTATGACACTGCTCATAGCAGTCTATTGCTTATGTTTTGGATGAATGAGGGCTAAATGGTAATAACTTATAAAACTGATAACATTTGTATCTTATTTTACCTGTTTTTCTAAATCTGAAATATTCTTTCCTTGAATGGTGTAGGCTGTGAATACCGTAAAACAGAAAATAATCATAACCACAGAACAAGAGAAGCCTTCTCTTATATATTCCTTCATTGAGTCAATGAAGCCTGAAGATAAAGCAATTATTTTTGTAGGGAGAAAACTTACGTGAGTACTATCTTTCATTTTCTGCCTGTCTCAGAAACATCAAATTTTACTGATCTTATTTGTGTCTCTTTTGACGATAGAAGCCAAAATCTAATTGAGAAGTATGGCATTGATAAGGTACCACCCTCTTAAGTTGATAGCTGTACTGCTAGAAATTTTGTAATTTAGTAGTTCAGATTGCATTTTAATTTGTCGATTTTATGTTTAGTGCTGATGACATATCCAGTGACCTGAGCATTAAGGGTTTGCCCGTACAGTCATTACATGGTAATCGAGAACAAAGTGATCGTGAACGAGCACTGAACGAGTTTAAAACAGGTATGTTTATACAATGATTACTATTCCACTGAATCATGTTTCACATTCATTTTGTCTTTAAACTAATTCTAGACTGAGGATTTTAATTACCATTGACAGAGGTCCATAAGGCCTGTAAGCACTAACAAAAAATAGTACCCACCTAAAAAGTGTAAAAACTCAGATGTAGATTGAAGATATCCCTTGGTGCTTAGTAAATTGAGCAGTCTGGTTTGCATGTAAAATATATACATATATAATATATGTATTTTATATACATATACACACACATACATATACATAATTAAATCCCTGTTTTTGGTTTTTCAATTTTTCTAGGAATAGTAAGAATATTGATAGCTACAGATCTGGCATCGCGAGGTCTTGATGTCTTAGACATCACCCATGTTTTTAACTTCGATTTTCCTCGGAACCTTGAGGAGTATGTCCATAGAGTAGGACGTACTGGAAGAGCTGGGTGAGAATGTTATGCTTTAGCAGTTAGAACTTTTCACTTTTCATTACTCCTAGCCAAGCATATCTCTTTACTGTTCCTTGCATATAAGTTGCTTGTTCCTACCTATAACTTTATAACATGTCTCCTCTGCCTATTATTCTGTTATTTTATGTCCTTTTCAAACTTGCTTACTAACCTGAAACTCCATTAGTAAATCAACAAAACAATAACATAACTTATTTTAATATTACATAGAAAACATGGTAAGAGTTTATTTATGTGAGACTCTTCTGTTAAAGGCATACAGGGGAATCAATTACCCTACTTACTAGGAACGACTGGAAAATAGCTGGTGAATTAATCAGTATTTTGGAGAGAGCCAACCAGGTGAGGAGATATAATTTGGTATTTCCTAATTTCTTTAATTTAAAATTTTTGTTTATTAGCAAATATGAAACAAATGTTTTAGTTATGTTAGCAAATGTGAGAGTAAATTTAATTTTGTAAGATTTCATGACAAGATCTGCAAATTTACTATTAAGAAATCAGGTTTTTTTGTGTTTTTAATCTCAATAATTAGTATCTCTTTTAAAATTCCCCTCAATTTACTACCGAGAATGTGGAATAGCACTCCAGAAAACAATTTTTCATAAAATTCAGATAACCTAATGCACTTAATGATTTCAGGAAATTCCAGATGAGCTTAAATTAATGGCTGAACGATATAAACAACACAAACAGAAAAAAGATGAAGAGAGAAACTTGGCAAGAACTTGTGGAAGGACAAGAAACATTTATTGATCCTGGAAGCATGTACAGTCCAGGGAACAACTTACTTTTGGGGTTGTTGCCTTTCAACTTAGCAAAAGCTGAACAATTAGCATCGGAAGAAAGACGATTCTGGGGTTTGGAGTTTGGTTTTTTTGGTTTCTTTACTTTTTTAAAAAAATATTGTCAGGAAACAAGAGTACTACAAATTTCTGATTGAACATTGAAAGTTCAGATCTGAATGGAAGTAGAGAAAATCTGACTTGCATATGAAGGGACAGTTCAGTGGTCAATATATGTTTAAAAAGATCATCTTGGAACATCTTAGAACATTTTTGTACTTTGTTTAATAAAATCAAAAGCATTTTTAAAATGTTTGGGCTCTTTGAAATCTTTCCTTCTCCTGATTCCTTTCTCCTTGTCCTCCCTCCAAAATAACAAAACTATCTTGCATAATTAGAATACATATGCTAAAAACATTAGAACTTTGCCTTCCTTCTCATGATGCATCTTTATTTCTGTTAGCCTGTTCCAGCGTGGCTGGATCTGTGGCTTTTGTTTTTACCAAAGGGCCTTCCCAGGGCTTTAGAAGTAGTTTCTAGATTAGGTCTACCTCAAGTGACCACCTCTTCCTTTGTCTAGACTTCCCTAGGCTGTACTTTTGCTCCTGCAGGGAATCATGCCTCCTGGGCCTCACAGGACACCTTATCACTTGCCACAAGGTGTTAGACCCTTAACAATCTTAATGACCTTCCTCCCTCAATAGACTTCTCTGCAGCCACTGATAATATTCCTGAACTCATTTCCCAATGGTTAGTGTACTCCCGTCCCATCATACTGTTCCCCATCCTAGTGATTCTGAACTTGAAGTTTTCATGATACAAATCCCATTCTTCATCCTTTGCTGTCCCCTCAAGCCTAACCACCTTATACCATGACCCACTCCAAATCTACCCACACCTTCCACTGTGCTCTCTAGAATTAGAATTCCATAATTAACAAACTTGATTTCGTCTTAAACATTTTCCTTTCTCACTCATTCCATTTTCTTGCACTCAGAACTGCTCATTCCTGATTTGTTGTATCCTTGGCCATCCTTTTCAGTACCCATTGTGCTTTTATTCTGCACACACACACATACTGGTTGTGGAGAGAGAGTCAGAATAATCCATGCTCCTTTTTGCTACTTTGGGACTTTCGCTTACTCAGTAAACTTTCCTCTGAGGTTCAGATCATTCCATATTTATCCCCAATCAAGACTGTGGTAGCCATTATCTACGGACATTCAATACATTTAGGCACTTATCTTCTTTCCTCAATGGGCTCACAGTCTTCTTTATTGCCCTCATACTGGGGGACTTCAACATACATATTGTTATTCCCTTGAACACTCTCAATTTCCTGGTTCCTTAATTTGCCTATTTCCCATCACCGACCTCACCTATACACAAAGATGATCATACCCTTGATTTAGCCACAAATGTCCCACTTGCATGTTTGTGAACTCTCAAATTCCTTTATCTGGTCATAATCTTTTACCATTCCATCTTCACCTATGTCTTAGATCCCTAACCCTAATCTTCCCTCTTAATATGACCTCCAATCTCTCCACCCCTTGGTTCTTTTCTAGGCCATCACCCCTGCACTGGCTTCACTCTTTCCCCCCACCTTGACCACTTGGTAAACCAGTTCAATTCTACACTGTCCTCTATCCAGGAGTCCCTCGGCCCCTATGTCATCAATTATGCCTTGCAAGGCCCTAACTTTGGATTACTCCCATCTGCTGCCTTCTCTCCTATTCATATGCTGCTGAACAGAGCTAGAGAAAGTCATAAAAACCATATTGATTAGGTCCAAATTTGTCTAATCTGAACTGAGCCATCACTGAATAAAGGCAAATATTCTATTCCTCTCTAATCAATTCATTATCTCCACAGCACCTGTTCCAAACATTGTCTCTCTTTCAACCTTACCTTCTGCCCCTCAACCCCCTTAGCTAAAAATCTTGCTTCAAACTTCACTGAAAAAATTTAGGTCATTGGCTGTACAAGTGTCATCACCCTCTTCTCCTTGATACTCTTTTCTGTAGTTTTTAATACCACTGCTCTCTCCTGGTTCTCCTACCCATATGATCACTCCTCAGTCTCCTTTCCTGGATCTTCATCTAGAACACACCTACTAATTATGGATGATCCCAGGGCTCTATCCTAAGACTTCTCTTCTCCCTCCATAGTAATTCACTTGGTGATCTTAGTTTGATTTAATTATCATGTCTATGCTGATGATTCCCAGATCTATTTATCTACCCCATCCTCTCTCCTGACCTCCAGTCTCCTATCTCCAGCTACCTCTTGGACATTTCAGACTATATGTCCTGTAGAAATCTTAAGCTCAACGTGCCCAAAACTGAACATATCTTACTCCCCCCAACCCTCCCCTCTTCCTAACTTCCTTATTACTGTAGGATACCACCATTCTCTCAGTCACACAGGATTATACTCCCAGTGTCATCCTCAACTCTCCACTTCCTCTCACCATTCATATTCAATCTATTGCCAAGTCCTGTTGATTCCCCTTTTGCAACATTTCTCCTATATATCCCCTTCTCTCCTCTGACACAACAGCAACCTTGGTGCAGGCCTTCACATCACATCTAGACGTTGCAATATCCTTCCGGTGGGTCTCCGTGCCTCATCTCTCCCTACTCCATTCCATCCTCCCCTCACCTACCAAATGATTATCCTGAAGCACAGGTCTGACGGTATTATCCCTCCCCTCATAGTCAGTAAAATCCAGTGGCTCCCTGTTATCTCCTGAACAAAATATAAAAGCCTCTGCATGCCTTTTAAAGCCCTTCACAACTTGGTCCCTTCCTACCTTTCCAGTCTTCTTACACTTGACTCCTCTCCATATATTCAGATTCAGTGACAATAGCCTCATTATCACTCAATTACAAACCTTTGATCTCCTGACTGTCTTTTCATTGGCTCTCCCTCATACCTGGAATGCCCTCCTAACCTCATTTTCATCTTCTGCCTTTTCTAGCTTCTTTCAAGCCTTTCTCATTCCCCCTCTGTGCCTTCCCTCTGAAATTACTCCAATTTAACATGTGTATGTGTGTGTGTGTGTATATACCTTACACGCACATAGCTGTTTGCCTGTTTTCCCCAACTAAAATGTGAGTTCCTTGAAGGAGGGACTGCTTTTGCCCCTAACTCTTAGCACATAGTAAGAGTTTAATAAATGTCTGCTTTTGACATTTTCCGACAAGATTTCTTTGTAGCCATATTCATATATACAGAAACTCCAGTGACAACAGATCTGTAATCAGTTCTTTCTGGGGCTTGTTTCCTTCAAAAATCCATCTCTCTTTTGAAGGCTTTGTCCTCTCAATTCCTTCAGCCACATGTCCTGTACATGTTGCCTTTTATAATTAATCTTAATCATTTTATAACTCTTCTTGAGGACACTGAGGTCATTTCATACTTTTGCTCTCCTGACATCTCACCTTTGACCACATAATACATGACTGAATTAAATTGATTTGTAGTCTTCATCCTAATTGGACAGCATTTAGATTTTTAACTATGATTTCTTTACTGTTTACTGAATAACTTATTTTTAAAATTCCAATTTAAAAGTGGCTGCCATCTCAATGACAAATTTTTAAGCTTTTATTGATTTTTGTTTTTTTATCCCAGTTTACCAAGAAAACCCCTATCCTTTCCCCTATATTGGCAAAGCCTGACAGAATATGGAACATTCTTCTCCTTTCGTCTTTCTTTGCCCCACCTACCCCATTCTAACCCTCCATTCTTTGCCCCATTCTACCAAAAGAAGAATATGTCTATTCTCTGAGAAGAAAATCCAATTACAGTTTCAGAAATTACTTTATTAAGGTGACAGCAACTATAAGTCTTGGTTCTTTTCTAAGCATAATCTTATTCATCAAACACTGGAAACATATTGTTTCTTTGAAATTCAATTTGCCTTAACAGAAATACTTGACTGGTTTTACCAATGAGGTCACGACTAAACAGATTATATCTAGGAATAAAAAAATGTACAAGTTGTTCTACCCGCAGACACTGAAGAAAATAAGTCACACAGTTATCAAAACACTGTTCTAGATCTCTTAATTGCCACTGACTGTCATCTGGTTTCTGAGCACATAAGTGAAAGAAAGCAGTTTTCATGTGATAAGAATTGAATTTTTCTAGCTCCTTCCGGTTCTCAAACTTTTTTTTCAGCTGTTCAAGAAGATATTTCATCAACTTTAAACATTTTTTCCTGTTAAAGAAAAAGCAGTTATAAGACTGGCACTTTTGCTGTCTTGTATTCTAATTGTTGTGAGCTAATTTCTCCCATAATAGATTACAAAGGTTTGTGGGTGTGGACTATGTCTTATATGGCAGTGCTTAATATATCGTGGGAATGTAGTAGGTACAGAATATACCATATTGTAGGGTTTGGGATTCTTTTTATTTGCAAGGGGAGGGTGCAGACTGTTTATTCATATACCAAAGCCTATTGGGGGTGGGGAACCTGTGTCCTCCAGGCCACATGTGGCCCTCTATGTCCTCAAGTGTGGCCCTTTGAATCTCTACCTGGAGGCCCCAGGTTCCCCACCCTTGGTTATACAATCTTACTGATAGCAAGTTAGTTTTTCTGATTTGATACTACTCTGTGCCATATTTAAAATCTTAAAACCTGCTTTAAAAGGCAACAGAAATTGGATAGAGCTCTGGCCTTGGAGTCAGGAGTACCTGAGTTCAAATCCAGCCTCCCTCAGACATGTGACATTTACTAGCTCTGTGACCCTGGGCAAGTTACTTAAACCCCACTGCCTAGCAGAAAAAAAAAGGCAATTGAATAACTCCTCTAAACATAGGCTTAAAGTATGTTGAATTAACTCTTTGGGGGCATACTAACACTTTGTAGAGAAAGCCTTAATAGATTTTTAAAAATCAATTCAAGGTAAATGTATAGCCTATATGAGATTGTATGCTATCTTGGGGAGGGTGGTGGGGAGGAAGGGGGAGAAAAATATTAAACTCAAAAGCATATGGAAGTGATTGTTGATAAATCAAAATAAATTAATAAAATTTTTGAAAAAATCAACTCAAGAAAGCATTTGCTACTAAAAGGAACTGCTAGTCCCACGGAAATATAAAGAACAACAAAAACAAAACAAAATAAACAGTTCCTGTTCTACATTCTAATGACCATCTAACAAAGAAGCATGAAAACCAGACACACAACTCACCTGCAACATGGCACTCCATTCGTTTCACAGCACGTTTTAGAACTTCCATGATTTCTTAGTATGTCCTTCTCAATGTGTGAGAAGGAAAGCCGCCATGTATTTGCTGAATTTTTTAAAAAGTAAATAGAAAAATGTCAGTTTACCAAAATATCATGTTCCATTTATTCGGGTAAACAGCCAATCAATTCTATCCAACAAAACATCATCCTAATCTTAGGAAATATCTATAGCTTTAATAGGTTTAATTTCATACACGTCATTAAAAGCTCAGCAGGCCAGGGTTATTTTACATGGAATTAAAGGGAACTTGAAAGGTCATCTTGCCCCACTCCCTTGTTTTACAGATGAAGGCACTGGGCCCAGAGAAACTGACTTGACTGAGGTCTAGCATCTAGTTAATTAGTGGCAGAACCAGAACGAGAAACTAGCTCTCCTGACATTTTGTCTAATTACATGCTAATAACCTCTAATATTTTGAAGAGAAATTTTAAGTAGCTTGGAACTATGTTTAAGGTTTATTTGTTTGTTTACATTGGGGGGGAGGGACAAGGGAAGGTGTACCTAAATCAGTAGATATTTAATATTAAAAAGTCATCTTTTATGTTGAAGCCAACTCATCAAAAAACACACAATCCATTTATAATTAATTGAATGTTTTAAAATGTATTTTGGTAGCTAAGTGGTGCTGTGGATAGCATGCTGGGCCTGGAGTTGATAAGACCTGAGTTCAAATCCAGGCTCCAACACAAGCTATGCAACCCTGGGCAAGTAACCTGTTTGTTTTAGTTTCCTTAATTATAAAATGGGCATAATAACAACATCTGCCTCCCAAGATTGTTGTAAAAATCAAATGAGATATTTGTACAGTACTTAGCATAGTGTCTGGCCTATAGTAGGTGCTTAATAAATGAGCTTATTTTGTTAGGATACTCATGTAAAGGTAATTCGGTTGAAATAGACTCTCCCTCAGCCTAATCAAAATATTCTTAAGTAGTTGGCTTTTAAACCCTACTACAGAAGGTACAAAACACTGAAGCATAGCTTCAATTGATCTCTAAATATGTGTAGGCACTTTCTAGCAACCATAGAAAAAGGCTGGTTGTATAATTAGAAAATTTGTGTGAAATATATTCTCTGAAAGATTATTTGGACTTAAAGTGTACTGAAGGTGGTATGAATCTACTTAGAGCTGTGTCCTAGATGCAACTTTGCGGTTAATTTACTGTGGCCCTGCTTTCTTCCCAGATGTGGGAGAGGTGGGAACCTAGACCTGGTATCTGGACACCTGGGTTCAAATCCTAGTTCCAACACTTACTGGCTGTGTAACCATCAGTAAGTCACTTAATATCTCTAAGCCTCAGTTTCTCTAATTGTAAAAGATGGATAGTGCCTTCCTCACAGGTTCCTTGTGAGGAAAGGATATATAAAAGTGAGCTATTTTAGGATAAGGATCAGTAAGGTGAAAGTCCGAGAAAAATCAAAGAACTATATAAATACAAGTTATTTCCAGTAAGAAGTATTATTTTAACTTGATGTTTCCAGAAGAAATTCCATTTTAAGCAGAGAGAAATTTTGGTGACCCTCTGGTTATCATATTACATTTCATATCATGTTTCATATGATTTCCATGTAGCAATTAATGGCACACAAGACATTTTAGCAGCTTCTCTACCTCATTGCTAAGTAATTGACATGATTTATAAAGTGGTTTTGATAGTTTTCTTTTACTTTAATCATAAGGGACAGACAGAAAGCATGGGAAGTATCTCTGGTTCTGATTTCATGAAAATATATCCAGCATTGAAAGGACAAAAAATTACTAACCTTCTGTTTGATTGCACCAATCCTGTTTGGACCAAAAGTTCTTAACCTTTTCGTGTCACAGACTTTTTGGTAAAGTCTGTGGACCCCTCTTCAGAATCATATTTTTAAGGGGCAACTAGGTGGTGCAGTGAATAGAACTCTGGCCTTGGAGTCAGGAGGACCTGATTTCAAATCCAGCCTCAGACACTTAACACTTACTAGCTGTGTGACCTTGGGCAAGTCACTTAACCCCGACTGCCTCACCAAAAAAAAAAAAAAGAATCATATTTTTAAATGCCTAAAGTAAACTATAAAATATATATATACATACATATGTATATATATATATACATATATATACATATGTATGTATATATATATGCTTGAACTAATGTTAATAGTATTTAATATTCAAAATACCTTGAAAACCATTTCCTCCCTTTGCAGGCTTAGCTATCAGGTAAACTGGCCTGTATTTAAATTCCACCTTTACTTTTCTTCCAAGCCAGTTTTCAATTGTTAGGCCCCCCTGTGTACTTGGCGGCCAGCTGCTCCTCGATTCCAAAGCTAGGACTATATCCACTGATATTTCTTCAGGTTTTCTAATTAGGAGGGTTACTGCCGGGCTTGTAGGCTTTTTTCTCTCCACAGTAATGTCCATTTCTGTTTAAATATTTAAAAGAAAAAAATATGAAGTTTGCATAATTTAATTCAATAACATTTATTAAGTGGCTGAGCATTATGCTAGACACTATCAAAGAGAAAGAGTTTGTTAATTATGTTACCTACCCTTTCTGTCTCTTAGTTACTCTGGCACATATTAAAATAAGTATACTTATATACTTACATGATTTAACCAATGTGCTAACTCCCTTTTCTAGGGAAAATCGCAATCCATCAGTGCCTATTCATCCTGTGCAATCCCAACTTAACCTTGCTTCCCAAAAATCTCTTAAGAAGATTCACTCAACAACTGGAGCCCTTCCTCTGCTTCCTTTAACATTTCTAGGTGTACCAATATCATGGTTTGGCTGTTCATCTGTTGTCTCCTCACAATTTTTTTAAAGAAATCATGTACCACTTTTAATGATCCCAAGTTGCCTATCCTCACAAAATATTTTATATAGCTAGATATATGTACACACACACATATATATGTACACACACATATCTATATACATACATATACAGACACATACACACATATATATGGATGTGTATGTGTACACACATTCATATATAGATATAGATATAGATATAGATATAGATATAGATATAGATATAGATATAGATATAGATATAGATATAGATATAGATAGATAGATATACCTATCTATCTATCTATCT